>NW_023276806.1:151121080-151433114 GCF_003668045.3 Cricetulus griseus | reverse complement strand
TGTAAAGTGAGGGTAAGATGGGGCGAGGTGAGGAAGTAGAGGTGAGGTTTGTAATGAAAACATGCATTTTTTTAAAGCAAACAGAACTTAGATAAAGGGAAATAGAATAATTTCTGTGGTGGCAACTGGGCTGGAGTGGAAAAACAGGGTGAGCATAAGGGTAGGGAGGAGGAAGTTAGAGAGGAGAGGATGGAGCTGGAGCCTGGGACTTGGGAAGGGAGCCTCATGTGGATGCTGCCTAGTTTGATTCTGTCCCTACTTTTGTCTAACCTGGTTTCTAGTTTATTTCTGTCCAGGCAAACTGAGGGTTCTGACTCACTCTCCAAGCTTATAGATCTTCCCTCCTTTGACTGTTTCTAAAATGCAAACACTGCAGAGCTTGGGCAGCTGCCCCCAAGTCACACATTTGATCCATTTGAAGCAGACAGTCCAACTCCATAGCCAGTGCCCTTTCCAGAAACTAAGGACAGCTCTGTGCCACCGCCTTGTCCTCCATCTCTCAGACAGTCTGGTTCTTTCTTTCCTAATCCTCTCCTTTTTGGGGAGTGGTGGCTGGTGGCTTCCCAACTCCCCCAAACTGCATAATTGGCAGAACTATCCCAGAAAGCAGGGCCATCTCTCCTCTAATTTTATTTCTTCAGCTCAGAAACCCTGAGCAAGAGGAAACACCTTGCAGATGTCACTGAGAGCAAAGTAAGGAAGATTGTATTGTGGCCAGGTCACAGGTTAGGGAGCTAAAGATCCAAGAAGTACCAGGGAGTGGTCAAGGCAGAATCTGAGATGAACTCTGTCTAGCTCCCAAATCCATAATCTGCATTCTCTGTACTGTGTGCGTGCACATGCATGTTTGAGCATGTGTGTGCACATGGGTGTCAGAGGTCAACATCAGATGTTTCCCTCAATCTCTGTCTTTGAGCCAGGGTGTTGCAGAATATTTGTGTACACTGTGTAAAGATCTGCCACTGTGAGTGGTTTAATTTAAGAGCTAAATGGTTAATAGCTAGGCAGGAGAGAATAGTTAGGACTTCTGGGCAGAGAGAGAAACTGGGAGGAGGAATCTAGGTGCTTGATTTTGTCAGCAGATTTGGAGCAAGTTGGATGTACTATAGTAAGTAGTGGTAATTGAGCCATGTAGCAGAGCATAGGTTAAAAATATGGTTTAATTAAGTTTTAAGAGCTAGTTAGGAAAAAGCCTAAACTAAGTCCAAATTTTCATAATTAATGAGTGTCTGGGTCATTATTTGCAGCCTGATGGTTCAAAGATAGTCCCACAAGAAAGCTTGTTACAGCAGGGTCTCTCCCTGAGCCTGGCAACCACAGATAGGTTGGTCCTCAGTGAGCTCCAGGGATCCAGCTGTGTCTGCCTTCCCACACTAGAGTTGCAGACACCTTGACCAGGTCCAGCTATTGTCACACCAGCACTGGTTATCTGGACTCATGCTTGCACACACTGACATAGCTGTCTCCCTAGACCCATTCACAGTGCTGCTTTCTTTGATGGGGTGCTGGGATTAATGATAAAAAACCATCAGTAATACTGTCCAGGGCTTATTGTGAGGCAGGTGCTGTTCTAGTGGCTAGAGGTGTTCATTGGTGCAATCTTTACCACAGTCTCATCTTCTACTTTGAAGATGGAAAATGCAAATAAAAAATTAATTGGAAATAAGATTTCAGGCCAGGTAATCTTTCACCCCATCCTCCTACCCCCAGTTTGTGCACGTGGCTTGAACTTGCTGCCCTGGGTGAGAAGATGGGGGTGTTGGGGGAGAGTTTGGGTCCTCAAATAAAGATCTGTGATCGCCTTTTTGCTGTGTTGCTGATCCCCTTCTTCTATTCACACCCTCCTCACCTCGTCAAGTTTCTGGCCGGGGGCCCTTTTCCATTCAGGTCTCATTTCCTTACCTCCCTTCCCGCCTTGAAGCCAAGATCTATCTGTCTCTTTGACAGCTGGATACCCGTGCCAAGAGAAATAACACCCCTGTGCACAGTGTCACCTAAGGGAATAGGGTGGAAGGGAAGAGTTTCCTGCCAGGTGCCTTGGGGCAGTCAGGGGGTGTCGGGGAGAAAGAGGAATGAGAAATCTTCTGAGATGGGGGGGTGTGGAGTGGTGAGGGTATGTGCAGGGGGAGGGGGAGGGATCTTGGGACAGTTAAGAAGAAGCCGGGAAGCAGAAGGAAATGTGAGGGTAGCTTCCTTGCCACTTTAAAGACAGAGATGGGTTGTGGGGTGATGTTGGGGGCGGGTCAGAAGCAGGGAAGATATCATGAAGGGGGCAGAGGTGGGGAATGGTGTTAATTTACAGTTGAGCAGCATTTATTGCTTACCCACAATACAACAGCAGAGAAGTCTCATGAGGCTGCCCATTTAATGGACATGTAAGTGGATACATATGTAATTAAAGCTGTGGGACACCCGCCATGGCCCTTGGTGCCTTTTTTATCTGTTTATTAAAACTATCTTCAAAAAGCAGTCAAGGAGAGAGGACAAATAGCTGCTTTTTTAGTGCTGAGGACAAAGGCTCTATCAAGTTCAGTGGTTTTCAACCTGTAGGGCACCACCACTTTGGAGCCGAACAACCTTTCCACAGGGGGTCACATATCAGATATTTACATTATGATTCATAACAGTAGCAAAGCTACAGTTATGAAGCAGCAATGAAATGACTTTATGGTTGGGTCACCACAGCATGAGGAACTGTATTAAAGGGTTGCAGCATTAGGAAGGTTGAGACCCATTGCTCTAGATAGTGTTCCTATTTTATCAATATGAGCTAAGCTCTACTTCCCAGGGGCCACACAGGGACTGGGGATGAAAGATGAACCAGGGAACATCTGTCCTAAGGACTTTTCAAACACCATTTCCCCATGCAAGAGAAGTGTGTTTCATCATTACCCGGTTTGTACAGTTAGAGAAACTGAGTCACAGAGAGACAAAGGGGCACAAAGGGGTGAACTGTGAGTGGGATTTGAATAGAGGCAATCTGATTCTAGAATCTGAGTGTCCATCTGCTCTAATATAATAAATTAATATTAATAAATGAGGTTCTTTTTCTTCATTTCCAATGACTATGTCCTTTTCACTAAGTCAAATGGCCTTGAAGGCTTACCATAGTCGTAGTGACATCGCAAGCCTAATGACAAGGGGTTGATCATGGACATTAGATATTCTGAACAGAACGAGGGTCTCTGACCCTAAGTGCCAGGGCATAACAGACAGCAGGACCCACACACAAGATCTTAATGATCCTATACCAAGGAAGGCCCCATGGCCTTTGGTTCCTTGTGAGCTAACTTAGTCTTAAGCGATTGGGTGACATTCTTCCTCCAGGATAATCTGTACCTAATGAAGTAGCTTTAATGCCGGCTCTGGTGACAAGCCTGGCTTCAAACCTGAGTTTCACCATCTACTGGCTTGGGACTTTTAGCTTGGCTTCCCTGGGTCTTAGTGTTCTATGCTTTAGAACTCCCCTGGAAAATAAATCATCCCTGAGCAGGGCTGCACTCCATAGCTGGGTGCTTGCTTTAGTGAGGAGGCTGTGGGGTGGGGATAAGCTCTTGAGATCTGGCTCGAGTGTGAGTCTGTTTAAGTAGAGTTCAGCAGATGACCTGGGCAGGTCACCCAGGAGTTCTGGGAAGATGCCATGGGTGGGTATAGCAGGAGCCTCAGAACCTCAGAGTCACTGCTTCCCTGGAGATGAGGAGGGCCCTGGCTAGCGTCTTCCACAGGTCTTCTCTTACCCTATGTACTTCCTGGTTCAGGTCAAAGCTTTCATCAGCAGCCATCACAGTGGAGTTGGAGGGCTTCACTAGAGCCTGGGGTGGAGGGGGTTGAGACTTTTGTGGCTCTCTAGAATGTCCCTGCACTAGGGACTCTTGGGAATGTAGCTTTCAGGGTAAGACCCCTTCACTCTAGTTTTCCTCAGGCAGTTCCAAGTTTGGGATTCTGTGGCTAGTTGCTTGCCTCGAAGCCTCCCTGCCGGTACAGCAGTGATGTCGCATGTGCACTGGGCAAAATGAAAGAGTCCAGTACACGCGTAGCATTGAGTGAGTATTAATGAATTGATAACTATTAGTGTTGACCACAGAGGTGCAAGTGTTAATTTCCTTTTTTGAGTAGACAGTAATTAAAGAAAAGGGCTCAACTCTTTTGGTAAGAATATGTATTTTTTTATATCTTCATGTCTAGTGGCTGTCATGATAGATAATAACCACTATTTTTTTAGTGAAGGAAGGAGGTGAGGTACATTAATTCATCTGCAGGCTTTGTGTGTGTGTGTGTGTGTGTGTGTGTGTGTGTGTGTGTACACCCATGAACATACATGGAAACTGAAAATGTTGGTATTTTATTCTACTGCTCTCTGCCTTATTCCCTTGAGACAGGGTCTCTCACTGAACCTGAAACCCACTGGATTCTTTGTTTTGGAGACCGGTGGCCTGCAAGCCCCTGTTAGCCTCTTCTCTCTGCCTCCTACAGCACTGGGGTTACTGGCACTTACGTACCCATGCCTGGATTTTTACATAGGTGCTTAGAATTTGAACTCAGTTCCTCATGCTTATGCAGTGTGGTAGTCTGAATGTAATTGCCCCCCATAAGCTCATAGGGAGTGACACTATTAGAAGGTGTGGCTTTGTTGGGGTAGGTGTGGTCTTGTTGGAGGAAGTATGTCACTGTGGGGGTGAACTTTGAGGTCTCCTATGCTCAAGCTATGCCTAGTATCACAGTTCACTTTCTGTTGTCTGCCGATTAAGATGTAGAACTCCCAGCTCCTTCTCCAGCATCATGTCTGCCTGCATGCTGCCATGTCCTGCCATGATGATAATGGAAAAACCTCTGAAACTTTAAGTCACCCCAATTAAATGTTTTCTTTTTATAAGAGTTGCTGTGGTCGTGGTGTCTCTTCATAGTAATAGACATGTAGCAAGTACACTTATCCACAGAACTGTCTCTCCAGCCCTTATCTGGAGTTTTAATAGTCATTGCCACAACCTCTCAATCTCTTTTCAGCCTGTCTATATTGTCTTTCCTTTGCCTCTGCCACTCATTTTTACATTCTATTGGATATCTGGTTATCTCTCTCCTTATCCCAGCTCTCATGCTGAAGACTGAACTCAGCATTTCAGGCATGTGCTATACCATTGAGATGTACCCCTAGCCCTAAACTCTTGCTTTGTGTGAAGAAGTGTTCTATCTAAAGAGTTCCTCTGCAGCCAGTAAGCTTCAGATCAAAATGCAATCTAATAACAGATGTATAAATATGGCAACTGACAAGTTCAGAGAACAAGGAAAGTGAGTGAAGACAGAAAGCTAAAGACAGGTGTGTTTACTCCCCCTAAACCTTCTGAACTGTTTTCCAGCAAAGCCAAGCTCTGAAGGGTTTTCATTTAAATGATTCATCTAAGACATCTTCTGTGGCCCTGCTGCTCCTGGGACCCCACATTCCAGGAAGAAATTTGGGGGCAAGAATGATCATGCATGCCTGAACACACCTTTCAGAAGCAGAATGGAATTTGGAGCATCTTATTTTTCCTATCCTGAAAACTCATGCTCACCTTGGCTTCCTGAAATGAGTGTATATGCGTGGCGTAATCCGCAGCAATTCCTGCCCCACTTTGCTTCCTTTCTTTTGTTTCTTAACACTGCTCTGCACTAAGCTTCTGTGTGTTTCTGCTCATGGAAGCTAAGAAGGTCACTAATCTGAACATGATCTGGGCCATCATTATTTCCACTTGGTTAACCCTAATCTTTAATTCTAATTTAATGTGCATTACTTGCCAGGACTCAGCAGATCCATTTTGAAAGCCTATGCTGTTATTAAGCTCTGTCTGTAGAGTCTTTTCCAAAGCAAAAGTTTGTCATTTTCATGAAATTTGAATGCTACATTTCTCCCTTCTGACCATGAATTGTCCTAAGAACTCTTCTCTAAGTCCTAAGTCTGAGAGATTTCTATTATCTTCTAAAAGTTTGATAACTTGGTTTTACATATAAATACAAGCTCTATGTTTAATTAATTTTGAAATAAAGTATTAGGCTCAGGTCCACCTGTAGGCGGGTGTTCTGGTCATATGCCTGGCAGAGGATTAGCATTGAGAATATATAAAGAGCTCCCCCAAAATAACAGACACTGCTCAAAAGATGGAACACAGAGTGCCAATAAACATGCAAAAAAAATAATCTCCAACATCCCCAGCCATCAGGGAAATGAGAACTAAAACTACACAGAGACTGTATGTTACCCCATTCAGATGATTGTCTTTAAGAAAACAACAAGAGCTGCTAGTGAGGATGCTGGGGACCAGGGAACACTTAAACATACTTATACACTGCTGGTGGGAGTGTGAATCAGTCCAGATACATGGAAGTCACCATGGAGCTTCAGGAACTGGAAGATCAATAATCGTGTGACCCAGCTTTGCCCAAAAGAATCTTCAGTCAACCTATCAGAGACGCCTGCTGCTCCATGGTAATGACAGCCAGGTTATGGAGTCAGCCTAGGCATCAGATAACAGTGAATGGGGAAAGCAAATGTGACACACAGGTAATGGAGTTTTAGTCAACAAAAGAAGAACGATATAGTGTCATTTTCTGAAAATTGGATGAAAATGGAGATTAACAAGTGAAATAAGCCTAACTCAGAAAGACAACAATACCACTTAAAGATCACAAATGTTATATGGTGCATACATTTACATATAAATCTATAATATATGTTAGAGATGATATATGTCACATCTATCACACATGTGATATATATCCCATGAAATCATATATATGTACACATATACATGACATGAAAGCAAAAATAAGACTGTCATAAGAAAGGAAGGGGACTAGTGGGGCAGCAAGAAGGAGGGCATAAGGAGGTGAACACAAGACTATAATCATCACTGTGTATAATAAGAATTGCTAATAAATATTTTTCAGGTAGACATGGTGGCACATGCCTTTATTCCTAGCATTTGAGAGGCAGAGGCAGGTGTATATATGAGTTTGAGGCTAGCTTGGACTACATAGTGAATTCTAGGATACATGGTGAGACCCTAAAGTGGAACACAATTAATGCAGATTGCAATGGAGTCAGAACTAGTTTGAAAACAGATGGTTTATTAGGAAGTACTCACGCGACGGAGCCAGTCCTGTACAGCCAGGCAGGAGAGAGAAAAGAGGGTCACATGTATGCATCTCTGATATTTAAAGCCTTGCTATGTCACTCTGACCATGCCCAGGAGGGCGTGGTCAGCGGTGCCAGCCCCCAAGTGGGCGTGGCCAGCATTTCCCCCTACAGAGACCCTGTCTCAAAAACAAAGAAATCTAGAAGATAATAATGTTTCTACTTAGCATGTACCATCCTTTTTTGTCCCTAGTAGTTTCTTTTGCTCTCAGGTCTATTCATCTGGCACTAGATGCCCTGCTTTCTTAGATTATTGTTTGCATGGCGGATCAATCTTCATTTTACTTTTAAGCAGTCCCTTTTATTAGTTTTGAAGCAAGTTGCCTGTAGACTATGTTTTCAAACCTGTCCTGCCAATCTCTGCGTTTCCATTTAGTGTATTCTCAGTACATTCAGATTTTAAATTACCACATTTTTTTTATTTCTGCATGTTCTATTTCTGTTCTATCTTCTGTCTTATTGATGTTTACTTTAACATATTTTATAGTATTTTGAATAAATAATTTTTGTACAACCTTTTAGCAGGAGTTCTTGGATGCTATGCTATTGGGTAGAGAGATGTGTCCTCATGACCAGCAGGTTTAGTTAATGTCCAGGTGAGTCTTAGGCCCCAGAGTGAGTGGCTTCCTCATTATTTTGGGGTGGAGGTTTGTATAAAAATTAAAGTTTTCTACCAGGCCTCTGATGATTTTGTAGTTGAGAAGAGAAGGGGCCACATTATGACTTCTCACTGTTCCACTATGGCGTTTCCAGCTGAGGGTGCATGGACTCATTGGGCCAGAGCAGTGGCTTATGCTGACTAACTGCTAGTCCTCTTTTGGTATGAGGCCGGTGGGGAAGGGATTGGATCCTTTGACCTCAGTGAGGTCAGAAGTCTAGCCTCTCTGTATGGTATCCATTGGCACAGGAGGGATGAGGAGTTTTGTTCCTGGCTGCCAAGGAATGAAAGCCCTGGTTTCCCATTTGACCTAACCTAACACCTTTCTGCCCTGGACCTTAAGGCCTTTCTATAGCCTGTGATGCAAGTCCACTAGTGCCCTATTTGTTCTGATCTGTGTTTTCTTTAGGGCAACAGCACTAGGGAGAGATGTGGTTTCTCTGAACCAGAATGTACCAGCACTACCAAGACCCACTGTCAGAGTCTGATACCTTCTTCCCTCAGGCCTCCAAATGACAAACTGCTCTTGGATTGGCCTATCTGCCGAAGGTTTTGTCTATGCCTGGATCATGCCAGCTCTTTTACTCTGTTTTCTCTTCACAGTTCAGATCTGTGTCTGATAAGTTCTTAAACAAGGGCTGTAAGGCCACAGAATAACTTAGAAAAGACTCTATGTAAGCTTGGAATCTGCCACTTGACTTGCCACTAACCACGTTGAGCCTCTGTCCTCATCCTTCTGGCATCAGCTCCCCCAGGATACTTCTGAGAATAATTAAAGTGGCCTCAAGACACTACAGAGTGTCTATGTTAAAACACTGCAGTAAGTCTGGGTGTATATCTTCTTGTAGAACCCAGCAAGGCTCTTTCTTTTCCAAGGGACATTATGTAGTCACCACTAGTTTTTATCCAATATCTGGTGTCTGTTTTTCTAAGTAATGCACTTCTGTGATTTGAGTTGGTCTACACAGAGTAAACACTAGAGTTTCCAACCCCTTTCTAAGTAAGCATGGCCAATGGAATGTAAGCAGAAGGGATGGGTGCAGCCTGCCATGAGCATGTCTTAAGAGAAAAAGATCATTGCTTTCCCCCTCCTTTTAGTGCTCTCTGTTGAGTGGCAGGTACTCCAGCAGTTACTTCAAATAAAGAAGATTATTACTCTTCTCCAGGAGTCTTAGCAGGAGTAGAAGTAGTCCAAGTCCCTCGCTGTTTCATAAGATTATACTATTTGACCTGGATGGTTGACCCAGAACATTTGCAAGAGAAAACAAAGCCCATGTGTCCAAATGACTATTGGGTTTGATTACCCCTTTTTCTATAGTTAAACCCAGTCCAAAGCAATGCATATGCATAGTCCTATAAGAGTTGTAGCTTTTCAATCAGTTGCCTGTGATTGAAACAGACATCATTAGCTGTTCATCACACAGCACTGGCAAGGCTGGTGTGATGAGGAAGCTTCATTCCAGAAGTCCATCCGGACTTTCAAAACTGATGCATGAAACAACTAAGAAACAACTTGTGGGAACCCTGTTTAAATGAATGTTCCTCAGCCCGCCCCTGCCCAATTGAAGATGGTAGAATTTCTAGAGAAATGAATCACAGGTTGTACAGTCAGTTCTCATATGACTCTCCATTATTACAAATCTTGGGAACCAACTTAAATACTGACTTCCATCAAAAAGAAGCCAACTGCTTTGCATTGAAAGGATAGGAACAACGTCTTGAGATTTCCCCAGGAATGAGGAGGTCTCCATCCATGGAAGGCTCAAGGCCATGAAACAGCATGAGCTCAGTTTCCTTAGGATTAATTTCATCCCATTCTGTCACCAGGAAGCTCAGAGACCACTGTAGCCATAGCTGGAGACCATCCAGCTACTTCTCAAGCTTGGAGACCATGGTGTCATGTATGTAATCCTTGTTTGACAGACATGAATAATGCAAGAATTGCAAGTACATGTAGGCTTTCCACCTAGGTTTCAAATAAGGCTTGGGAGATCCCAAGATTTGGGTGATACCAGGAACACAAAACATGTATGTGAGGGAGATCCTGGCCAGGGAGTAATGTCAGCCCTAGACACAGGCCTGTGAGCTTCCAATGACAAAGTACTAGGGGAGGAACTTCCTAAGGTTTCTGGAGTTCATGTCACACCACACACTCTGGATGCAGGGCACAGATCTACTGGAAGCAGGGCACAGATCTACTGGATCCAGGGCACTCTTTGATATATTCTCCCTTTGACATTGTCTCATCTCACCACCACCCACATTAGAAAGGCATCACTAGCCCTGTGCCCTTGTGCTTTGGAAATGTGGAACTTCTCTTCTTTTTATTTTACAGGACTCACAGGAAAGAGCTTCCCATGTGTCTCATGGGGGTCTTGAATTTTTGAACAACGGTGGAACTGTTCAGATTGTGGGGGCTCTTGGAGATGAATTCAAAGCAGTTTTTATTATGGAATGGCCAAGGGCAGACTAGTATTGCTTGAATATGAGATGGCTTCTCACAGGCTTGTGTATTCAGTGTTAAGTTTCTATTTATGATACTGAATTTGGAGGCTCTGGACAGCTTAGGAAAGAAGGCACTGTTGGAAGAAGCAGATCACTGAGGACACGACTTTGAGAGTTGCACCAGGTGCCAATCTCTCTTCAGGCTCTGCTTTCTGTCTGCTATGTGTAGAAGAGCATCTTCCACTAGCACATACTTCTGTCATGGTCTGCTGAATACATGGGACAAGCAAATATACTGAATGAACCCTGGGGATGTATGCACCCAAATAAGTGCCCATCCCTTTAAATGCCCATCCCTTTAAGTTGTTCTTTTTCTCAGGTATTTGCTATGGGGACACAAAATTAACTAACACATGTCCATTGAAAGTCTATATGACAGAACCTAGTTCTCACTAAACAGGCCAGGCCATCTAGCCCTTCATATACAGTGTTAGTATAATATATATATATATTACATATATATTATATGTTTCAATATATTATATGTTTCATATATTATATGTTTCAATTCAATCCTAAATTGGAGCGAGGTGATGCAATCTTACCCAAATGTATTGTCAGAAGGTAAAGTGAACCCTGTCTTGAGGAATAATTCTAACAGCAAGAGCCTCAAACTACATCTAAAAATGTTCATTCGCAGTCTTGCATTGAGAGGTAATTAATAGGAACTTATGAAAATGAAATAGGCCAATTGCAAAATCAAAGGAAGGACTAAGAGCATTCTGCATCTACTCAAAGGTGAGCGTATCAAATGGACAGGAAAATAGCTATAATCAATAAGCTCAAGAAAATAGATTGCAGAGAAGGCAGTTTCAGCACATGAATGCTGTTTGTTAAAAGATTAAAGTGGTGATTTCACATCTTAAAATTATAAGATGGGAGCTGGAGAGATGGCTCAGTGGCTAAAAGTAGCTGTTGTTTTTCTAGGGGACCTGAGTTTGGACCCCAGCACCTGTGCTACTCACGTGACAACCTCATATAACTCTAGCTCCAGGAGATTCCATGTAGTCTTCTGGCCTCCATAGGCACCTGAACACACACACACACACACACACACACACACACACACACACACACACACACACACACAGATAATTAAGTCTTTTTCAAAAATGCTGTCATGTGTTTGCCAAAAGTCCCAGCAGGTGACTCTGTGCCATATGAAGTACACAGCATTGCTGATAAAGGGTTCTGTCCCAAATATTTAATCCAAATGTTAATGTGCTTTTAAACTAACTTCCATGCATAGCAAATTCAGGATAAAGAAAAATGTGCCACAAGAAAATGCTCAGGTAAATTCAGAATGTTGGACACCATTCACAATGATCTGAACTGTTCTCAAAGTGAAGGAAAGGAAATAGTAATGAGAGAAAAAAATGAAAAGAACTCCAATGCAATGGTTGAAACAAGACCAGATCTTAGTTGAAGAAAAACAATCTTTAAATGACACCTTGTGACGCTTATAAACTAGATAGCAGATGTTATCAAGTGTGTGTCGTCATCCTTGGGACCTATGGGAAGTGCATCTCAGGGGACATGCCACAATGTTCTAAATTCATTTGAAACAGGAAAATAGAGGAAATGGACCAGTGGTGTAGAGGCAGACCTTTTCAAACAGGGACGAGTGAGAACACAGCAAAAATGATGTCATTTTCATCTATTATTATTACTTTTGTAACACTAGGGTTGAATCCAGGGCCCCATACAACTAGTGGAAGTATTCTAATGTTGAGCTATAGCCTTGGCCCCATTTAACCTTGTCTTTAGAGATGCTTCATTAAGTTGTTCGGGCTGGCCTTGAACGTAGCCTGTAACTCAGATCTCTCTCTTGCCTTATCCTCCAAGTGACTGGAATTACACACCTGTGCCACCTGGCATGGCTTGTTTCAAAATATTTTTAAAAATTAGTAACAAATTCTTGGAATAGATTTTAATGGACTCTCACAGCCACACTGCTTCAGAAACTGCAAATAAACTCCACCCAAGGAACATGGCAACTGGAAATCCTGGGCTCTGTGTTGGAGGCATAGTTAGCTTAGAGAAGATACTGAAGTGCAGAGAACATACAAACAAAGAATGCCTTGGCTCTCACCCAAAGGTCTAGTACATGAATGTGTGGTTTCCCATTTTTGACTGAGATGAAATGCTTCAAATATGTGTATGTCATTTTTAATGATTACTGCCTTTGGTTATGCTTTTCTAACCAGTCATCCAGTAACTACTGCCTGGTAAGGACTTCCTCTCTACTTTCCCATGTAAAGAAACATGGCATCCAGCAGATAATGGGTTCAGTGATTAGGATTGGGACAGCACCTGTGTTTCTGAGACAATCAGAAATACTGTTGGGCACCCTAGGGGATAAGGGAGTGATAGAAGGCTGTCCTGTACCTCTAGTGAACCCCCGAGAGTATAAAATGTAGAGTATTTTATACTCAGAAACAGAAGGGTGCGGGGTTTAATCCTTGGTGCATTAAGCCAGCATTTCAGTCTCTCTGCTCATATGAGAGGGTGAGGTCCACCTCATACAATGATATATACAATTCCTATGTAGCTACTGTGTAATTTGGGTGAACACTGAACAATAAATGTATTAATTTTGGGTTGTGTGTAGATAATCTGGCAAAGGGCAGAGTTGGGTATTAACATGGTGATTATTTCTGGGAATACATAAGAAAAAAGGATGTTTTCTCCAAAATTACAGCGGGGGGGTGGGGTGGGCTAAGTTTACTAATTGTGCTCAAAATAATTTGATTTTCCTAAATGGGCTGGACCATTTTTCCTCAAAGGATGCCTGAGACCATAGACTAGTATACCCTGCTACATTTTTTCCAGATGCAGAGCCCTGAGTTAAGCTTCACACCATCACACGAGACTCTCTGGAAACAGGGCCTGGGAAGCTGTGTGAACAGAACTGAGAGCACTGAGTGCTGAGACCATGCTAATGTAATTCATAGATCCCTTACACATAGGTATGCTCAGCAATACCCAGGCAATTAAGAGAACAGAGGGATGAATCAACATGTCCCTCCCATTGTCTTACTGGGGGCAGGGCAGACCCTGCCCTTCCTTAACACACTTAGGTTATAAGCCACCCCTCTCCTTTCCTTTTGGTACAGTCTTAGGAGTCATTGTCATCTGATTTTGCCACATGGATTTGCTGAAGCTTCAGAGAAGTAGGTCTGGAATTCCCTTCCTGCTAGCGAAGCCATAGCCTGGAGGCTGGATTTGTATATACCATGATGGCTCCGATTACAGAATGACCAGGAGTTTGGCCTCTACCTGGGACAAATTCACCCAACATCATTGGATTGAGGTCTTAGCATAGGTATTTTTCTAATGTTCCCTATGTTATTTTTCTCTGTTGTAGACTTTGAGACTGGTAATATGGATCTCTCTAAAGATTCCAGCCCTGAACACAAGGCAGAGAGTGATTTATGGGGCAAGACTATCAGATGATGTTAAAAATTAATGTCCTCTACATGTCTTCATTTAGTTATGACAGCAAAATTTGTTGAAGATGTTCTCTTTGTTCCATCATATAAATTTGGATTGTTTGTCAAATATCAGGTATTCATAGGTGTGTGGGTTAATATCAGGGTTTTCAACTCTATTCCATTGGTCTATCTGTCTATTTTTGTGCCAATACCAAGCTGTTTTCAGGACTATAGCTCTGTAATAGAGATTGAAGTCAGGGATGGTGATGCCTCCAGAAGTTCCTTTATTGTACAGGGTTGTTTTGGCTATCCTGGGTCTTTTGTTTCTCCATATAAAGTTGAGAATTGTTCTTTCAAGGTCTGTGAAGAATTGTGTTGGGATTTTGATGGGGATTGCATTGAATCTGTAGATTGCTTTTGGCAAGATTGCCATTTTTACTATGTTGATCCTACCTATCCAAGAGCATGGGAGATCTTTCCATTTTCTGGTATCTTCTTTAATTTCTTTCTTTAGAGACTCAAAATTCTTACAGTACAGGTCTTTCACTTTTTTGGTTAGTGTTACTCCAAGGTATTTTATGTTGTTTGTGGCAATTGTAAAGGGTGATGTTTCTCTGATTTCTTTCTCCACCAATGTGTTATCGGTATATAGTGGGGCTACAGATTTTTTTGAGTTTATCTTGTATCCTGCCACTTTGCTGAAGGTGTTTATCAGCTGTAGGATTTCCCTGGTAGAGTTTTTCGGGTCACTTATGTAGACTATCATATCATCTGCAAATAGAGAGTTTGACTTCTTCCTTTCTGATTTGTATTCCCTTGATCTCCTTTTGTTGTCTTATTGCTCTAGCTAGGATTTCAAGGACAATATTGAAGAGGTATGGAGAGAGTGGACAGCCTTGTCTTGTCCCTGATTTTAGAGGAATTGCATTGAGTTTCTCTTCATTTAATTTGAAGTTGGCTGTCAGCTTGCTGTATATTGCTTTTATTATGTTGAGGTATGTTCCTGTTATCCCTGATCTCTCCAAGACCTTTATCATGATGGGGTGTTGGATTTTGTCAAAGGCTTTTTTCAGCATCTAGTGGGATGATCATGTGGTTTTTTTCCTTAGTCTGTTTATATGGTCGATTACATTGATGAATTTTCATATGTTGAACCATCCTTGCATCCCTGGGATGAAGCCTACTTGATCATGGTGACAAGGACATCTGTTCAATGATGTTCATAGCAGCACTATTTGTAATAGCCAGAAACTGGAAGCAGCCTAGATGCCCCTCAACTGAAGAATAGACAGAGAAAATGTGGTACATTTACACAATGGAGCACTACTCAGCAGAAAAAGATAACGGAATCTTTGAAATTTGCAGGAAAATTGATGGAACCAGAAGAAACCATTCTGAGTGATGTAACCCAATCACAAAAAGACAAACATGGTATGTACTCACTCATATGTGGATTTTAGACATAGAGTAAAGGATTACAAGCCTACAAACCACACTGCCAGAGAAGCTAGTAATCAAAGAGGACACTAAGAGAGACATACATGGTCCCCTGGAGAAGGGGAAAGGGTCAAGATCCCCTGAGCAAATTGAGAGCAAGGGAAGAGGGGGAGCTGGAGCTAGGAGAATGAGAAGGGAAGAAGAGGAAGGATGCAGAGGTCATGAGGGAGCAGAAAGGTTGAGTCAGAGGAAGAATAGAAGAAAGGATATGTGACAGGTAGGGTTTTAGTTGGGGGGTTGGTAGGGGAGGAAGGGAGGGAGAAGGGAACTGGAATTGTCATGTAAAATAATCTTGTTTTTAATTCAAATAAAAATATAGACAAAAATTAATGTCCATACAGAACCAAGTTCTATGTATTTTTCAGAGGTACTAACATTTGAAGGACATATGTGAAAACCCAGAGAAGTAGTAATGGAAGATGGGTACGTATGAAAATGGGTGGATATTGAGGAAATATAAAGTCTTGCACAGACCTCACAGGTGTGAATTAGGTGAACTAGCACCAGAGTAGGCTAGAATGGGCCAGTTATGTCTACCAGGCAGTGAAGATGAACTGAGCCTTATTTATGGCTCCTCCTACAGCTTGAAGATGAGGGTTGAATTTAGAGTGTGATCCTGTGAACTCAGGTCATACAACAGCAAGTGACAGAGTTGGATAAAGGATCTAACAATGTGGTCCAAGTCTGGGACCTCCATGTTCCATTAGTTTGTCTTCTTGATTCTTGGGTTCTCTCTACTGGAAGGAGATCTTCTCCCTTCCACACCTTGTATCCCCAAATCTCTCTGGAAGACAGTTCAATAGCAGTCATCATGTGTTTCATCTTAATCCTCACCCAATGTTCTGAGCCCAAGGCAGACAAAAGTTGATATACATTTCACTTTCCCAATGTGGAAACAAGCAAGGCCAGCCTCATTGTTCTCATTAGGACCTTCAGTGCTTGTCTGAGTCTAGAAACAGAAAGATGCCTCATATCACTGAGATCCTTAAAGAAGATAATTAGTGCCAAGAAAGAGAGGAGAATGAGAAGGAGTTGGGGGTAGGGCAGTCTCAGAGCTCTTCAGGCCCCACAAGGTAGCCCTTTCAGCTTTTGAGTTCCATGGCTTCATCTCTATGGCTCACATCATCTCTCTCTGAAAATACTTTTAGGACACTTTGAAGTTAATTTTAACAATGCATTTACTGAAGCAGACACAGACTGTCTATTAGAAGCAAAGGGAGTAGCCTGAGCAAGATTTCCCAGCTAGGAAGCTGCAGACCAGAGAGTTTTTAAAAGCTTTCTCCTCTTACAACCTGGGTCGGCGCCCTCTGGAGGAAAACTGGTTCCCACTGCTTCTTTCCATTTCCAACAGCATGCCTGAGTTTCCAGGTAGAGTCTTCATTTCAGAAGCCTCCTTGCCCCCTACCAATGTGTGCTCTTTCGGGGATGCACAAAAATAGGATGAACAGATGAAGTTAACAGAGGCTGGCTCTTTGTACTGGTTCCATGTGGCATTGCCTCTGTGAAGAAAACAGGAGACACCAGGAACCTGTGCTTAAACTGCTCCCTCACTACAGGGCCTGAAGTTGCCCTGGTGGCTTATGAAGTGAAAGTCTGTGTTAAAATACAAGTCACGCTTGGGAGGGACAGGCACTCGGATCACTGTGAGTTCGAGGCCAGCCTGGTCTACAAAGCTACCCAGAGAAACCCTGACTCAAAAAATCCAAAGTATACAAGTCACCGATTCTGGGAGATGTGGAAAAATAATGAAGGTTGCTCAAGCTTCATTGTGCACAAAACTTAGAATGCAGGTTCTTGCCTTCCAGTAATGACATGGAGAGAGCAAATGCTTTAGGGGATTATTTTTGGATGTTAGTGCTCCCTGAACTCTATTTGGAGGTGCCCTGGATTAAAGAAAACAATGATTTTAGTAGGAGAGTCTTGCAGCAGCCCAGATGTCAGCTCAGTCTATAGGAGCAGAGTGAAGTCCATGGTTACACTGACTCAGTCTTGACCTCTGTCCAGTTCTGAGCTGTGTTCCCAGCTCAGGATTTCGTGACTGTAGACTCAGCTTGGGGTGGCAAAGGCATTGCTATCACACTATATTTCTCATTTTATGGGCTCTCTCAATATTTGAGTTCTGACAGCATTATGTTTTAAAACATTCATAGTTCCTTCCACAGTCTTGAATAATGATACACTATAGCATCACATGAGGGCGCTGCAATGAACCAAGAAGAGCAAATCCCACAGCAGATGCTGAGAAGCAGGGTGCGTTAATTAAATCTCTTGTTTTTAGCTTAATTGAGCTTCTTTACCTTACAAGGATCCACAGAGCTTCCGGCTGTGTGTGCTTACCAGCTAATGCCCAGTATGCACGTGTGTGTGCATGTGCATATGTGTCTGCATTCCCGTGCTTATGTACATGTGAACTGCACACACGGGGCAGGGTTATAAAGGGGGGTAGGCAGGAGCAAAAGCTGACGAGAGACAGAAAGGCGTGGGAATTGCAATAGCCAGCCTTCAGAGGTCACTTGATTTTTAAAGACAGTTTTCTGCTTTGTCTTTAAAATGCCTCCCGCTAGTTTTTGGTCTCCAACATAGGAGAGCCCTAGAGAACATCCCTTGGACCCTTGCCAGTGGAGATTAGCTTGGCAGTGAAGCACATCTCTGTGGTTTTGCTTTTGCAGAGTCCATCTGATCTGACCTTAAGGAATCCCAGCCTAGCCATCTTCCTTCCTTCTTAAGCTTTGGGCAGCCCTCTCCACAGTTGCCCTGTGAGGCACTGACACCAGAAATAGCAGCCTCAGTTACCTGTCAATCACAGCAACAATGATCAAAAGAAGCAAAGGGCATGAGAGGGCTTTGTTTTCTAAAGATTCATTTGTTGGGAGCTGCAAAAATCCTGAATTTAGCTTCTGCTAAAATAGTGAAGTAATACTGGGGGTCAGTTTTATTTTTCATTTCCCCAACTTTCTCTTTTCTTACCTCTCTTCAATGTAAACATTAAGGGGCCATTTTGAATCCCTCCCTGTGGGTTCATGAGAGGAAATACACGTTTGCCCCCTTTCATATATGGAAGTCTACTCAGGAGGCTGAGTCCCAATGGATTGTTCTAAGCCCCCCCCCATGACAGTGGGTGAGTGATGAGGGGAGTTCTCCCCACAGCAAGTGCAGTGGTCTCATTGTGAAGGTATTCAGCCATCTGAGCCAAGGGCCCACGCCATTGGATCAGATGACATGTTCTAAAACACTTCGATTTATGGTGCCCAGGAGACTGTGTGCTGTTTCACTGGGCAGTGAAAACACAGATCAAAGCTGCCCCAGGTGCTTCTCTAACCTCATCCATGCCCACACATGCATACATACATGTGTGTGCTCATACATAGACCCTCTTGACCCTAGGCTCTGGGCTGTGGCAATAGAAAGAATGAGACCAAGGGCATGGGCTGCCATCTTAGAGCTGGCACTAAAAGCTGTATAATGACAATGTGATTTGAAGTTTTCCCCACCTAGTCTAGGCCAGCTGGGTTTGCTGGGGTGAGGCAGTGATGAGACAGCCTCTTCAGGCATGTGGAAGACTCAGTTGGGACTATGCAGCAGGTACAGTGGCTTAAAGTGTGTGTGTGTGTGAGAGAGGGGGGGGGGACAAGGACTCTCCAGATCACCTATGGCACTGATACCCTGAGTGGAAAGAGGCAGGTCATCTCCCAGCTTAGTGTCCTTCCTCTAAGCTATATGATTTCCCCCTTTGGAGAGCAAGGGTGTATAAGTTGAGTCTTCTCTGGGGCTTGGATAACCAGGGTAATCAACCTCTTACGAGACCCCTGCACTTTCCTTGTGCACTGCATTGGGTCTTGTTTTTGGAATTTTACAGATCTTCCTTGAGGTCTAACTATAATATGGTGAGTCCTTTTCCAGCCTCCCGAGAATGAACTCATACATGCTGCTGGGAGTGGACAGAGCAGGTACTTTGGGCAGAGTCCGAATTTTAAAAATCGCTCGTGTGTGTGTGTGTGTGTGTGTGTGTGTGTGTGTGTGTGTGTGTGTGTGTGTGTGTGTTAGTGTGGGAGTGCAGGTACACATGAACCATGGTACCTGTACAGAGGATAAAGGGATGACCTCAGATATTGGCCTTTGCCTTTCACCTGGTTTGAGACAGAGTCTGTAGATGTTTGTGCTGTGCATGCCAGGCTTGCTGGCTTCTGAGTTCCTGGGGATTCTCCTGCATGCACCCCTACTCTCCTGCAGGAATACTAGGGTTATAGACTTTCACATCATGTATCCATCTTCTATGTGGGTTCTAGAAATTTGAACTCAGGCTCTCAAGTTTGTACGCCAAGCACTTTCAGCCACTGAAGCAGAGTTTTAGGTGAAAGGCAACAGGAGATTTCCAGCAATGAAGAATTTGGTCTTTGCTCATAGAAATGAGCTCTTCCTTACGGAATGGACTTGTCTTCTGTATTTGCCTTTTGAAGATTTTTTAAAACAAAAACAAAACTATGGTTGGTGTGAAAAACAGCAAGGAAAGGCTGCATAAGGCAAGATGACATTACCGCCTCCTTCACTGAGGGTGACAGCTCTGTCTTCACATTTCTCCTGTACCGATGCCACAGAGAACACCCAGGAATACATTTTCTACCCCTAACCACACAGAGGTAGAAAATGTGCATGCTCAGAACTGACAAGCAGCCACACACGAGTAATTTATGTCTCGTACTTTATGTGATGCACTCAACAGTATAAATAATTGCACGCGGAGGCCTCTGCTTGGCGCAGGGAGACAAGAACACTGTACAGGAAGGGAGGGAGGAAAGAATTCTAACCTTGAAGCTCCCTGTCTATTAAGTACTTCGGAATGCTTCTCAAAATTGGACACACGTGGACCCTTGTTTGATCATGTTTAATGTTTGTTTTTTCCTCCAAAGGTCAAGAGAATTTTCTAAGATCCAGATTCACTTTGGACTTGACACAGGGAGAGTTTCAGAGTGCGTCGGGAACTTATTTAAGATGTGGGTTCTCAGGCTCTGTCCCAGGAGTGTTTGACCCTGCGTGGTGTATTGGCCACAAAATGGCATTTTAACCGTCACTCTGCAGTGGCAGTTGTCTGGGCACTGCACACTTTATGCAATGCTGGTGTTTTCCATATTCCATTTTCTACAGTTAGTTTCCACTTTTAATTTGGACAGTCATGGAGATCACAGATTTGTGAGTACTGTTATCCTGGATGAGCTCAGCTCTGTAGCGTTTTACATATGTCCAGGTATACCACGTAGAGGCCACGTTTTTCTCATCTCGCCAGTTGCACAACTTAGCTTAGTGTGTGCAGCACTGCAGACTCCCACACACTCACTCCCACACACTGCAGCCCTACTCACCACGGCAAGACTCTGAAAGAGCACTGGTACCACAGCTCAGTGGTACACCTGCCTCTCCCCTTACTCGGGAGCTGCAGCACTGTCTTAGTTAACCGCCTCACTGCTGCTATAACAGAATATCTGAAGAAGTCAGTGTAAACAAAGAATGGTTTGGCTTGAGGTTCCAGGAGGTGCAATCAGTCAGGATGGGTAGGATGTCTTTAGGAGCAGGAAGGAGGTGACTAGTCACAGTGCATCCACACCCGGGAAGCAGAAAATGCGAATGCTAATTCCTGGCTCAGTTCCTCCTTCTTATTCAGCCAGGGACTTCAGCTCTTAATCGGTACCATGCACATTTAGAGTGGGCTTCTAAGCTCAGTGAACCCAGTCTAAGAAAATCCACACACATCCTGTAAGCCCCGCCCCAATGGTGGCCAGCACTGACCATCACAAGTAGACAATGTAAGCGATTTCTAAGTCCGGGCCAGAGGTGAAAGTACAGTTACACAAATGAGTCTTGTCTTTTCACACACATCTGCACCATGCCTTCACAGCTTTTGTTAAGATGAACGCCAGCCCTCTGAATTCTATAAGCCACAACAAACCCTTCCCCTTAAGCTGATCTTTTCCAAGGGTTTTTTGTTTAGTTTTGTTTTTGTTTTGTTTTGTTTTGTTTCTCTGTAGCTTTGGAGCCTGTCCTGAAAGTAGCATTAACTCACAGAGATCTGCCTGCCTCTGCCTCCCGAGTACTGGGATTAAAGGCATGTGCCACCACTGCTTGGCTTCCAAGTTTTTTTTTTTTTTTTTTTTTTTTTGCACATTTGTTTTATTTGAATTAGAAACAAGATTGTTTTACATGGCAATACCAGTTCCCTCTCCCTCCCATCCTCCCCTACCACCCATCCCAACTAAAACATATCCCTTCTGCTCCTCCTGGATGGTGAGATCTTCCATGGGGTGTCATCAGAGTCTATTGTATCCTTTGGGAAAGGGCCTAGGCCCACCTCCATGTTTCTTGGCTCAGGGAGTATTCCTCTATGTGGAATGGGCTCCCAAAGTCCACACCTATGCTAGGGATAAGTACTGAACTACTTCAGGAGGTCCCGTAGATTTCCAAGTTTTCCTCACTAAAATCCATGTTCCTGGGGTCTGGATCAGTCCAGTGCTGGTATCCCAGATATCAGTCTGGGATGCAAGAACTCCCCGATGTTCAAGTCAGCTGTTTCTGTGGGTTTCACCAGCCTGGTCTGGACCCCTTTGCTCTTCACTCATCATTCTATGCATCTAGATTTCAGTTCAGTTCAGTGATTAGTTGTGGGTGTCTGCTTCTACTACCACCAGCTGCTGGATGAGGGCTATCAGGTGGCATATAAGTCAGTCATCAATCTCATTATAAGGGGAGGGTATTTAAGGTAGCCTCTCCTCTGTTGCTTAGATTCTTAGCTGGTGTCGTCTTTGTAGATCTTCAGACATTTCCCTAGTGCCTGATATCTCTGTAAACATAAAATGTCTCCCTCTATTATGGTATCTCCATTCTTGTTATCTTCTATTCTTCCTCTGCCTCAAACTTTCTGCTCTCTCATGTCCTCTGCATCCTTCCTCTTCTCCCCTTCTCATTCTCCTAGCTCCCGACCCCCTCTTTCCGTGCTCCCAATTTGCTCAGCAGATCTTGACCCTGTCCCCTTCTCCAAGGGACCATGTATGTCTCTCTTAGGGTCCTCCTTGTTTACTAGCTTCTCTGGCAGCGTGGTTTGTAGGCTTGTAATCCTTTAGTCTATATCTAAAATCCACATATGAGTGAGTACATACCATGTTTGTCTTTTTGTGATTGGGTTACATCACTCAGAATGGTTTCTTCTGGTTCCATCCATTTTCCTGCAAATTTCAAAGATTCCATTGTTTTTTTTCTGCTGAGTAGTACTCCATTGTGTAAATGTACCACATTTTCTCTATCCATTCTTCAGTTGAGGGGCATCTAGGCTGCTTCCAGTTTCTGGTATTACAAATAGTGCTGCTATGAACATCGTTGAACAGATGTCCTTGTATGAATGTGCTTCTTTTGGGTATATGCCTAAGAGTGGAATTGCTGGATCTTGTGGTAGACTGATCCCCATTTTCTATGAGGAGTCCCCATACTGATTTCCAAAGTGGCTGTACAAGTTGGCACTCCCACCAGCAGTGGAGAAGGGTTCCTCTTTCTCCACATCCTCTCCAGCATAAACTGTCATTGGTGTTTCTGATTTTGGCCATTCTGACAGATGTAAGATGGTATCTCAGAGTTGTTTTGGGTATCTCAGAGTTGTTTTGATTTGCATTTCTCTGATGGCTAAGGATGTTGAACACTTTCTTATGTGTCTTTCAGCCATTTTAGATTCCTCTATTGAGAATTGTCTATTTAGTTTTGTATCCCACTTTTTAACTGGATTGCTTGGTGTTTTGGAGACTAGCTTCTTGAGTTCTTTTTATATTTTGGAGATCAGCCCTCTGTGAGATGTGGGGTTGGTGATATCTTTTCCCATTCTGTGGGCTGCCATTTTGTCTTGCTGACTGTGTCCTTTGCCTTATAAAAGCTTCTCAGTTTCAGGAGGTCCCATTTATCAATTGTTGATCTCAGTGTCTGTGTTACTGGTGTAATATTCAGGAAGCTGTCTCCTGTACCAATTAATTCAA
Organism: Cricetulus griseus; assembly: GCF_003668045.3. NCBI lineage: Eukaryota > Metazoa > Chordata > Mammalia > Rodentia > Cricetidae > Cricetulus > Cricetulus griseus. The sequence goes on along the minus strand of NW_023276806.1, from coordinate 151,409,846 downwards.
GCATATTTCCCACTTTGTCTTCTAATAGGGTTAGTGTGTCTAGGTTTATGTTGAGGTCTTTGATCCATTTTGACTTAAGTTTTGTGCATGGCAATAGGCTTGGGTCTATCTGTAGTCTTCTACATGTCTGCATTCAGGTATGCCAGCACCATTTGTTGAAGATATTCTCTTTATTCCATCGTATAAATTTGGATTGTTTGTCAAAAATCAGGTGTTCGTAGGTGTGTGGGTTAATATCAGGGTTTTCAACTCTATTCCATTGGTCTACCTGTCTATTTTTGTGCCAATACTAAGCTGTTTGCAGGACTATAGCTCTGTAATAGAGCTTGAAGTCAGGGATGGTGATGCCTCCAGAAGTTCCTTTATTGTACAGGGCTGTTTTGGCTATCCTGGGTCTTTTGTTTCTCCATATAAAGTTGAGAATTGTTCTTTCAAGGTCTGTGAAGAATTGTGTTGGGATTTTGATGGGGATTGCATTGAATCTGTAGATTGCTTTTGGCAAGATTGCCATTTTTACTATGTTGATCCTACCTATCCAAGAGCATGGGAGATCTTTCCATTTTCTGGTATCTTCTTTAATTTCTTTCTTTAGAGACTCAAAATTCTTACAGTACAGGTCTTTCACTTTTTTCGTTAGTGTTACCCCAAGGTATTTTATGTTGTTTGTGGCAATTGTAAAGGGTGATGTTTCTCTGATTTCTTTCTCCACTGTGTTATCGGTATATAGTGGGGCTACAGATTTTTTTTGAGTTTATCTTGTATCCTGCCACTTTGCTGAAGGTGTTTATCAGCTGTAGGATTTCCCTGGTAGAGTTTTTCGGGTCACTTATGTAGACTATCATATCATCTGCAAATAGAGAGTTTGACTTCTTCCTTTCTGATTTGTATTCCCTTGATCTCCTTTTGTTGTCTTATTGCTCTAGCTAGAACTTCAAGGACAATATTGAAGAGGTATGGAGAGAGTGGACAGCCTTGTCTTGTCCCTGATTTTAGAGGAATTGCATTGAGTTTCTCTTCATTTAATTTGAAGTTGGCTGCCAGCTTGCTGTATATTGCTTTTATTATGTTGAGGTATGTTCCTGTTATCCCTGATTTCTCCAAGACTTTTATCATGATGGGGTGTTGGATTTTGTCAAAGGCTTTTTCGGCATCTAGTGAGATGATCATGTGTTTTTTTCCTCAGTCTGTTTATATGGTTGATTACATTGATGGATTTTCATATGTTGAACCATCCTTGCATCCCTGGGATGAAGCCTACTTGATCATGGTGGATGATTTCTCTGATGTGTTCTTGGATTCGATTTGCCAATATTTTATTGAGTATTTTTGCATCAATGTTCATGAGGGATATTGGTCTGTAGTTCTCTTTCTTAGTGTGTCTTTGTGTGGCTTGGGTATCAAGGTTATTGAAGCTTCATAAAAAGAGTTTGGCAATGGCCCTTCTGCTTCTATTGTGTGGAATACTTTAAGGAGAATTGCTATTAGCTGTTCCTTGAATTTCTTGTAGAATTCTCCACTGAAGCCATCTTGCCCTGGGCTTTTCCTTGATTGGGAGACTTCTGATGACTGCTTCTGTTTCATTAGGGGTTATAGGTCTATTTAGGTTGCTTATCCATTCTTGATTTAATTTTGGTAAGTAAAATCTGTCCAGAAAATTGTCCATTTCCTTTAGATTTTTGAATTTTGAGGAATATAGGTTTTTGAAGAATGACCTGATGATTCTCTGGATTTCCTCTGTGTCTGTTGTTATGTCCCTTTTTCATTCCTGATTTTATTGATTTGCATGTTCACTCTCTGCTGTTTTAAGTTTGGATAAAGGTTTGTCTCTTTTGTTGATTTTCTGGAAGAACCAATTCTTGTTATATTGATTCTTTGTATTGTTCTCCTAGTTTCCATTTTATTGATTTCAGCCTTCAATTTGATTATTTCCTGGCATCTGCTCCTCTGGTGTGTGTTGGCTTCTTTGTGTTCTAAAGCTTTCACTTGTGCTGTTAATTCTCTAGTATGATTATTCTCCTGTTTCTTCATGTGGGCATTTAGCACTATGAACTTTCCTCTTAGAACTGCTTTCAAAGTGTCCCATAAGTTTGGGTATGTTGTATCTGAATTCTCATTGAATTCTAACAAATCTTTAATTTCCTTTTTTAATCCTTCCTCGACCCAGGAATTGTGAAATTGGGTGTTATTAATTTCCATGAGTTTGTAGGTTTTGTGCAATTGGTGTTGTTGTTGAATTCTAACTTTAAAGCATGGTGGTCTGATAAGATACAGGGAGTTATTTCAATTTTTTGTACCTGTTGAGGTTTGCTGTGTTGCCAAGTATATGGTTGATTTTATAGAAGGTTCCATGTGGTGCTGAGAAGAAGGTAAATTGTTTTGTATTTGGATGGAATGTTCTATAGATATCTGTTAAGTCCAATTGTGCCATAACTTTTATAGTTCCTTTGTTTCTTTGTTAAGTTTCTGTCTGGTGTTCCTGTCCAGTGGTGAGTTGGGTGTTGAAGTCTCCCACCATAAGTGTGTTTGGTTTTATGTGTGATTTGTGTTTTAGTAATGTTTGTTTTACAAGCATGGATGCCTTTGTATTGGGGGAATAAATGTTCAGAATTGAGACTTCATTCTGATGAATTTCTTCTGTAATGAGTAGGAAGTGACCTTCTTCATCTCTTTTGATTGAGTTCAATTTAAAGTCCAATTTGTTGGATATTAGGATTGCTACCCTTGCTTGTTTCTTGGGTCCATTTGACTGGAAAAATATTTTCCCAACCTTTAATTCTTAGGTACCATCTGTCTTTGAAGTTGAGATGGGTTTCTTGTATGCAGCAGAAGGACAGATTCTGTCTTCTTATCCATTCTGCTAATCTGTATTTGTATAGGGGAGTTAAGACCATTAATGTTGAGGGATATTAATGACCATTGATTGTTCATTCTTGTTTGTTTTTGATTTGGTGATGGTTGCGAAATTATGTGTGGGATTCTATCCCTTTTTTCTTTTGGCTGTTGGTAAAGTGGGATTATCTATTGCCTATAACCCTTTTTTTCTGGTTGTGGTTAACTTTCTTGGGTTGCAGTTTTCCTTCCAGTACTTTCTGTAGGACTGGATTGGTGGATATGTATTGTTTGAATCTGGTTTTGTTATGGAATATCTTGTTTTCTCCATCTATAATGATTGAAAGCTTTGCTGGGTATAGTATTCTGGGCTGGCATCCGTGGTCTCTTAGTGTAGTAGAATATCTATCCAGGACCTTCTGGCTTTCAGAGTTTCCATGGAAAAGTCAGGTGTGATTCTGATAGGTTTGCCTTTATATGTTACTTGACCTTTATCTTTTGCTGCTCTTAATATTTTCTCTTTATTCTTTTTGTTTGTTTTTTTATTATTATGTGGCAAGGAGACCTTTTTTGGTTCAGTCTATTTGGTGTTCTGTAGGCTTCTTATATTTTCATTGGCATGTCTTTCTTTAGGTTGGGAAAGTTTTCTTCTATGATTTTGTTGAATGTGTTTTCTGTGCCTTTGAGTTGGATTTCTTCACCTTCTTCTATACCTATTATTCTTAGGTTTGGTCTTTTCACGGTATCCCATATTTCCTGGATATTTTGTATTAGAGATTTGTTGGACTTAAGAGTTTCTTTGACTGATGAGTCTATTTCTCCTAGTGTATCTTCAACTCCTGAGATTCTCTCTCCCATCTCTTGTATTCTGTTGGTTATGCTTGCGTCTGTAATTCCTGATCATTTACCCAGCTTTTCTATTTCTAGCATTCCCTCAGATTGTGCTTTCTTTATTGTCTCTATTTCAGTTTTAAGATCTTGAACTGTTACCTTGAGAGATTTGTTGATATCTTGTATTTTTTTTTCTTCCATTTCTTTAAGGGATTTTCTCATGTCCTCTTTGAGGTCCTCTATCATTTTCATGAAAATATTTTTAAGGCCATTCTCTTCTGCTTCATCTGCATTGTGATGTTCAGGTCTTGATGGTGTATGGTTCCTAGTCTCTGGTGGTGTCATATTGGGTTTTCTGTTGTTGAATGTGCTTTTACATTGGCCTCTTCTCATCCTTTCTTCTGGTGGGTGTAGCAGGAGTCTCTTCCTCTCCTGGTGGGTATGTGACCAAGGTACCCTTCTGGTAGATGCAAACAGTTCCAATACTCTGATGTCTGTCCTTTTCTCATGGATGGAGTTGGCAGCATCTGGGTGTGTTGGATCCCGCCTCAGAGTTCTGATCTGTTGAACAGACCCTTGTTGTCAGGTGTCCCCCGAGAAGGGCCGCAGAATCGGAGCAAGGACACTTTGGTACAGTCCTTACAGATATTTGACCCCAAAACAAATGCTGCTTTTGTTGTTTGAAGTAGGAAGGGAGGGGGGGTTGTCTGAATTCTAATTAAGTATGGCTTTTGAACACACTAACGGTGGGCCAGGGATTTTATTGTGAGCTGGAGTGACCTGCTCAGGGATATTCTTAGCCACTCTTGTTTATTGTGGCCAGTTTCTAAAAACACCAGACTTGAAGGTTGGAAGGAGGACCAACTGAAGGTATTCCTTCTTATACCTCCTGCTATCTACCCTATTGTTCATGCAGAATCCAAACTGGTTCATACCCAGGAAGCAGGAGAGACAGCAGAAACAAATTCATGAATGAGGCTAATTGTATTTGATGGCAAAGCTAGCAGCAAGCTGTTTAAAATGCAGATGCAGTGACTCAGGTCATACAACAGTCTTTAGTGGCATGAGCAAGTGTATACTGTCCTCTGAAAGCCTCTCACAGCTGTCGTGGTTCATCTAGCCCCTCCTGGAAAATTCTAAGCAGAGCACATATGTCCCAGATACTGGATGATCTTCACAGTCCCGATGTTCACCACTAGGGGCAAGCTGACTTCATTCAGTGACAGACCCAGCTAGAGTCCAGTTGCTTTAAAATTAGACTTTCCTTGTTAAGGAGAACAACTTGTCTTTTGCCTGTGGCTTTTGAGTTTAGAAACATTTACAAGGCCTATTACAGTGGGCCAGGCGTTTTACTGTGAGTTGGAGTGCATCATCTTTTGCTTGTTCTGTTGTTGTTAAATGTAAGGATAATCTTGACCAAATCAGGAAGTAGAAGATGGGTATTTTTAACCTTCTATCTCTTTGAGCCTTATCTCAGCCTAATTTGTTTTTAATGTGTGTGTGTGTGTGTGTGTGTGTGTGTGTGTGTGTGTGTGTGTGTGTTGGTTGTTGTTGTTGTTGTATGTATGTATGTATGTATGTATGTATATATACATCTGTGTGGAGGCCACAACTCATCTCTGGGTGTTTGTCTTGATTGTTCTCCACCATATGTTTTGAGACAGGTTTTCACACTGAACCTGGAATTCATTGATTTGGCCAGATTGGCTGCCCAATCAGTTCCAGGGGTTGGCTATCTCTTATTTCCTAGTGCTGGGATTGCAGGTGCATGCCACCGTCCAGGCTTGCTAGCAGATGTGAAGGATCCAAACTCAGGCCCTTCCAAGCATTTTACCCACTGATCCCTATCCCTAGATTACAACTCTTACCAGCTTTTAAATGTCCTACTATCTAGAGGAGCAGAACCTTGGCCACTCATGGTTGAACTACTTACTGATTGAGCTGGAGAAATTAAGAAGAATTACTTTTCATCCAAAAGCCATAGTTATGAGATCAGTAACATGGAATTGAATCTGCTAACCCAGCATTAATTAACCTAGCAGACTCTGAAACACCCACATGCCCATGGACAGGCTTAGCTTATACACAGATCTCGATATAGCTACTTTCTAAACTTTATGCTGAAGGCAGACATCACTAATCAATCAAATCCTTCTTTTGGAGCACACACTAAGTCTCATGGCTCCTTTGAATACATCACTCTAAAAAGCCAATACCAAAGGAGTCATATTCAAGAAGATCCCCATTTACCACCCCTACGCCATTACTACTGTGACCCTGTCTTGCCCACAAAATCATACTGGTTTATGTTAAAATGGCCATTTCCCCCCTCTGTCTTTAAGATAGTAAAGTAACATTTATGGGAAGATAATGCTTCTTCAACAGACTGTTAAATATATTATTTTTGGGATAAAGATATTCGAACTTAAAAAAGGCACAGTATTTTGACTTTGAGAATCGCCATTCTGTCATCTGAGTCCTCTGCTGTCCAGAATTCAAGAACCTCTCCGTGTCTTGTCTTGGGGCAGTGGATTATGCTGAGAAAGGAAGGGAACCATGTCAGTAATCCCTCCTCTCCATTCTGTGCATTTGTCTAATTGAGGCTCATTCCTATAAGCTGTTGCCACAGGCACATAATAAAATAGCCCTAGGGATTCCTTAACTACAGGAGGACTTGGAGAGAAGCAAGAAGTGGCGGGGGGACAGAAAAGGAGGGGGCATCACAGATCCTATGAATGAAAAGAATCTTGGTTTGCAATATCAGCAGACAAGTGGTTTTAAAGACTACTTAAGACTATGGTCAGGCTTATTGTTTAAATTAGACAGCAAGAGAGAGAGAGAGAGAGAGAGAGAGAGAGAGAGAGAGAGAGAGAGAGAGAGAGAAATAAATTTAAAGACAAGAAATGAGCTCCAGAAAACTGTTCTCAAGCAAATGTGCTTTTATATATGGATAATATAATTTATTAATCAGAGGGTAAAAGAGGCACTATTTCTAATTGCACTAGCACAACAGGTAGCAGTTAGCCCAACATCACGAAAGCCATACATCTGTCAGGATTTAATAACAACTGTCCCCCTTAGGCTCCTGTGTTCGAATACTTGGTCCCTAGTTGGTGGTCTTATTTGGGTTGTTGTGTGACTGTTAGAAGTGGAGCCCTGCTGGAGGAAGTGAGACATTCTGGGCATCCTTTGAGATTTACAGCCTTACCTCACTTCCTGTTTGCTCTCTGTTTCCTGTGTAGGGATGAAATGTGATCTGCCAACATCCTGCTCCTGCCACCATTGCCATGCCCTCCCCTCCATGAGGGACTGTAGCTCTCTGGAACTGTTAGCCAAGCAATCTTTTCTTTGGGGACTTCCTTTTTGACCAGGTATTGTACCACAGCCACCAGAAAGTAACTGGTACCCCTCCACAGTAAAACCTTCTGAGCTGTGTGAATCAAAAGGCAAAAGCCAGGGGATGATGCACTCAGGATCCTCCATGTAAGGGCTTTCAGTTCTAAGTAAGACAAGCAATCAGGGAAACAGCATGTTGTCTACAGTTGTGTGAAGCCTCGAAGGCTGAGTAGAGTCCAGTGAAATGATTTGCTGGAAGATTAGATGCAGATGTTGGGAGATTCACAACTACCAAGGAGTTCTGCTGGTGGCAACATAGACGTCAAGCTGGGAGCAGGAGTGACAAGGCTGAGAAGGGGCATAACACCTCACTTTAGGATTCTTTTGAAAGGTAAGGATTTGGGGTGTTTTGTGAAATCACCCCACTTTCCTTTGGGGAATACCACTCTGGTGGCAGTGTTTGGAAGAGATCAGGAGAATGGAGAGGCTGGGAGGCAGTTGGAAAGGTAATTGCTGCACTGGGTAAAAGGTTTAGAAGGCTTGAGCCAACCAACAGCAGCAGGATTAAGAAGAGAGGATATGTTTGAAATATTTATAGGGGAGGGAAGGTAATAAAAATGACTTATTGGATGTAAGAAAAAACAGGGATCAACAAGCTATTGCTTTTCTGAACATTCTGGCCTGGGAGGCACAAACCCCCACATTCTAAAAGGCCTGGTATCTGAAAATTTATGAACAGTTAAAAAGTATCCATAGAAATAGCTTTTAAGAACAGAGACAAAAGTATTCCTGTTTTTGTTTTAGTTTTTGTTATTATTTTTAAAGGTATTTTCCTTTTTATTGGTTAAATTTGTTCTTTGATTATATTCACATATATAATGCATTCTATCTCCCCCTATCTCCCTCCTCCCCACCATTCTCCCCTCCTCCTTACAAGTCCCTTTCTCAAACTCTACTGTCTTTAAAGAGACTCTGGGTTTGGAACTACTCATTGGAGCCTGGTGGACTCACTTCACGGATGGTCACAGAACTGAATGCAACGACTGTCCTTCCATCAGTCCATCACTGGCCAATGGTTCAACAGGAAGGTGTGGTGCTCCATGATCCTCTGTGCAATCCATCTCATGCAGGTCCCATGCAGGCAACTGCAGCTGCTGTGAGCATGTTTATAATGGCACTGTGATGCTCCAAAGATAGTGTTTATCAGCCCTCCTCCCTATCTTCAGCTTTTACACTATTTCTATTCCCTGGAGGAGTTGGCATAAATGTCCTTCTTAGAACCACCCACTCAACCATTCCTTCTCAGCATCTATCACTGTTCAATGCCAAGTAAAGCTTCTCTGATTAAGACTGAGAGTAGCAATCGCTTATGGGTATAAACATATATTTGTAAGGCAGTTTGATGCATGTCTATTTAGCTAAATGGTAGTAAGATCCCCCCCCCAGGGCCCATGGGTATTTAAGCAGGTTCACAGAACTGGGTATAAATATCTCTGCCTAGAGCATGGCTCTTGAGTCCAACCAGAAAGCAGTTGGTTGTTCCCATAGCAGTAGTGCCACTTTAGTACCCATAGGTCTACTTTGCCTGGTAAGTTGGCATTGTACTTCACAAGATTGACAGCTGGGCAAGACTGTGACTCCCAGGAGCTCATGTTGCAACTTCTGATATTATTTCTCAGTAAGGGGAATTCTGGGACCTCCAACAACTCATAAGGAAGTATCCCACACCTGGGACTGGAATTTTTATTTAATAAACGATGGCTTTAGGAATGTCAAAATGCAGCCATGCAGGGAGGTACTTTTAACTTTGGTTCAGAATTTAAATTTAAAGGCTGATAATTTTAATTGTCTCTTACAGTATAAAGAACATGTCATCTGTATAGGTTACTAGCTCTGTGGCTGCAACAAAATACTTGACACAAATAACTTTAAGCAAAGAAGGGTTTACTTTGACTTACAGCTCCAGGAGGTATAGCTTGTCATGGCAGGCAGGAAGGTATGGCATCAGGAGCAGGAGGGAGCTAATTGCACTGTGTTCACATTCAGGAGGCCGAGGGAGCAACAGATGCTGGTGTTCAACTTGCTGTCTCCTTTTTACTCAGTTTGGGACTGCATTTAGGATGGATTCTCACACTTAATGTAGAAAAATGCCTCACAGACACACCCAAAGACCTGTTTCCATGGTGACTCTAAATGTCATCAAGTTGGCAATGAAGATTAATCATCACACCATCTCTAGACAAAGTATACCTGTCAAGGGGTCACTTTGGAGTTTGTTTGCATTCATCCTATGATAATGCTGCCCAGTGTTGTTGTAGGCTTCTCTATCCCTTGGAGAAAGAGGATTTCTTCTTTAAGTTAAACTGTGAATTAAAAAGCAAGTCCTGGGTGGTGGTGGTGCATGGCTTTAATCCCAGCACTTCCAGAAGTCAGAGGCAGGCAGATCTCTGGGAGTTTGAGTCCAGCCTGGTCTACAGAGTTAGTTCTAGGAGAGCCAGGGCTGCACACAGAAAATCCTGTCTCGAAAGCGAAAGTAAGTCCCACTAGTCCACTTTTTCACATGACTTAGCCTAAAATGATGTTGGCCACATCAGAAAGTTAGGTCAGTATGCAGTGACTGGAATTTTCCCTATGGGGATATGTGAAGTGATGTCATAGGGACTCAGGCCTCTGTGGGCCTACTGCGCTGCAGTTTGTCTATGGCACCGTGGTTCTATCCTGCACCTGGGCCAATTTACTCCCAAGCTCTTCGTCACCTGTATTTTCACCACTTGTCATTTTCAGATCAGCTCTTGGAGTTCATCCTCTGAGCCTATCACCATCATGTGCTCTGGTCATCCAGCCACACCTTATGTGACCCTCCATTGGTTACTTCTACCACTTATCTGTTATCTCATGGAAGACTGAAGCTGATGCTCCTGATATTGAGGATGGGCCGGGATACTAGATAAATAATTGTTTAATGACTGAATGATAGGGACTGAAAGAGTCTTTCCTAAGAAGCAACACTGAAACAATTCCTCTCTACTCTCCGTGCAGCTTTGGTTGGGTGGCACTCATGTGCACTACATGGATCATGTGCTGGAGTAGTACACTAAAATTTTTTATTTTTAATTTTAAAATCATGTGTGTCTCTGTATGGATTTGTACCTATAGAGGTCAGAAGAGGACGCTGAATCCTCTGGAGCTGTAGTTACAGGTGAATGTAGGTGGTCTGTCTTAGTCTGGGTTTTATTGCTGTGAAAAACAACATGACCATAGAACTCTTCTAAGGAAAGCTGGAGGGATTCACTTAGTTTCAGAGGTTCTGTCCATTATAGTCATGGCGGGAAGCATGGCAGCGTGCAGGCCAACATGGTTCTGGAGCTTAGAATGCTACAATCTTGCAGACAACAGGAATTCAACTGACTGTCACACTGAGTGAAGCTTGAGCAAAAGCCAGACCCCACAGTGGCACACTTCCTCCAACAAGGCCACACCTCCTAATAGTGCCATTCTCTTTGGGGGCCATTTTCTTTCAAACCACCGCATCAGTTCTGGGACTTGAACTTGGGTCCTTTGCAGTGTGTGCTCTTAGCAACAGCATGTGTGTGTATGTTAAAGGATAGCTTTCTAGAGTTGGTTCTCTCCTTCTGCCTTTATTTGGGTTACAGGATTGAACTTGTGTCCTCAGGCTCGCACAGCAAACTCTTTTACCACTAAGCCATTTTGCTGCCCCTTTAGTCCTTCTCAGAGGCCATGCTTCAATACTGGTAAATTAAATTTTGCTGGGACAAAGTGCATTCAACCCACAGCACAGTCTGAGTTTAATCCATGATTTTGTGGCTTGAACCCTGCTATTAGATGAGTATGATCTTCCACTTGGGCACTGTTGATTTGGTACATTTCTATGTATTTCTTTAGAGAATTCTTCCTCTGCCATCTTTAAGCATTTGCTTGTGATCAGTGTTCACAGTTATACAAGAAACTATCAGGACTTTGTCCCTAAATCTTAGCTCCCAGGGGCTACACCAAAGGGCGTTTCTATTACTCTCCTGGCATCTGTGTTATTGGGATTTCAAATCGGAGAGACGCTGGCATGGTCCTCTCAGGAAGCCCTGAGAGCAAAGCAGGATGCTTCTATGACTTAATGAACAGACAGACGCCATCCCCCTGAGCTAGCTCCCTGAAGACATCTGCCAAGTTTCTTCCTGTGATCATAGTTGTTGGATGTCACTCTATCTTGCCTGGTGAGCTTTGGGGAGCAATGTAATCAATGCTGTCTTGCAAGAATCTCATGACCCAGAGGGACCTCTATAACACCCCTGTTTCACAATGGTCCTTCTCATTCAGCTTTAAGTTCCATAACACATAACTCAATAGACAGAAACAAAAAGAAGACATTACAGGGTTTGTTTCTCATCAGATTTGGGGGATTTGAAAGGCCATCCTACAAGCATACTTATTGATCTTCTGCCTGCTACATCTTACACTTTAGTACAAAGGTTCATTTAATTTCTAGGAGGTATCCCCGGGACTCCATTCTAAGATGTTAAACTTGTGTATCCTGGCCTTTCATGTCCTAAAACTCATTCAGACTCTTAAGAGGATCATTCCACTTTGCACATTAGTGAGCAAGCCTCCCAGCTCCCATTTCTGCTTATAGCGAAATGCCCTTGAGGTTAGAACTCTGCAGTGAAACACAAAAGGTCGAAATGCCCTAAGATTCCAAGCATGCCTGTGGCATCACCAGGCTACCCAGAGGCTGAAAACATTCAACAAAAGGGTTTCTTCCCATGATCCTCCACGATCTCACTCCGGCTTCAGACAGTGCACCTGGCTGTAATCTTTTCTACTTCAGCTAATTGCTCTTTGTGGTAGCATGAGGCCAGGGGACAGGAGAGGGGGTGGAGACTCCCCTAGCTGATGATGAAGTATCAAACCACAGAACGATTGCGTTCAGGCCATTGTTCCATTGCAGGGGAGCCAACATCTTACATTAATTTGCAGTTGCAGGAAATACAGCTCTCAGACAAAGACACACATTCCCGACAAGGCACAGCAATTAATTTTCCAAATGTCCTTGATGCAAGTGTGAGCAGAGGGTTTCAAGTTCTTTCAGAGTGACTTTTATAGATGTCTTGAAATTACTCAACTTCTGGGATTTTTAAAAGCATTAATGTTCTTAAAAGAGAAAACTCCCCGTTGTTGGGTTTTTAAAATAGCAATCAAGGATTTAATTATGCTTTCATGCTTATGGTTATTTATGTAGTGTCTGCCTCATGAATTGACTGTCCACCTTATGGGGAAAAGAACTTGGCCTATGTTTGATCAGCACCATATCTTTGGTGCTCAGGGTGTTTGGCACACAGCGGATGTTAGTAAATCTTTGTTGATTGCATGCGTGGCTGATGTCAAGGTTATAGATAATTCTGCATGTATGCTTGGAATGCTGCCTTGGTGGCACATGATCAAAAGCAAAGAGGGAAAAGAAAGGGATTGTAAAAAAAAAAAAAAGTCAGTGAAATTTAGTGTTGAGTGAAGGGCTGATCTGAAGCGAAGTTTTTATATGCAGTAGTAATGGAGACTGTTAGTAGCCACATGAGTAAGAACAGCAGTGGGACACGGTTGGTGACCTAGAATGATGACTACAGGCAGGTGGTAGGATGTGTCACCTTCGCATCAGAGCTTTCCTGTATGGTACTTATTCCCACTTCACAGATAAGAAAATGGAGGCCTTGACATATAAATAGCTTTCCCATGGTCAGTGGTATAGCTAGAAAATGACAGCTGGGATGAAGTTTCAGACATTTGTAGCCCATATTCCCCCTATACCCTCATTGACCTCCTCTTCTTTCCTCCTTTCTCTTTCTTCCCTGCCCATTCCTCTCCCCTGCCTCCTTTCCCTCCCCTTTCTTTCTATGGCATCTTGATAGTAGATAATTACCCTGGTTAAACTGAAAACTTGGTATAGCCTAGAGTCATCTGAGAAAAGACCCTCAGTTGAGCAACTGTCCAGACCAGATTAGTCTGTGGGTATGTCGCTGGGGAGTGTCTTGATTTTTAACTGCTGTAGGAGGACCCAGCCCCACAGCAGGTATGCCCATCCCTAGGTGGCTGGTCCTTAACTGTAGAAGAAAACCAGCTGAGTACAAGCCAGCTTGGTAGCTGGGTAGCAAGCAGAGTCCTCCGTGGTTCCTGCTGTACTTTTTGACTATTATCTTAGGTAGGGTGTCTATTGCTGTGATAAAATACTACCACCAAAAGCAACTTGGGGGAAGAATGGGTTTATTTCATCTTATATCTTGTAGTCCATCATCCAGGTAACTGGAGGCAGGAACTGATGCAGAGGAGTGCTTCTTACTGGCTTGCTCAGTTTGCTTTCTTATACCAACATGCTTTCTTATATCAACATGCTCAGGGGTGGTACTACCCCGGTAAGTTGAGCCCATCCATACCAATCATCAATCATGAAAATGCACTCAGACTTGCTTGCAGACAAATCCACTTCCCACCCCCACAAGACAGGGTTTCTTGAAAATCTGGGTAACCCTGGCTGTCCTGGAACTCACTTTGTAGACCAGACTGCCCTCAAATTCAGAGATCTGCCTGCCTCTGCCTTCAGAGTAAGGTATATGCCACCACTGCCCACCATCTACAGGAAAATCTTAATGGAAGCATTTTTGCATTGAGAGTTTGCTCTTCCCAAATGACTCTAATTTGTGTCAAGTTTACATGAAACTAACCAACACAGCTGTGCAGTGAGTTCTGTGGTCAGAAGTAATACTGTGTGGAATAGCAAATAGGCCTTCCGCAAGTTCTTGCATCGACTCCCTTTAAAGATGGGCTGTGACCTGGAATTATAAGCCTTTCATCTCCCCAAGTTGCTCTTGGTCAAAGTATTTTATTTCCGGAGCCAAAAGGAAACAAAGATAATGCTGTAGTCACTCTGTCTTCTCCCAGGCACCCTCTCCTTGACATTCACTTGGAATTAGAAAATTAAGAATTTATTTCCCAGCCTCCTTTGGCTCACAGATGGTCATGTGACACAGCCTTACATCCCTGGCTTGTAGCTTTCCTGCTGCCTGCTCCTTCTTAGTCTGAGTGATCTCCTCAATTTGAATAGGCAGTTCCTGGCCTTTAGGAGATTGTGTTTATTTATGTTCAGTATGGTATGAGTTCATTCATTCAGTGTAGGAAATGCTATACTTCAGAGCAGTGTTTCCCAGAGTGATGTCTTGTTGGCAGTTGTAAGTAGATTCATGATTTTCAGAGGAAAAGATGATGGCCCAAGTTAATTCATATTCACTCACAAATTTGAAATATAATAGATTTCACCATATTTTCAAAAACTGTTTTTGCTAATATTCATTTAACAGAATAATTTGTTTTCAACTCATTTGGGCATTACTGTTTATATTTGCTGAACTCCCCAGTTCTTATTCTTGTTTTGTAGTTTTCTATCTACAGTTTCCTCCATCCTCAATTTTTTTGAGACAATGTTTCATATAGCTTAGGCTGATCTTGAACTTGCTAAGTAGGGCCTTGAACAGTCAGTCATCCTACCTCCACTTCCCAAGTGGAGGTCACAGGCAGACATCACATTGTCTGGGCTTTCTTTTTTCTTCTTTTTAGAGAGTTTCATTATATATCTCAGGCCTAGAACACACCATGTGGACTTGGCTGGTCTCAAATGCTGAGATTCTGGGTGTGTACCATGAGGCCAGATTTACAGTTTTCATAAATAGATCAGTGGCTCAGAAATGATTTATTGAGCATAATGTTAGTGATGAAAATAGCTGTGTAATGATTGCATCCCAAAACAATGTTATAGACATAAATAAGGAATAGGACTCAAGTGTAAATGTGAGTATGTGTGTTCTGAGACCACTGGATCTGTCCCTTAATATAATCCATGTTTGGCAGTCCCTCCCCTACAAAGCATATGCAAAGGGGGAAAATTAATTTCACTGTGAGCAATGCACAACTAACTCATTCTGACTCATTCTTTAGAAAGAAATGAATGAATGAATGAATGAATGAACAAATGGATGGATATCTGAAAGATAGGTTATCTTACCAGCAGCCAGGCATGGATTTAGTGATATGCATAGGACAAATCAGTTCTTAGCCTTTAAGCAGGACACTAGGAAGTGAATGTGTCATTTAAATGCTCAGCCTCCTGCCACCAAAGTGGAGGGCTTCCATGCAGCTAGGAGTTATTGTGTGATTCATGTCTGGGCTACACAAGATGGCTAGGTGAAGTATTACCGACACTTTAAGATCAATGAGCTTGCTCTGTCTGCCATTTCCCACACTGATGGATTCAATGGGTGCTTCCAGAAAGTACTTCAAGGTATGTTGCTGCCATAGAGCTACAGACAAACACAAGCCTGGTGTTATCACACACACACACACACACACACACACACACACACACACACACACACACACCCCGCTGCAAAGTCGTGCAACACAGAGTCCTGACATGACCTTCCGTTCATGATTCAGTCTTGAAATAGTGAAAGGCACAAGTTTAGGCAACAATATCTAAAGAATACACGTAGCCAAGAACCTTCTAGGTTAGGCTCAAGTTTGTACTAGATCCTGAGGAGGAATGTGCTCTTTGAAAATTTTTCCCCCCAAATTAAAGCTAAGAAATTTTCTTTTTATCCTGGAACACTGAGATACCCTTTGATAAAATTCATCTGAAGTGGCTTGTTTATGTGGGCTCTCAACAGCTTGCACTTGAGTTTAAAGTGCCATGACATTTTCTGTAGCAGGGATTAGCTGTTAGGATTACTTAAGAAAACCAGACCAGAACAAAGTCTTCCAATGCAGGATATGCTTCTTCCCGATGGCTGAAGGCTGCCTTTATTTTCTGAAGAGAACCATCTTGGTAGACTCTTGTTTGTACTCAAAGTCATGTGACATGCTGCATCTCTCATGAGGAAACACCTCTGAGAACAGAAGACAGAAAATAGATAGATTAAGGAGTTCCCTCACTGACATTTGAGTTGAAAAACAAACAAACAAACAAATGAACAATTTTTAGCTTGGGGTAACACATATGTATTAACTCAATATATAAGACTACTAAATGCATGTCACTACCCAAACACTTCCTCTGCCATACTGACTGTAAAGGTGGATTCTTTTTTCCCCTCCATTTTAAAATTTAAATTAGAAACAAGATTGTTTTACATGTCAATCCCTCCCCTCTTCCTCTGCCCCCAACTAACACCTTACCTATCCCATACCATTTCTGCTCCCCAGGGAGAGTGAGGTCTTCCATGTGGGGGGGTCTTCAGAGTCTGTCATATTCTTTTGGATAGGGCCTAGGCCCTCCCCCATGTGTCTAGGCTGAGGGAGTATCCCTATATCTGAAATAGGCTGCAAAGTCCATTCCTATGCTGGGGATACGTACTGATCTGCTACAAGAGGCCCCATAGATTTCTGAGGCCTCCTCACTGACACCCACATTCATGGGGTCTGGAACAGGTTCATGAAGGTTGTTTAGGGGGAAGAATAGAGGAGAGCAAAATAAGATATACCATCAGAGGGAGCCAGTATAGGCTTAAAGAGAAATCAGGCACTAGGGAAATGTCCATAGATCTACAAGTATGACACCAACTAACCATCTAAGCAACAGTGGAGAGGCTACCTTAAATGCCAGCCCCTGATAATGAGATTGATGACTAACTTATATGCCATCCTAGAGCCTTCATCCAGCAGCTGATAGAAGTGGAAGCAGACACCCACAGCTAAACACTGAACTGAACTCTGGAATCCAGTTGCAGAGAGGGAGGAGTGATGAGCAAAGTGGACAAGACCAGACTGGTGAAACCCACAGAAACAGCTGACCTGAACAAGGGGGAGCTCTTGGCCCCCAGACTGATCACTGGGAAACCAGCATGGAACTGATCTAAATGTGGATTCTTTCTCATTCTTTTTTACTAATGAAAAGGTGATTTAGAACATACATTTTGTTCTGAAACTTGCTTTTTCTCACCCCAAAATGGAACCCAGGTAACTATCCAAGTTAATAGACATTAAAATGTAATTTTATGATTGGGGAGGGATGAAACAAAAAGTATGGGATTTATTCTAGGCATAAACTACAAAGAGACATGTCTGAAGAGATGTGTTATGTTGTGGAATCCTGAGAAAGATGGCTGGGATTCACACCAGAGAACCAAGTCTACCGGAACGCTCCATGTTGGGGGACAGGCAGGAAGGCCACAACACTTCAGTTCATTCTGCTCACTTTGTCTCACAAGACTACTTATCTTTTCTTGAACTCTTCTAATTTTGAGGCCATTTCACACTTATTTTTATTTTCTGGAAGGAAATCCTACATTACACTGCACTAGAAACTCCCAGCTTCCTGATGATTTATAGGGGTTTATATTCACATTTCATTAGAAAATATTCTGTATGGGGCTAGAGAGATGGCTTAGTGGTTAAGAGCATTGAATGCTCTTACAGAGGTCCTAAGTTCAATTCCCAGCAACCACATGGTGGTTCACAACCATCTATAATGGGATCTGATGCCCTCTTCTCATATGTAGGAATATATGCAGACAGAACACTGTATATATAACAAATAAATCTTTAAAAATGAAAAAATTAAAAAATTTAAAGAGAAAATATTCTATACATCCATTTCCTGAACCCTCTCACCTCTGAGATGTGGCTGTCCCTTGTCTCTTTCACTCCCTGACAGCCCTCATTGTCCCAAAGCCCATGCTTTCTTAGTCACCATGTCTGTCTCAGGACCTGCTCATCTTTCACTAGTTAACAAAACCTTCCTGGCGTCTCCTCCAGCTTGTACACCTGCACAGTGTGTTGTTATACTGTGGGTGAGACAAAATCTTGTCCAGGAACCAGAATATAGAGAAGGAAATATCAGATGACCTTCTTTTTATTATACACGTGATCAGTGACCTTGCAAATGACTATGTTTGAAGGGTAGGGATAAATTAAATGGAAATGAGTCTAGGGCACCTTCTAGACTTCTTTGAAGGACTAGTGTCTGCTACTGGAAGGAAATTCCTTTGCATTCTCTCTGCAAGCTGTGGCTGGAATGTCCAAGAAGAACAGAACCTGAGAGCAGTGAACTGTAGGAAAAGCATGACCATGGAAGGGAAGGAGCCGAGGCCCGGGTTGAAGTTGCAGTCCTGTCTAGCTCTGCACTGAGACAGTCGCTGAGTGTTAGACAGCTCTGGAGCTCTGATAACACTGCAACAGAAAAGTAGCAAAATATCTGACCTATAACATTTAACCTTTATTTTTCTCACGTGTGGATTCCTGGGCTATCGGGGTTTAGTTGAAATCATCTGGCTGTGGTTGCCATTCTCTGGTTGCCTCTAGGATTGAGGGATCTCATTCTGACAAGAACAATCACATAAAGTGTATCTGTTTTAACCTAGTGATAGCAGAAGTACAGGGGACCAGGACAGGCATGTGAGCTCATATATAAGTTCTCCTTGTTTCACAGTCATTAATATTCCATTGGCAGAGACAAGTAACATGGCAAAGACACCAGGAGGACGTGAGCACACGTACTCACACGTGGTAGGTAGAAAATCTTGACATAATTACAACATAAAAAGTTGAGAATGTGCAATTGGCGTTTTAAATTATAGAATTCACATTAGGCAGTCGAAGCTATAGGTGCATCTGAAAGTAAACATAAGGGGATTATTGGAAGTCAGGACTGACATTGGAACCTTAGACTTGAAGAACTAGGGAAGGATATAGAGAACAAGGAGAAAACTGGGAAGTTGGAATCAGAAAGATTTCAAATAACAACAGGCCCTACAAAGAACTTCCAGCTGTCTTAATGGTAGGCATCTCATGGCTTTACCCTCACTTCCCACCTTCTATTAGAATGTGGGCAGAGGGTGCTGGTCACTTGGCAGAGGTTTTGCTTCATGAGCACAGGCCCTGGGTTTAACCCCCAGAACTGCATGTACTGGGCATAGTGTTGTACCCCTGTAATCTCAGTACCCCCTGAGGTGGAGTCAGGAGGATCAGAAATTCAAAATCATGTTTATCTACATAGTGTGTTTGAGGCGAGCCTGCATTGCATGCAACCCTAAGCAAACAAACTAATAAACTCTGAAGTCTCTGCTGAAGTCTGATCCTACTTTTGTAACCAACTAGATTCCTATATAATCCAAACAAGTATTGTATAGAGGAACACTGGAGTATCTTCGGGTCTCTTTTAAACCTTAAAGACACCCCTAAGGAGGGTTTATTCAATATTCCACAAACTCTTCTATACATAGGCATAGTTGCCTGTCTACATGTAGCATGTGCTTGCTATGAAGCCTCTCAAGTGTCTCATATTAAAGATTGCACAGGGCCAATTGTACAGAATGATGGAGTTCACTCACTGTCTGACTCATCACCTCCCAAGCACTGGGAGGGCCCAGACCACAGCTGTGCAGAAATGTCCATAATGAAACCACAAGGGACACTGCACAAATGACTTCTTTTCAGTCTGAGTTTCCCGCAACTGGGAACACTGGGTGGATTTCCTTGAGGCTTGGAGTAAAGATCATGCAGTGTCCTTTGCACAATTCAGGATCTGGTGGACGACTTTAAGTAGAAAATATGGCCTGAACTCATTCAGCACCTAAAGCAGTGTGTGGTAGATTCTACAGAAAGTCATTTGTAGAAGGAAGGGCAGGTTTCCCTTCTTAGACATGGTTGAGAAGAAAACAAGGCCTCGGTTCAACTTCATGGAGCAGCTGTTTGTCCTTCGATCAGACTCTTCACAGAGATAGTCTCCATTTTCTGGTGTGAAACATCAATTATCAATATGTCACCTCCACTTTCTCTTACTTAGAGAAAGTGAGTTCTATCTCCTGATTAGCCCAATGCAAACCAATGCAGCGTCATTTCTTCTCCTCTTCAAACTTGACACCTCGGTTTTACATCTTCTCATGTCTGGCCTAACTCATCTTTTTACTCTCTGCTTTTATTTTCCTATACTTTTTGTCAGTAAGTGCCATCCATTCTTTACATGGCAGCAGGCAACCATTTCTTTTAGAAGGTTTTTCAGTGATTCAGTGATTGGGGTGTGTGTCTTTCCTTCCAACATTTGGTACTTTATCACGCTGTGCTTACGTTGCCCTTGAACTTCATTTCTCCTAAGAAATGGGCTCCTAGAGGGTAAAGATTTTATGCCATCTCCACCATAACCTTAGTTTGTACTTGGTCCAGACCTGTGTGCCCAGTGGTACCTCATACCTGTTTATTGACTGGCTGCCTGAATGTAAGGTACTTTTCTTAGGGCTATCAGAACTTACCATGGAAGGACAATGCACAGTACACTGTTGAACTGAAATTTTAATTCCAAGTTCAGAGACCAGACTAATCAGGACGTCTTTAAGCTGATCTTTCAAGAATTTCATCTGACCTATGAGGAACTGAAGATATAAGGAGAAGAGCAAACATCATTGCCGGATGCACAATGAGGAGCAAGGAAGTTAGTATAGGAGAGTTGAGATAGATCCTGTCCAGCTCTGAAATAGATCAGGAGCACAGGCTGTGTGCCTGAGGTCCAACAGTACCAGAGTCTCCTAAAGTCTTAAAGAAATGTAGATTCTTAGGGTCTACCCCAGGGCCACCTGAGTTGGTTCTATGCTGACTAGAGATTGAGGGTTACTAACTCAACTGAGGCCTTTCTTCCTGAACCAAAGCAACCACTGCTGTGCTCATTTATGACAGAACACCTTCTTCAACTCTCCACTGTACTTTGAGGATAATTTTCTCGGAAATGACATGTGGCGGTGTTTTGGCTTCTTGGCCAGACATCAGACATCTTACTACAGCAGTCAGCCTCAGGCCATGACTCCTACAGTAGAGCATCTCATCCTCTCCTGACTTTCCATGTTTATCAATGGGTAGAGTCTTCCCTTCCCTGCAGAAGTTGTGTGGGGGACTCCTCTGTCTTGACTTGCTCAAGAAAAGAGACATGTTTGTGTTCACAGATTTGGGTGTGAAGTTGGAGAATGCTACTCCTCCCAGTCTGTCCCCTTAGTATGCAGCAGTGCCTACAATGTTGATGACCACACAGTTCTTCTGAGTAACAAAGTTACCTATCTGCAGAAGGCACTCTGTGGTCAACCTTCCTCCCCAGGGCCATCAAGACCTGACAGGACTAGACAATTAGATGCATGGCATAATATTCAATCTCTGTTAGTTGACTGGACTCCTTTGCTTAAGGGCACAACTGATTTCTTTTTACAGTGGACCTTGTATTTCTTAAATGATTCAAACCCATTCCTTTTGTCATGCTTGTATTCCTTTCTCTCCATCTGAAATGCCTCTTAACTACTTAGACGTAAGCTCTCGTAATGCCTGCCACCTAGATTTAGAATTGCTTAACCTTATCTATTTATTTACTTAGGCAGAGTATCACTATATAGCCCTTGCTGGCCTGGAAATCTATATATAGATCAGGCTATCCTAAAACTCACAGAGATCTGCTTGCTTCTGCCACAGATTGCTGGGATTAAAGGCATGCGCCGCCATAGCCCACGCCCATCATTCATAATTGTTATTCAGCATGTCTTCTACATTGGATTGTGTCTTGCTTGAGGGGAAAGGCTGTTCATGACTTATCACTGCTACATCATGATTTAGAGCAGAGCCTCTAACATGACAGGTGCCCAATAATGTTTTTTTAAACTCCATGACTGACAGAGTGTGTGATGTTATAGTGTAACTAATAAGACCCCACCTTTCAGCAGCTCAGAAGAATCAGCACCAAAGACATGACCTTTGGTATCTTTGCAGCATCTCCACTCACTGGACTGCCTGCTTTCCGCCCCTATACCTAAAATTTTATGGCCTTTCAGGATTCTAGACAAAGTCACTGTGTAAGACCGGAGGGTTATGCATTTTCCAGCGCTAAGGACAGTGTTGATTAGACTGTGATGTCAACAACTCCTGTGTAATCATGAAGTGTAGGCCCCTCCTGCTCAGCTGCCTCCTGCACCAGGAAGCTCCTCTAGAGGTGAACTCATCTCCATGGGGCAGGAATTTCAGACTCACTCAGAGCCCCAAACAATGCCCAGCTTTTAGCAAGCAAACAGAAAATATATGTTGGATGCATCAATGAGCTCCTCACTCATAAAATGACACTTTTCCTCCACTGTCCACACTTGTCTGTTTCCTGTTAGGCAATTATTTGTGTGGTGAATTCTGTCAAAATTATTACCCAATTCTCAATGATTCTGAAACTCGATTCTCTTTTCTCCCTTTCCCCATCTCTCTTCTCTCCACTCTCCTCCTCTCTCTCTCTCTCTCTCTCTCTCTCTCTCTCTCTCTCTCTCTCTCTCTCTCTCTCTGTGTGTGTGTCTCTATCTCTTTCTCTGTCTCTCTCTCTCTCTGGAATGTGAGTGAAGGGCTTAAGTTAGCCTATAATTATAAGATTGAAGGCTTTAGGCTGCTTCTGTGCCCAGGTGGATCAACTCTCCATAAAAATATGTGGAAATTGTACACACCCATGTTTTAATGTGGCCTGAAAGTTTTACTTTGGGGTGTGGTGCACCCAGTTTAGTCCACAAAACACATTTTCTGAGAAGTGCTGCTTTGAGAGAGACGGCTCTGGAAACTTGGGCAGGAAGTATGAATGCACTCCAGTGGAGGACAGCAATGCTCAGAGGCTGCCAGTCCCTCTCTCCCAGCATTAGTCACAGCTGGGCACCAGGCATGCTGGCTTGGATTGTATGGAAAGGGGTTTTTCTTGTTCTGTGTCACAGCTTCTGGGGAATAGACTGCTGGCATGTTTTATAGAGAGTCATCTAGGCTAAAGGGTTGCACATTCTGTTTACTTCAACATCTTCCTTAGATCTAGTTCTATACAGAAGCTGAAGAGCCCAAGACCCCATTTGTAAACATGCCCTGGGGTGACCTACAGAAGTGGTCAAGTCATCTTCCAGTGTAAAGTTTAGGGCAGATTCAGCAAACTCCAGTCCCTGGACCAAATGCAGCATGCATCTTATTTTATAAATAAAGTTTTATTTGAATATGGCTGTACTCATTGTTTACCTCCCTGTCTTAGGCTATTTTCACTCTACAGGGGCACATTTGCATAGTTCAAATGTGTGGTCCACAAAACTTAGAATATTTCATCTGTCCCCTTAAGGAAGAGTGTGCCAATCCTTGATTTAGGAGATTGAGCTGTACTGTATTCTAATTATCAGTTACCTTAACTCTGTCCCTCAGCAGGAATAAGTTCCACGATGGCAAGACTATCTCTCTCACTCATTGCCAGATCCCCTGAAACTCATGTAAAATAAGTGCTTATTAACCATCAAAATAGATGAAGAAGAGAAGCAATTAAATGTGCCCTTGATAGACTCCCAGATTACCAGACCTTTGAAATCCATGTCAATTTGTTTGATTGTTATATATTAATTGTGTATGTGTGGTGTGGTGTGGTGTGGTGTGGTGTGTATGTGTTGTGTGTGTGCTGTATGTATGTGGTTTGTGTATATTGTGTGGTGTATGTGTGTTGTGTGTTGTGTGTGTGTGTGTGTGTGTGTGTGTGTGTGTGTGTGTGTGTGATAGAGTCTCATGTATCTCAGGTTGGGCTCAAATTCACTATGTAGATTAAGATGTCCATGAACTCCCATTTTTGGGGCTAGAATTAGAGGCATATGTCAATGCTCCTGGCTTATAAATTATATGTTTAGATAAATGTTGCACAGTTGATTCCTATTTATTTAATGAATTTCATTTTTTTTTTTACTTTAGAGGTGTCTCCATAGAGAATTTTAATCTTTGATATGTAATAAAAATTTTTAGCAATCCCCAGGTACATTTCCAAGGATATTTTAGTATCACTGTACTTAAACTATTTTACTAGTTTGCTGGGGACACCGTAACAAAATACCATGGACCGGCTGGCTTAAAAAACAGAAATTTGTTTTTCCATAGTTCCAGAGGCTACAAGTTCAAGGTTTTTCTGGTGCCTCCTGTCCTTGCTTTCAAATGAGTGTCTTCTCTATGATATTTTCCTCTCTGTGAACATCCCTGGTTCTTCTATGAGTACAGACTTTCTTCTCTCTCAAAGAACATCAGCCAGGTTAGGTTAGGCACACCCAATGCCTGTTTCATAATTTAATTACCTTGTTAGTGGTATCTTCAAATGCAGCCATATTCTGAGGGACTGAGAGGTGAGGATCTCTGTTACGATAAATATTTCTGCCAAAAGCCGCTGAGCCCCATTGCCACGTGCAAGCTTTTCGCCAGCTGCCCGCCTAAGTTAGGGCCCAAATGAATACACAGAAACTTGTATTAGGTTCAAAGCTCCTTGGCCAATGACTAGGATTCTCATCTGTTAGCTCAGTCTCAATTATCATACATCTATATATTTTATAAGACTTATAAAATATATCTTATCGGACGCCTTATTGGCGTCCCTCCTTGCTGGTGGCTCACATCCTGCCGCTGGAAGAGGCGAACTCGAAAAAGGGGCCCTTCCTGTTTCTCCTTTGCTTAAATATGAGTCTCCTTGCTATGTCACTTCCTGTCTGGATCAGCACTTCTCTACTACATTTCCCAGAATCCTCTTTGACTCCTAGTCCCATCTATTGCTGTCTCATTGGCCAAACAGTATTTTATTTAACAATCAATAAGATAAACATACACAGAAGTACTTCCCCCATCAGATCTCAATGAATGAATTTGGGGGAGACAAAATCCACCCTGTGGTATGTCCATATCTCTCCATACTTGCTTCTTTTCTGCAGATCTTAAGTGCTGGCATAAAATCACATGAGAGGAAACTCACTGCATTGGTCCCCAAAAATGATATGGAACCTCCTGCTTGTTAGGCAGATGTCTTTCATTGTCTCTATGATAGTATTGAAATGTGATGTATTTTATTTTCCATTTTCAGAATTCAGTATTCATTGTCATATTGAGAATGATCTTAATTTAATTAATTCAATAATTGACTCATAATTTTATTTAAAGGCAAATCAGTATATTGTGCATAAACATGACTGTCACTTCCTCTAAGCCCAAGTTCTGGTCCTTGGGAGTTCTGAGTTTGGAAAGTCATGTGACTTTATATTTTCATGACTCCTGTGTTTCTGTGTTGTGATTTCTGTGTCTGTTGGTTTGGACATCTCTTGCAGCCTCAGATGGAGTCTTCTTAGGGAGCCCCATGCCCTGGAGGTTCAGTCCCAGAACCACTCAGAGAAAAGGAGATGGACTGATGTAGCAGCAAGATGCATAATGACAGTTAAATGCATCACATGGCCATAGAACAGAAAATGGACAAGCTGGTGCTCAGTGTGCTGTTAAGGGAGAAATTATTTAGGGTAAACGTGAAAACTGCAAATGAGTGAGGTAAAAGATGAAGACAGGCTTGGGGACAATAGAGGGGAAGGAGGGTAAAACGAGAAAGGCCTGAAAAAAATGGAGCAGAGAAAATGTTATGGAGGATGGAGAAGATCAGAAGAGTGAAAAACAAATTAAAAAGAGAAATATTTCCTGATAATGAGAAAATTCATAACCAAATTTAAATCAGTGTAAGAAGGTGGATGAAAATAAAAAGATTAAATCATTTAAAAAAACACTAAAAGGATAAAGTCAAAATACTGCTGAAAGTGTAGTAGAATAGGAGGGAATGAAATAGAAAAAGATAAAAAGAAAGGCAATGCCTAAAGATGACTGAACACCCAGAAATGGGCACAGTGTGGCAGCAAATGAGCATGAGGAGGAGAATAAAAGGTAAAAACATTAAAGGTTTTAAAAATATGATGAAGTAAATCATACTAAAAGTATAGTTTTTAAGAATTAGGGGTAGGGGAAATAGCAAAAAAGCAAAAGTACAACAAAAACCAAACAAGATACTGGCTAGCTTCTCTCTAGCCCTCGATTATTGGAGATTTCAACATAGGCGAGTGGGATGAGTGGGGATGGCCCTTGAGCACGTAGATTGTCTGCATGTGGAAGCCTTTTTGCATGTAGACGTCTTTCTTGTGTGTGGACATCTTTCTTGCCTGTGGACTGTCTTTCTTATGTGTGGACATCTTTGTTGCTCTGGGATATTTTCCTTGCCTGTGGACATCTTTCTTGCGTGTGGATGTCTTTATTGCCTGTGGACTGTCTTTCTCTGCAGCTTATGCTTGTGTTGAGCTTGTGCTGGTCAAGTGCCCCATGTCCAGAGCTGCTTCCTTTTAATATCATCCTCCTTTGCATATGGGATGTCTGATGGCCATACTTTGCTTTCCAGTCCATGAGATAGACCACTTTTCCAACCTCCAACCAGTCTTCCCAGACAGTACTTCCTCCTAGGTTAGCTAATGGATGGCTAGCTGAAGGATGGTTCCCAAGTGTACTAGGAGTTGAAGAAGCAGCCGCAGCTTTGAGATCTCTGCAGGTGTGTGTGTGTGTGTGTGTGTGTGTGTGTGTGTGTGTGTGTGTGTGTGTGGTGGGAGGGGGGGTGCTGTCCTGTGCTTCCAGACCATCCCGTGCTCATTATGTGGTAGGGAGGCATCTGGAGATGTCAGTGTTCCATGAGCACTTCAGAGTTCTTGGCTCTGTGGCAGTGGACAGCAGCAGGTGGTTCTTGCCTTGATCCACAAAGTAACCTCAGGTTTATGCAAAGCAAATTCCAAAGTTATTCTTAGTAAAAGAGACCTATTCCTGGCCACTCAGGATGAAGTCCCTTTTCCCATTGAGCCAAGAGAGCACCTGTCACTGACTTCTTAGGGTGTCAGTACCTGGTCCTCATCTCATCTGCCAATTGTCTCTCAGAGCTGTGTCAGGTTATAGTCAAGAATCCTGACAGTTCACTTCACCTTCTCAGGTCCCCAGGGCAGCTCAGTTGTAAACAGCATGTCCCTCTCATGATGGTGCCACTGTCCTCTGAACTATATTGAGTGACAGCAGAAGACTGCTCTCCACTACTGACCCATCTGTCTCACTATGATTTGCAACAATATTTGGGGCTTTTACTGAGGGTAGCACTGCCAGGGTGCTGTCTGGGGGTGCTTGATTCCCGTAGACAAAGCTCTGTTTCCTCCCTGGTCAGGAAGCTGTGTGGCTCAAGCTGAGTTTGGCTTAGCTCAGTTCTTTTGTCACCCACATGTCTTTCCGTCTGTCCTTTTCAGTTCTTTTATTGCCACCTTTGTGCCTTTCTGGACCTTAAATCTCTTTCTATCTTCTGTCTTCTCCCTCATGGGTCACAGAGTCTTACCCAGAAGTTCCTAAGACGTGGTGTTTTTAAAAAGCCTGCTGATACCTCAGTTACTTTTCTAGACCCGGTGACAGAAATAGCTTAGGGAAGGAAGGATTTGGTTTAGCTCACAGTTGAATGGAAGAAGAGAGTCCTGCAGGGTGGGGAATCACAGTGGCTGGATCCACCTGGTTTGTAGGTGGTGGGAACATGCTGCAGCCATTCACAACACCACAGCAGAGAGGAAGCAAAGAGCCAGAGGCCAAGCTGTGTATAACGCTCAGAGGCCCCTAGAAGTCTCCTACTGCTACGCAGACCTCCTGTTTGAAATGTCCACAACAGTCCCAAACAGCCTCATCAGTAAGGGACCAATTGTCCAAATTTGTATGTCTGTGGAGGGCATTTCATGTATAAAGCATAACAATGGAATAATAGTTGGTAATTCTGGAAGCTCTGTGTGGTGTTTCTAATGGGAAAAATCAAGTTTCAATATAAAAATACTTGCATTTATTTAGTAAATTATTTAGTATTCATTTGTTCATCCAGCACCAGACACAGCTCTAGGTTATGGGGATTCAGTAGTAGACACAGAAAAAATGTCTGCTGTTATGGAGCCTGAATTGCAGTGGGAAACCCTGATAACAAACATCTAGATAAGGTGGCATGGAGAGCTGAAGGGAATAAAGCAAGCAGGGAATAGAAGGATGGTTGGCTCAGCAAAGACTTTAGCTTATGTCAGTTCCTTTCCTGTTGCTGTGACAAAATGCCCCGACAGAAGCAACTTAATGGAAAACGGTTTCTTCTGGCTTGAAGTTCAAGGCACAGTCTGCTCTAGCAGGGAAGTCAAGGCAGCAGGAACTCGAGGCAGCTGCTCACATCGGGGCACAGTCTGGAAACAGAGAGTGGTGAATTCCACTGTCAGCTCCCAATCTCCTTTTTATGCAGTCTTCGATCCTATCCCAAGGAATCATGCCAATCCTTCAATTAACCTAAAAAGATAATCTCCAACTGGTCTCCCAGTTGGAGCCTGGTCTCCCAGGTCATTCAGTGGCAATTAGCCATTGTAGCTTCTCTGTCAGCAGGGTCTCCAAGGTCATGGCTTTTGAACGATGCCTGGATTCAAGCAAGAATGCTAGCTGTTGGAGGATCCAGGATAGAAGAGTCCATGAAGAGAGTGCACCAGGTACAGAGGACATGTCATGAGGTAAGAAGTTGCCTGAGCGTGTGAAGCATCTCAAGGGGTCAGAGTGACTGGAGCAGTGTAAAGAAAGCAAGGATTCTGACACGGGGGAGTGTAGGCTGAGCTCCATGAACATAGAAGGCAAGTTCAGAGGAGAGTGCCTGAGGACTCATGGGACTGTGGCTTTATAATGCATCTTTATTCCCTTCCCTTGTTATCTGAATAAAAAGTCTCTATCCCACATGTGTATTACCTTAGGAAGGAAACACACACACATACATACACAGACACAAATAGAAACACATGCACTGAACACACACACACACACACACACACACACACACACACACACACACACACACACACAAGTTTTGACCTGAAACTTTCCCCAGATCACATTACCTTTGCCCTGAAGATGTCCTCGATCCCAGGTGTCAGGGTGTTTGGATAGTCACCGGGGCTATGTCTCATTCCAAAAGAGCAAAGATCCCTGGCTGGAAACCCAGAGGGAAGTGTTTGCTCAGATGGGCTCAGACAAGCAAGGCGATCCTGATTTATAGGCAGTGATGAAGGTGTTAATGTCTGCTCTCAGGGGCGCCTCTCCTCTATCCATACTTGCTGACTGAGTCTAGTGATGACCTAATTGGCCACAGAGACAGGAGCAGATGGCTCACCTAATAACAACCTTTTATGTTCAGGGCTGACCCCTCTGGGGGCTTAGTTTCTGTACTGTGTGTGACCCTGTGGGCTGTTGTCATTAATCAAACATGTTCATCGGGTGCACCAAGTCTGTTGGATAAATAGGCCAACAAAGCATGCTCATACTGGCTCACTTCAAACTCTGACATAGGCCTTGCCTTTGTGTCTCCCATTAAACACAAAGGCATGAATACATGCATGTGTGTGAACACACACACACACACACACACACACACACACACACACACACACAGACATGGGAATCAAGGCCTTTATGTGTCCATACCCACCTAATTCTAGTAGCTAAACTCTTCACCCACCCGTGTTCCTGTGAGTCCCGGGTGGTTTGACAATTAAGTCTGCTTCTGTCCTTTCATTATTAGTGACTGTAGCTGTGTGTGGTGTAGTGAAGTGGTCTGAGTTCTGACTGTCAGGGGAACGAGGCCACAGATTACCCATGATGGTGTGGATGAGGAGGAAGGGGCTTTAGGAGATAAACACCCTCTTTTCTTTCCACTGAATGTGTCCCATCAAGGCAAAGTCAGTGTCATGGTTATCAGCTTACAATGTCAAAGGCATTCACACTTTACGGTGACACAGTGGACAACAGAGACTGCAGTGAAGACAGTTGTGACAGTCTAGGCAACCAGGGTACAAAATAAAGATGCTCCATCTCATTGAACCTAGAGGTCCTGGAGAAGACACTGGAACAAAAACAGAACGTTCCTTGAGAGCTAAAACCTAGAGAGGTTTCTGCGTTGCCATCCCAATTGTAAAGTCCTGGGGTGGTGAGTGAAGAGGGAAGCAAGTGCCAGGGACAAACCAATTAAGTCCTCACTAGGCCCCAGAATTTCAACCAAGTCAGTTTTCTTCAGAACTAATCAGAGTCTTCGATGCAAGGAGTGACAGTGTTAGCTCAACTCAGCCAATGCTTCTAATAAAAAAATAAATGCTGTTTTATCAGCAACATAGTTGCTCTTCGAAGAGAAACTTTTTCTCTAAATTTTGATACTTAGAGAGTTTTATGAGTCTCCAATAACAGGATAAAAAAGCTGACTATCTCGGGCTTCCCTCAGCCTCACCATGGATGAGTTCTGCGAGTCAGTTCTCAGCTTCTGAACCAGGGGGTGGGCAGCCCGAAGGGGGGAGGTGGAATGGAAAGTCTGTCAGCACAGTGTTCTTGGGTCTTGTTGCTTCCCTTCCTGCTCTATTTTTATTATTGGGTGATTCTGGGCCACTTCCTGTTATTATTACACTTATTGTTGTTAGAGGAAGCCAATTCATTTTAATATTAGTGGGAGCAGAGCATAATCAGGAAAAGAATCTGCTACCAAAAAGGAAACATGGAACAAGAACTGCTGCTGCTTTGCATTCCGAAGCCAGAGCCCAAATAAACAACACAGAACAGTAAGAGAGACCAAAGGAATGATGGGCAGAGCACCTTCCCCAACAAACACTGGCACTGTGGACTGCATACACACAGCAAATATATATGTGCTTATATATGTGGATATATATATATATATATATATATATATATAATATATAATATACCACCACACACACCCTACATGAACCACGAACACCCTCCATATACCATACCACACCCCTGTACATACATTTACACCATGCACAACACACACATACTTATACCTCATCACATCAAGTCCACATGCACACACAGACACACACACACACCATACACACACATACTAACCATATACATATTATGTGCACATATAACATCAAATCCACATGCACACACACACAGACTAACCATATACATATCATGTGCACATATAACATCAAATCCACATGCACACACACACAGACTAACCATATACATATTATGTGCACATATAACATGCACCATGTACAGCATACACAAACGCCACAAAAACACAACATATACATGCCACACACATAGATAACATTCACACCTTACAGACACACCCATAGAAATTCTCTCTACACAGTGTCTGAGTATCTGCCAGGGCGATAAAATATTAAGTCACTCCAAGAAAAAAATAGCCCAAAATTTTGTGATTAATCAAGACTTTCGTTCTATATTTTTGCTTTGGAAGGAAAAGCAATGAGGAAAGGAGGACGGGGTAGTCATGGGAACAGACAACATTCATCCTCAAGCATCTTCATCCTCACATGGTCCATGGAGGGGGCCTCACCTGCCTCCTTGCCTGAAGTCTTACAGGTCTTCCCACATCTTGCCCTGTGAAACAAATCCAAGGGACGTGGAAAGTTCATTCATGGACTAAGTTTTCTTTCTGTCTTCCCTCTTCCCCTCCTTCTTAGTTAAGTGGTTCCCCTCAGAGGAGCATGATGTCCACTGTCTACTCCAGGTGGAAGGGCTGGCAATGTCTGCCATTTGGGGGGTCGGGGTGAGGGTTAGGTCTGGAGGAGAGGAAAAGCAGGGGGTGTTCCCAAAAGTGGGTGACTGAACTCTGCGGCAGGCCCCGCTGTCTTTCTGGGGCCCATTTCAGGCACACACAGTCACTGGAGGCAGGTGGTGTTGGCATCCCTGCCCCACCCAGGAGCAAGCCAGGCAGGCAGGCTAAGAAAGCACACCTTCAGAATGTTTGAGAGGCAGGGTTTAAATATAGACATGCCAGCGTTTGAGACCACAATCCTAATGCGTTTCACTTAACTTTGTCAACCTCTGGTGTTCTTAGTCACAAATTAGAGATTAGCCCTATTTTTGCCTTTGCTATCCCTATATTTTATTCTCTAAATGGTAACCAGAAAGATTATGCCAATTAGGACTCAACTTAACTACCAGAAGCAGAGATAACTGCCTGGAGATGGCCTTAATGGGCTGGTATGAATCTGTCCCAAGGACTTCCGGTCCAAGCCTCCTACTGTCCCGTCGAGGGTGGGGGGAGCCCTTGCTTCCACAGTCCACTATAACAGGTAAAGGCCCAGCTATCATATCTGCATTGCAGGCTGAAAATGAAGGGCAAAAGCAAAGAAGAAAAATATTAAAAGCTGCAATAAATTTTTGGAGCACCTGCCATTGTCTAAGCTTACTTTCATACCTATGCTGCCTGCACAGTGAGCTGGACAGTTTTTAATGATGCCGTGTGCCCAGCTAAAAGTGTAACTTCTCTATTATAAGGAAGAGGAAAGGGATGGATATGAGGGAACAGCATGCCCTCTCTGTCAGAACAAACCTTTCAAAATATAAGTCAGTTCTAGTCTACATAGCTTAAGCCTATATTATCTCTCCCATGCAGGCTAAAAGCTGAAGCCTTGGCAGCACCCCCCAAGACCCCGAGGGTCTAGTCCTTGCTCCTTATGTGCCCCCATTTCTTACCATCATTCCTGAATTATTTTGCTGAGTCTCTTGTCTTCCCCGGGGGCCTGTTCACCTCAGCCCCCAGCCTATCATATCTAGAGGCTCCAACATTAGTCCCTTTCCTTGGGACTCTGCACCCTTTCTCTGGATTCCCTTTTGCTGGCTGTTGCCACACCCCTACTCTTTGTTAACACTTTGTTAACATTTGCCTTCAATAGTGGGACATTCAGTGGCATTAGGGACTTCATCTGCTGTTTAAAGCTGTGGAAAATTGAAACACTGTTGGGGACCTTGTGCATGTCCCTACACAAGTTTCAAAGAGATCAATGGCAGACTGAGTAAGTTCTTGGCTCTGTTTCTATTCCTCAGACAGAGGAAGAGGTGACTGGGGCTCACTGTCCTGTTACTCAGCGCCTGTGTGTTAGCTGAAAGGTGAAACAAGTGATGTCAGTCATAAACACAGGGAATGGTGGCAAACAGTTTCCAGTCACTTCTCCCCAAGGCACCAGGACTATTCATTCTCAATTCTTTCTCCTCTGCCTTTAGTTTTGAAGAAGTGTGGCTTGGAGCACATAGCCCTGAGTCCGGCACTTTGATGGTTTGTTGCACATTAAGTAGCATGGAATTGAAGTCTGCTACAAGATTGGCCCATTTCAGGTCCTCTTTTCTTCATTTGTGCCCTCACACTGGGAGGGGGGACTTGCCAAGCTATGCTTGGCCAAGTTAAAATGAGGAGACCAGATGGTCAGAAAGGAAGGAATTTGGGTCCAGGTTCAGGAAAGGGAGAGCTGTGTGTATGTGGAGGAGGACAAGGCTAGATTCTTGCATGGCTCCTGAGCAAAGCTCAGAGCATTGAGTCCTGAGTGTGTTTCTGAATGGCAGCATTCCCCTGCAGGGGTGTGCAGGGTGAGTGCGTTCTTCTGTGCTAATCTCCCAGGACTTGGTGCCAAACCTCAAAATCATTTTTGCTGTGCTGGAACTTTAATTACATGTGGCTTTTAGTTTTGAGAAACAGAGCACACTGATTTATGTT
This sequence comes from Cricetulus griseus, assembly GCF_003668045.3. Classification (NCBI taxonomy): domain Eukaryota; kingdom Metazoa; phylum Chordata; class Mammalia; order Rodentia; family Cricetidae; genus Cricetulus; species Cricetulus griseus. Next base: position 151,376,437 of record NW_023276806.1, on the reverse strand, counting down.
CAATGAGAACAAGGGAAAAAAGCAGGGCGGTGAAGCACTTGCTTTGGGCGTTCGCGTTCATTTCAGCAGGGCATGTTAGGAAGAAAAAAAACAAATCACAAGATTTGGGAAGCAAAGATGGAGGAAGTGAGGCTCAATACAGAAGCCTTTTTAGGAAGACCCCTCTTCTTACCACAGAAAGACTGGGGGTACTGAACTTAGGCTGTTCTGCATAGAGGTGGGAGGTACTGTCCCTGCCTCTTTGGCACTGTGGAGAGTCAGCAGACAGGGGACAGGAAGTCAGACAGTACAAGGTGGCAGGGATCCAGGCCGGAAACAGGCTGGGTGTGAACAAGTGTCTTCATGGCAGGGACACATGGGGAAATAGACCTCAGAGCAAAGCTGCTGAGAATGGAGGAACCCGACTCCTTTGTCCTTTGCTAAGCCTTGCATCATGACTGGGGACAGCAGTGCTCTCTATATACAACTTGTGTTCACTGGACACATGGTTTCAATGTGACCACTCTGGCACAAACACAAGACACTGCTGGCTGGACATTTCCGTCTCATTCCGACTATCTCTGGCATGCCAGGGTCCCCCAGTCTCAGAGAGGTGTACATATAGCTGAGACTATATGCACATTACCACATCACCTGCTGTCAGCCAAGCTTGCTTATGTTAGCTCGGTTGTGTAAGTTTGCTACAGCAAGCAGCCTAGGACTTCCGTTTGGGAGCCTAGCTGTCTGTGGTCACTCAGACAGTGATTTATAACACTGAGACTGCAGTCGGCAAAGCCCTGTGGGTCACATATGTGAGGACTAGTGTTAAAAGCCCCAGCACCACCTTCAGTAATGTAGCAGGATACAGGATTAACTGAAAAAAAAAAAAAACAGTAGCCCTCCTGTATACAGATTACAAACAGGCTGAGAAGGAAATCAGAGAAACACTGTCCTTCACAATAGCCACAAATAACATAAAATATCTTGGGTAACTCTAACCAAACAAGTGAAATACCTGTATGACAAAAACTTCAAGTCTTTAAAGAAAGAAATTAAAGGAGCTATCAGAAAATGGAAAGATCTCCCATGCTCTTGGATAGGTAGGGTCAACATAGTAAAAATGGCAATCTTGCCAGAAGTAATCTACAGATTCAATGCAATCCCCATCAAAATCCCAGCACAATTCTTCACAGATCTTGAAAGAACAATACTCAACTTTATGTGGAAAACCAAAAAACCCAGGATAGCCGAAAAAACTCCATACAATAAAGGATCATCCAGGGTCATCACCTTCCCTGACTTCAAGCTCTACTATAGAGCTATAGTAATGAAAACAGTTTGGTATTGCATAAAAGCAGACAGGTGGATCAATGGAATCGAATCAAAGACCCTGATATCAACCTACACACCTACGAACACCTAATTTTTGACAAAGAAGCTAAGAATATAAAATGGAAAAAAGAAAATATATTCAACAAATGGTACTGGCTGACAACATGTAGAAGAATGCAAATAGATCCATATCTAGTGCTATGCACAAAACTCCAAATGGATCAAAGACCTCAATATAAATCCATCCACACTGAACTTCACAGAAGTGAAAGTGGGAAATACATTGAATGTGTAGGCACAGGAGACCACTTCCTAAATAGAACACCAATAGCATAGACTCTGAGAGCAACAATTAATAAATGGGACCTCCTGAAGCTAAGAAGCATCTGTAAGGCAAAGAACATGATCAACAAGACAAAATGGCTCCCTACAGAATGGGAAAAGATCTTCACAACCCAACATCTAATAGAGGGCTGATCTCCAAAATATACAAAGAACTCAAGAAACTAGAAATCAAACTACCAAATAATCCAATTTAAAAAATGGGATACAGATTTAAACAGAGAATTCTTAACAGAGCAATCTCAAATGGCAGAAAGACGCTTACGGAAATGCTCAACATCCTTAGTCACCAGGGAAATGCAAATCAAAACAACTCTGAGCTAGCATCTTACACGGATCAGAATGGCTAAAATCAAAAACACTGATGACAGCTTATGCTGGAGAGGATGAGGAGAAAGGGGAACACTCTTCCATTGCTGCTGGGACTGCAAACTTGTACAGCCACTGTGGAAATCAGTTGGGCGATTTCTCAGAAGGGATCAACCTACCTCCTGCAATACCACTTTTAGGCATATACCCGAAGGAGGCACATACACACCACAAGGACATTTGCTCAACTATGTTCATAGCAACATTATTTGTAATATCCAGATCTTGGAAACAGCCTACATGCCCCTCAACTGAAGAGTGGATAAAGAAAATGTGGTATATTTACACAATGGAGTACTACTCAGTGGTAAGAAACAATGACATCCCAAAATTTGCAGGCAAATAGACAGAACTAGAAAAACAAAAACAAAAACAAACATCCTAAGTGAGGTAACCTAGAACCAGAGAGACAAATATAGTATGTACTCACTCATAAGTGGATACGAGAAATAAAGCAAAAGATACCCAGCCTATAATCCATAACCACAGAAAAGCTTGAACCCTCTTCCAGAAACAGATGGGAGCAGATGCAGAAATCCACAACTAATCATTGGGCCAAGCTCCTAGAGTACAATCGAAGTGAGGGAGGAGCAAAAATATGAACCAAAGAGTCAAGACCATGATGGAGAAACCCACAGAATGAGCTGACCCGAGCTAGTGAGAGATCACTGACTCAGGTCTGACAAATGGAGAACCTGCATAAGACAGAACTAGATTCCCTCAATACAGGTGATAATGGTGTGACTGGGATGATATATGAGGCCACTGGCAGTGGGTCCAAGATCTAACACTAATGCACAAACTGACTTAGTGGAGCCAATTTTATACCGAGAGATACCTTGCCCAGCCTAGACACAGGGGTGTGGGAGTGGAGCGGTTCCTTGGTCCTGCCTCAGCGAGATGATGGGACAGACTTAGTAGACTTCCTAAGGGAGGCCTTACCCTCTCTGTGGGGCAGATGGGAGGAGAGGGGAGAGTGAAGGGTGTGGGAGGAGAGGAAGGAGGGGGAACAGGGATTGGAATGTAAAAAAATAAATTAATAATAAAAAGATCCCCAGCACCTATGTGAGAGTTGCATGAGCATGGTAGCCTGCCTATAATCCCAGCTCTTGGGGGAGGCCAGCACACAGAAATCTCAGGGACAAGCTGGCAGATAGTCTAGGAGAACTGGTAGACAGAAGACCCTGCTTCAGTAAGCACTGGAGAATGACTGAGGAAGATATTGATATCAACATCTGGCTTTCACACGCATGCACATACAAGTGCACTTGTGAATATCCATGTACATGTGTCCACACACCCATGTACACATATGCACACATAACACATACACAAGCAAAATAACAATAATAGCAATAATGATAATAATGATAACACAACAAAAGTGAACCTGTGTGGCTGGAGAGGTGGCTCAGTGGTTAAGAGCACTGACTGTTCTTCCAGAGGGCCCAAGTTCAATTCCAAGCATCCACATGGTAATTCACACCTGTCTAACTCCAGGATCCAACAGCCTCTCTCTCTCTCTCTCTCTCTCTCTCTCTCTCTCTCACACACACACACACACACACACACACACACACACAGGCAAAACTCCAATGCACATAAAACAAAAAATAAATTTAATAAACAACAACCCTGACCCCGCAGCTTGTCTCTTTCTTTGTTGACATATTACCTTTTCAGCATGTTATTTATGCAATTTCATTATCTTTTCTTAGTGAGCGAGAGCTTTGTTAAATTCCCTTGGGCAGTGACTGGAGAGTTATCCTGACAGGATCCTCCTTCTCCCTCACATGTCTCAGCTAAAATGGAGACAGGATGAATGCAGAAAAAACATATCTGTATGCATGCTTCCTCCCCTGTACGCTTAACTGGATATTCACATTTACACATCCTGAGGGTGTTGCTGGAAGCTTCTGGAGACATATCACTTTGGATTTGAAAAGGCTTAAAACCTGACTCGTGGGCTTGCTGTAGAAGTTATTCCAAATCAGAGAAACTACATACAGATTTGAGCCAAAAGATGCATTTGACTGGAGAGAAGGGATTTGGGATGAGATTTGAACAGTTGTCAGCAAAGAAATTAAACAGCCTAGGAAAACATCCTCAGGGTGATTTTTTTTTTCTGCTTAGATAGTACTACTTTTTAGGCGCCTTCTAGCTGGAATCCAGATATAAAATGCTGTCTGGAAAAATTTATCCCAATGTTGCTTGGCTTCCTTAGTGCCATGCATGTCAGTCAGATTGTGAATAGCTGGGTCTTTTCGAAGTAAGAAGTGCCTCGGGATCTGGGTGGCCCCACCCAAATTTAGAAATCTGAGATCATTAATCTCAGTGTCAACTTGATGGAATTTAGAGTCACCATGGAAACAACTCTCTGGGCATATGTTTAAGAAGTTTTCTAGATTATTAGTTTAGGTAGGGAGACTGAATGTGAATGGTACCATACCATGGGCCACATAAAAGGAGAAAGGAGGTGAGCATAAACCACCTTTGCTTCTTGGCTGGACACTGTGTGACCAGCCACCTCCTGCTGCCGCACTTCCCTGCCATGGTGAACTGTGTCCCCAGGAACTGTAAGCCAGAATAAACCTTTCCATCCATGGTTAAGATGTTTTTGTCAAGTATTTTGTCCTAGCAGCAAAACAAGTGGCTGGTCTCCATGCTGAGGTGCAGAGAGGAAATGGATACATGACTCTGATGTGAGGACTTTGACCTTGAGCTTCCTTATCTCTTGTTCTGGAAATGGACAAATGATCTACAAAAAAAAAAATCCCAGTAGGGGGATGTCACCATTCCATCTTATGTCACAGAGACCTCAGGACCAGAAGAGAGCATCATGATTTCTCTTTAGGAAGCCACCTTCTCCAGTGTGTACAGACTTTGGACTGGACTGTGGGTTCTCAGACACTCCTTCAGGTGGATGGCACTTGTTGGACAACCAGCATGAATCATGTAAGTCAATGTAATAGGTTTGCTTTGTAATAAGTGGCCCTTCCATTGGCTCTGTTCCATTAGAGAATTCTGGTTGATCTCTAGTGGATCTACTTCCATCTGTCCTCCAACCCACCACAGACTACAAAAGCCCATTTCTCGAGGCATGGATTTCAAAACAGGAATGTGTGACACCAGGAGTTTGAAACAATGGCTGGGACAGACTGTAACATAGGGTTCTATGTCAGAGACATTACAATTAACTGTCCTTTGATCTCCCACCCATCTGCAAGGCTAGCTGGTAGTGAAGGGTAAAGCTGCATGTTCAAGGCTAAACACAGAATTCCTACTTTTTTCTGACCTTATGTTAAAAGCTGACTTAACAACCCATATCACTGACATCATGCTTAGAACATTTCCATCCTGAAAACACACCACTTATGTGTCATTCGGGGATGGAAGGCTTGGAAACCTATCCGAGCTTTGCCTTTACAAGTTGGCTTCTATACCGGGTCCTTTGACAATGGCAGAAGGGGCCATAGACAGGCCAATTAATATTTGACTAGAGAAATGAAAGGCAGCCATTGGGGGAAGGGGAATTACACAGCTTTGAGACCACATGGAAACCTGAAAACTAGACCAGTGCTGAAAAGGCTACAGTGAGTGGGGTCAGAGGTCACCTGGGGCCATTCAGAAGGGGTCAAGTTCATGGTCCACTTAGGCTTTTCCTTTGGGTTCTTGGAAGGCTGGTAATGAAACCCATAGCTTAGCTACCAGTGTTGGACAAATGCTAGACGTGATTGTCATCCTTTAGAAGGCAAAAAAGAGTCCCAGCCAGAAGGAAACCATGAATACTGGATGCTTTAGTGAGAGCAGTGTTTAAGAGTAGTGACCTTTTAAAGGAGGACCTGGAGGATCTGCTTATTCCTGGCCCTCTTTTGGTCCCCATAGGTGGTCACTGTGTTCTGCACCCTCTGCTGACACCTTTGGTCTCACTCTGCTGACGCAGGAATCTCAGATGACTATGTCTATTAGGATGATTTTTGGTGATTTTATCCAACTTTGTATCAGTCAGTGGCCAATTAGGAAAGTAGAGCCAGAAGAAATAGTATGGTGATTAGTGTTTCCACAAGAATGGGAGGAAGTAGGAAACAGAAGGGATGCAGGGGTGGGGGGAAGAGTAACAAGAATAAAGAAAGAGTTACTATCCCATCCTTCTGAAACCTGAGCATCCATTTTTGTGATGGGCAGCAATAGGGTTACTATTCAGTTCATCCAGGGATCAACAGAAAGGTGATCCCTCTGGGAAGCTACTGACCTCTGAGTCCATGGCTGAAAATTTAGTTGCTCAATAGGTTTTTGGCTTGTTTTTCAAGACAGGATTTCTCTGTGTAGCTTTGGAGACTGTCCAGGGACTCACTCTGTGGACCAGGCTGGCCTCAAACTGGTCAGATATATATATAGAGAGAGATCCTCCTGCCTCTGCCTCCCAAGTACTGGGATTAAAGGCATGTGGTTTGTTCAATAGGTTAGCACTCAAGAATAAGAGCCAGATGAAGAACAAAGAAGAGATAGTGTGAAGGGCAAACTTGGACTGACTCATCAGTGATAGTTGTCTAGCAGAGTATCTGACTATGATGGTGACCTGCTGAGAGTGATGGGACTGGCTTTACTTCTACCTTCAAAATCTTGAGCGGATTCCTCTTTGATCTAGTTCTGAACTGGAACGAGGCTGAAGAGGGAGGAAGTCAGGACCCTGTGACTCTGTGAAGCACTGCCGAGATGACAGTGCAGTGATTCAGTCAATATAGTTTATTAATTTGGTATACATCTTTTCTTCTTCTAACTTAAACACTCAAAGAAAGGTGTGTGTGTGTGTGTGTGTGTGTGTGTGTGTGTGTGTGTGTGTGCACACTTGTGTGTGTGCATGTGTGTGTATCCGTGTGTATGACATGTGTGTATGGGTACCTATGGAAGCAAGATGGCCTCAACTGCTGGATCTGGAGTTCCATGGCACTGTCAACTGCCCGGTGTAGACACAAGAAGTTGAGTGTGTCCTCTGCAAGAGCAGCAAGCACTCTAATCACTGAGCCACCTCTCCAGCTCCCACAGGATACACTTTCACTTTCTGTGTTCAAGTTCACAATAAAGACACTGAAAAATCACGCTTGTGCCTGTCACAAGGTGACTATCAAATGAGATCAGGCTAGCCCTCTCCTAAATATCTAAGTATTCCCTAGATAATCCACATGTACCACTCCTTTTGTCTTCAGTCTATTACTGTGATCACACCCCATTTAAGATTCAATAACTTAAACACCAATATACCAAATGCCACATACTTACCACATTTTGTATTATACAGTAAATGACTAGATACAGGGGGAAAAGAAAGGAAAATGAAACGCATGTATACACACATGTACATGCATGCAGTCCACATGGATGCATCAAAGAAACAAGCAAGCACTTATAATTACTACAGTCACTATATCTGCACCAGCTCATATCATCATAGCCTGTACCTGTAGTTTCTTCCTTCCATATTCTTTCTATTGCTTTTGCTGAGAGGAAAGCCTTCTGGAAAGCTGGACCAAGCTCCTTGTCTGAAGCAATAGTCCAAACCTCAATCCTGGCAGTCATGTTGTCTTCACTGAGTTGTAACTTCCCTTAGGTGTTTACCCCAGTGTGGAATCTAGACTGTCCACTTTCCTCCCTGCTGTCCTCAGGGTGGAGTGGTGGTTCAGTTTCCCTTTACTAAGGTCTGTGGCCCCAGACAATACAAGGCTTCAGGTGGAGGCAACAGTGAACAGTTAAGGAGACCACTGTCTTTCCTGCCTTGGATTCTCTGTCAAGATTACTCAAACCTGCTTGTGTTTTCTCAAGGCAATCTTCTTGAATTTTCTTTTTGAGCAACTTCCAAATTCTGAGACATGGTCTTGGAGTTCAAAGCATATAAGACCTTTCGCCCTCAATCCCCCTTAAGAATGTTCCCCTTAGAAACCAAAGAGAGAACTGAAAGAGGAAAAAGGAGGAGGAGGGTGGGGAGGAAGAGGAGAAGGGGCGGGGAGGAGAACAGATTTTCCCAGAGAGAATTATATTGGAGAAGCTTCTTGTCCTAGGCCCTCTGGCTGTTCCTTCATGTAGTTCATAGGGTGGAGCTCTTTTCTGATTTGTTGTGTTATGTAAAAACCAGCACGAGTAACCAACATGGAAAAGCAGTGAAGTCACATGATTCTTGGGACCCAGAGCTATGTGATTTCAAAACTGTGAAGTAATTTTGGAAACATAAACAGAAAAATTATTCTCCATTCCTGTACAGGGCATCTTTTAAAAATGATTTGTAGAAAGCTTAAAATAACAAAAATTATAGTTTGACAAAATATTGAGCACTCAGTTTATGACAGAAATGGGGAGAGGAGAGGCCAAGAGTTTCGTTGGCTGAGTTTCAAACATGTAAGTCAAAAGACATCAGCAGAGAATTCACTCCAGGCCTGTTCTTCACATAGTTTCCCCTGGGCTTGTATTACCAAGGTTAGAGTCATGGTAGAATTCACCAGTGAGAAGACACTGAAGGACTGATGACCTCTGAGCTCTCCATCTTTTTCACTGTCCTGAAGGCTGCTTCCAAAGCTTTGGCATTTTGGATGGAAGATTCAGAGGAGTGACAGTGGAAGTTGAGCAACTGGAAACCTGAAGATTCCTGAACTGGGATCCAAAACAAGTCCTTGATGTGGGATGTCCTTCTGTATGATACAAATAAGTGTTGCTTTTATTAGCTAATAGATAAAGATGATTTGGCCAATGGCCAAGGGAATGGAGCTAGGTGGGAAATCCAAACAGAGAGAAAGAAGACAGAGTTAGGGAGACACCATGTAGCCACCAGGGAAGCAAGATGTAAGGTAACATGCCACGAGCATCGTGGTAAAATATATGTTATTACAAGTGGATTGATTTATAGGTAGAGCTAGCCACTAAGAAGCTTAAGCCATTGGCCTAACAGTTATAATTAATATTAAGTCTCAGAGTGGTTCTTCGCAAACTGGTGGGAAGAACAGAAAACCTCCAGCCACAAGTCCTCTCTTCATTAGGTTGGTTTTGTCATGTATTTTGCCATGGCAATGTGAAATAACTACTAGAAATGTCCAGTTCCCTCACTGTGGAATAAGAAACCAAGCCAGAACCATGTCTGTGAGTCAGTTCACAGTACCCTTGTGAGACTGAGCTCCAGGGACTCACAGCATTAGCTGGTGTGATGCCACACTGTCAAGTCACCTTCCCTTCAAATGTCCTGACTCACTTTTGTGTTTCCTTTCCCACACTACTCCTGGGAAAGCCAGGCAGCCACTGAGCCAGGCACTGTGTCAGGGGTTCATTGACTGGGGAACAACCCACCCTAAGATTTCAGGCACCAGTGCAAGGCAGGTGGGAAGATCTCAGATGGACATTTGTGAGTCTAGGATAGTAACTTACATCATAAAATTAGTGTGAGGCTGAAACTTGTAAAACTCTTAATATAGTGTCTGGCATTTAGTAGCAACTAAGTAATTATTAGTTATTATATTTATTATCATGATGAGCTAAGGCATTGAATGTTTGGCAGTTCCTTGTTAAAATATCAGTTCCCAGGCAAAGACAATGCATTCAGCTCCAACTGGCTACTCCTCTATAACAGGAATAGACCACTGTTGAGAAGTGTTTGTCCCTGTGCTGGGCCTTAAAGGTAAGGTGTGCAGTGAGCTGAGGAGCAAGAGTTGATCAATACAGGAAGCAGGAGAGTGGGAGCCCTGGGATATCCCAGGAGCCTTCCTGGTAGTGGGGCCTGACCTAGCCCTCTAGACTATGTCCAAGCTGTCATCATAGCCTGGAACTGATGGATCTATTCTTCCAAGTGTAAATCCCTGGAAGAAGAGAAGCAGTGGCATGATCTGATACTGGGTTGCCATATTCATTACTTGATCGTTTTGGTGCATTTGTTAAACACAGTTTATGTTTATGGTTTCAGAGAGCAATGGAAGGTTCCAGTGAGAGAGAACATACTTATAAATCCATGACGTGCCATCAACTATTGCAAGTGCTTTGGTAGAACACATGTGCTCAGCGTAGCTCTTCCACCCAGGAGACAGTGGAGCAGAACCAGGAAGAGGGACTTCCAGTCTACATTTTGACTGGCAACCCACTCTATAGCCTGCATTCCCCAACTCAGTTCCATCCCCTACCCTTGAAGGTAGGACATGGGAAAGTTACTTCCTTTCTTTGGACTTCCTTGGGTCTGATCCTGAATTCGGAACATGACATAAGAGTTGACACAGGAGCCTGGCCGTGGCCCCTCCCAGGTCACTTCCTCCCTCAGTGAGAACAACCTGAAATAAGCAAGTGTCAGCTAAACAAACCACTTCTCAGCATAAGGCCTATTGGGCTTGGCAACATGCAGTTTTGGTGGCAAAGCCAACACCTTGCCCAAGGGACCCTTGCCACAGGCTGTGTGGGGACACTAGTGGAAGGTATGAAGTCTGGGGTCAGATACCCTGACTCTAAATCTTGGCTTCATCCCTCATTCATTGTATGGTCCTGGGAAACTCCTGGACACTGAGTTTCAGCTACTTCATCCATGCAACATGAGTGATAATATTAATCACTTCTACATCCTAGTGTTGTGAGGATGACAAGGGATAATTTTAGTGATTGGCACACAGTAAGCACCCAACATGTGTGGTAATTTATTTTGAAGACTTTTGATAGGGTATGTTATCTGGCAAGGTTCCTGATTTCCATGACCTGAGGGCTCAGTCAACAGTCTAGTGTTAAGTGTGCATTGTGCCTGGTCAAGACATAGACTTAGAGAACTCAGTATGTTGACTCTGGTTTCAGACATGGGCAGTGTATGGGCTCATGTACCATGGTCTTCCTTCTCTACATGCTGAAGACCCTGTACTGTAAACACCTGCTCTTCTCTGCCCAAGAGGATGTAAACTTGATCAGCACTCCTGACTCTGCTGAATCTATCAGCAATGACAGAAAAAAATAAAGATAGATCAGAGTCCTAGCTTCTATTCACTCTTGTGATTCTGGGATGGTCACTGTCTTAGTTGCTTTCTGATTGCTATGACAAAACACTGGCATGAAGCAGCTTGAAGGAGGAAGTAGGTTTTGTAGCTTACAGTTCTAGGGGATGCAGTCCATCACTATGGGAAGGCATGGTGGCGGCAGTGGTGGGAGGATTCTAGTCACATTGCACCCACAGTCAGAAAACAGAGGACAATCAGAAAGTAGGGCCCTGCTATAAAACCTTGAGGTCCAACCTGCAGTGATCCACTTTCTCCAGTGAGACCCGCATAAGAAGAGCCCACACCTTGCCCCAGTAGTGTTACTAGCTAGGAATCAAGTGTTCAAATGCATGAGCCTATAGGAAACATTCACATTCAAACCAGCACAGCCACACTTCATAGCCTGTGGTAGTAACTGGCGTGACAGCACACCCCTTTCCCCCTTCTCTAGCTCACACTTCCCATTTCCCTGCCAGCAGACTCCAGAATCGCAAAGAAACTGGTTTCACAGAAACCCTTCATTCTCCATCTATGTATCAGGAACTCAAACCAAGCCATTCATTGACAGGAGCCTCGCCTCGGAGCGAGTTTAACACGGGCTAAATGAGGTGCAAGGTCATACAGCTACCTGTGTGCAATCATAACCGTCTAGACAGCCAGCTCAGGTCTAAGCGCATTTTTGCTGCCTTGAATTATTTGGGTTGGCTTGCCCAGACAGTTCTGGACTCCCTCCAAAATTCTTCCAGCCCCCGCTTTCCTTTAGTCTTGGGGATTTAACCTCTGAAGTTGGCAGGCTCAGAGGAGAATAGCACAGGATTCTGTGGAGGGTGAATGTGACTGTTCCCATGAGCAAGCAAAGGTCGAGGCCAGGCAGCACTTCTCTACTGAGACAGCATGGCCCTCCCACCTCTGCTGAGCCTAGAGACAAGGCTCAGACTGGCATTCCCCAGGAATCAATACCATTATCCAAGGGGAGGTATAAACACAGGTTTGGAGGTATGTCCAGAAATGGAGCAAGTGTGAGCACTCACAGCAGGCTCACCTTGGCACACCCGGATTGTTTTTCCAAACTGTAGAGCTGATGTGAATGATGCATATACCACGATACCCAGGTCCTCAGGACAAACCTTCTGTGTAGTCCCTAGTACAGAGAAGGGAAAGAGATTCAACCACTGGAGTCCTTTTCATCTTCCTTGGTACCCCTTAAGATGAAGGAAGGGAAAAGGGCCAGGAACCTAGTATGCCAGACTCCAAAGGGAGTGGTTATGCATTTCAAGAGAACGAACATACAGTATAGTGACAAGGATGAGAATGTACTGAGGGTGTCACCCGTGTGCACTGAGCTGGGCAGGCAGTGTACTGAATATCTCTCCCCATCACAATTCACATTTGGAGATGAGGATAATATATAGAGGGAATGAGGTGAGCATTGACTGAGGTGTGTCTGAGCCCCAGTTTGTATTCTTGCCCATCACAGCTGGAATGCTGGACTCTGAACATCTGGGCTGGGGTCCTTCTGAATGAAGCTTCTCATTACTGTCACCAGCATTTGTGCTCAAAGTGACACACGAAAGTTGAGTACTGCATGAAAGGTACAAAGTGAAGTTAGTTGTGTATCTCCCTCCTTGAAATCATTGTGCTTTTTATCTTCTTTCCCCTGTAATTGTTACATTAAATTATTCAGCAATTTCCACACTGTCTTCCAGATACCATGCCTCTTCCAGTTTCTCAGTCAGTAGGGGACAAGGTCACACACCCCTTGGTGTGTCATAGCCTCACCTCCTGCTGGTACCCCTGCCTTCATTTTGTTGCGATAACCTTTAGGAATGTGCCTTCTCCAATGACATCGCAAGAACAGAAGCTGACTTCATTCCTCCCACTGTCACTGGAGCAGAATTGCAGAGAGCATAGGATTTGTTGGCAGAAGAAAAAGGATTTTGAATGTGGATTCCTTGAATGTATTTAGTGGGCTCTTTAGAGGACGTGTGCAATCACTGTTATGGGGCCAAGAATGCTATGAACACTAAGGATAGTCGGTGAGTGAAAACCATGATTCTTCTCTCACCATTTTAGCTTTCTGATAAAGCAAATAGACTTGTACATAATAGAACAGTATATGTAGGGATGAGAAATAAGCAGGGTGAGGAGCATGCATGTGTGCACATGAGCATCACACACACACACACACACACACGCACGTGGGCACACACCGGAGGGGGTAGGTAGAAAGGGTCACAATGGATGATAAAGAGGGACCGGAAGGAAGAAGAACAAAAGCCATGTGATTGCATGGGGCAGAGCTCTGCAGATACAAGCAGCAGCTATGCAGAGAGCCTGGTGTGGGAATGGGCTTGGCATGTTGTGAAAAAAGAAAGGAGGTTCATGGGGTGGGACAGGAATTAAAGATGGAGAGATGTCAGCGCATATGCTTGAAGAAGTTCCCAGCTCTAGCTAGGCTGTTGCAGGGTTTGGGGGGGGTGGAATTACATGGTTGAGCTTCTGTTTAAGGTTTAGTAAGAAGTAGGTTGTCTAGGGGCAAATGATGGTGAACTTAAGTTAGAACTTGACTATCTTGAGGATGTCCAATGAGTTGGTCCATTATTTCTGAATGTATCTGTGAGGGCTACTCCTGAGAGGATTGGCATGCGGATTAGCAAACCAACTGGAGAAGGTTGGCCCTCAATGTGGAAGTGCCACACACATGAGGGCCTGGATGGAGCAGAGGGAAACCCCCTCTCCCTGGCACTTCTTCCTAGAACATGGTGGTTTTCTCCTGAATTGACCTTAGACATCAGGCTCTAGATTCTCTGACCTTTGGGCTGTGAGACTTGCACCTTCATTAAGCTTATGGGCCTTTAGCCTTGAATGAAGAGATAAACCACTGGCCTCTTTGGAATTGAAGCTTCCATCTTCTTGGAGTGAATCATGTTACTGGCTTCTCTGGCCCTGCAACTTACAGAAGGCCTTCATGGAATCTTCGAAGCTTTGGCATCATGCCGGCCACTTTCTGGCAAATCCTCACGTGCATATGTATACTATCAGGCACACACACACACACACACACACACACACACACACACACACACACACACACACACACACACACACACTCATGTACCAGGCTTTTTCTTTGGGGCTACCTACCAGCTCCCACATCATGACACAGAGACTGTTATTATTACACAGAGACTTATTAGTTATGAATACTTGGCCTGGCTAACTCTTTTAACTTTTAACTAAATTAACCTGTTTTTTTTCTTTATCTACCTTTTGCCTCAGGCTTTTTACCTTCTTTCTTTCTGTATGTCTTGCTTTCCTGCTGTCTCTATATCTGGCTGGCAGGGGCTGCCTGGTCTCTGGCCCCAGGCATCTGCCTCATTCTCTCCCTTTTTTTTCCTCTCTTGAGCCTAGATTTTTTTTTCCTATTTATTCTCTTTGACCTCCAGCCTGACTATCCTCTCTCCTTTCTAGCGATTGGCCACTCAGCTTTTTATTAGACCAATCAGGTGCCTTAGGACTTCAGTTAAATAACATGTATGGCTTCATTATTGAAAAAAATAATATCATATTGATGTTTAAGTGTTAAATATAGTAGGAAATGTGTCTATGGTATATGAGAACTCTTGGCACTGTATTTGTGATCTTTGTATAAATATAGAATAAAATTTTTTAAAAATGCTTTGCACTGTCCAGGCTAACAAATCATCAAGTCTCTCTAGCTGTAATAAGTTATGTTTTTATTTTGTTTTATTTCCTTTTGCTTTGTTTTGACTGTTCTGTCTAGGAAACTTCTCTGTCTACTCTAAAAATCACAAAGTATGAGCTATGGCATCAGAAAGTTCTAGAATTGCTGCCAATGTTGACTTTGAAAAGGCAGAAAATTATGGTGACTAATTCGAATCAGTTATTAGCTTAGTGACTCAAAGCAAAATACTCAGCTTTTCTACCCCTGTTTTTCATCTGTAAAACAGAGAGGAAAATAAGTGTGCCAGGATCATAAAACTATGTCTGGGGTTAAGTGAAGTAGTGTTTTCACAGTGCTTTGAACATGAATGGAGGGTAAGCCCTACCTATCTATGTGAACTTAATAGAAGACAAATGATCTCAAATCAGCATTCAAGACAGAAGCAGCAGAATTAGTTCTACTGTGCTATTGCTCTTCTAAGTGAACAACAAATCCCTGGGCTTTCCCCCACCATTTATTCCCACCTTGCTGAGCAAATTGTATTTATCTGGCTGTGTGCTCTCATTTCATGTGTATGGGATATGCTAAATCACTATTAATAAACAACCCTTTTTCAGGTCCCCATGTCCCTTTTTACTCTCTATAAGAGTCGACTGCCTCTCACATCCTGGACACAAAGTGTGACATCTGGTGATGTCACCAGATCATGTTCTGTTGATGTGTGGCACTGAGGAAAGCGAAAAGAATGAGGCTCTGTCCAGTCTCTTTCCATAACAAGTGTCTCTGGAGGCTTGTGGCCCTCCTTCCAACCACACGTCTCAGATGAGGATCTTCAACTTGTTCAGGTCCCAGTTCATTTTCCTAGGTTGGGGCCTTGGTTTCAGTGTCCGGAAAGCAATTTTTGATGCATAAGGTGGTAAAAATTGTCAGAAGGAAAAAGAAAAAGCCACCATCAATAAATGAGACCTGACTATGGGGCGTCTCATATCCTGACTCTAAATACCAAAGGTTCAGGGAAATAAATTAACAAAAGGAACAGTGAGTGGAGAAATAAAAGCTGCTCCTAGCAACTCCAGACATATTATCTTCATCTAAATGTTTGTTCCTTCCCAGACTTGCGCTGAAACTTAATCCCCGATGACTTATGATCATGTATGTGGACATGGAGTCATTGGGAAGAAATCAGGTCCCCTAGGACTGGAGTCACAAACAGTTGTGAGCTGTCATACGGATGCTGGGAGTTAAACCCAGGTCCACTGGAAGAGCAGCCAGCGCACTTAACTACTGAGCATCCCTCCAGCCTCAGATCTGAGATTTTTTAAATATGATGTATGTGGATACTCAGGCCACATAGTAAAATGTCACTCAATCCCCTGCCTGTCGTCACTTCTCTTCCCAAGGCTGGCTCAGTAAACAACCCCAAATCCTAACAAGCTGTGTTCTACTCCAGGGAGGAGCACCTGGTTTTAATGATGCTACGATCCAGGTTAATGCCAAAGTCTGTTTGATTCCACCCCAGTTACAGTCCTAGCTGCCCATTTGTGCTATATTGGAAACTATCTCAAGATCTCCAGACATTTTCTTTACATATGTTTTATTTTTAACATATTCACTCCTAGCTCTTCCCAGATCCACCTCTCCATCCACTAAACTTTGTGTCTTTAAATCAAAGCAAAACCAAAGCTTTTCAAGGACCAATTTGTGCTGCCCTAAGTATTTGTAGAAGTGTGGTCTTCACTGAGCATGGTTGACTTACCAGGGCCTACACCTAGGGGAAAACTCGCCTTTCCTTTCAGCTAACAATTGCCATTGGCTCCACAGCCAGTGTGGGGTGGTGTGTTCAACTCTCCTCCCCATGCTGGGATGCAGTCTGACCTGAGCTTGCACAGGTTTTATGCATACTGTCACAACTACTGTGAGTTCATATGAGTAGCTGCCCTGCTGTGTCCAGATGTTTCCCTATAGCCATCCACCGTCTCTGGTAGATCTCTTACACCTTTTCTGTTCCCCCTTCTGCAATACTCCCTGTGCCTTGTGTGAGTGAAGAATACACACACACACACACACACACACACACACACACACACATTCTCTTCAGGGATGATCATTTTGAAGTCTCTTGTTCTCTACACCTTGGCCAGTTGTGGGGCTCTGTGTCAATCACCATCTACCACAAATAGAAGCTTCTCAGATGAGGGCTGAGAAACGCAGTGATCTACAGTTACAACAATAAGTCATTAAGAGTCAGTTTAAGTCTGTCTCCATTTAGCAGCGACTTAGTATGTTTCACATGTATTCTGTGCACTGATGCAAAGACCATCCTTATTGGGCTTTACATGTTGAGTCTTACTGCCCTCAACTTGACTGTTTGCCACTTTGTCTCCCAAGGGACATTTAAAAGATATACTATAATTACATACTGATATTTTATTTATGAAATTGATATTGCCCAATGCCTTTTAAGGTATATAAGGACGTCAGTATTGACAGATCTTTCTTGGCTGAGATGAGATACAAAAATTGAAATGTTAGAACAGTTCTTAATTGGCCTATGTGAGAGAGGGGAAGAAATGGGGTGAGATGGGGAGGAGGGAGGCTTGATTTCTGGAGAAAGACCTGATGTCAGGGCCAGAGAAAGGTGAGGACTCAACTGATTGCCAAAAGAAAGACTGAGGAATGGGGACTTTGGGAAGAAATACTCCATATGTCCTGAAATGTGACTTCCTTTCTGATTCTATACAGGAAGCCTTAAGATTTTGCAGCCATGTAGAAACTCCTTCATTGCACAGACGCAGAGAAATCTTAAATCTCTGTGTTTGGGGAGGGGATTGTTCTTTGGGGGTATGTGTGGAAGCACTGAGTCATGCTACAAGAATGGAATGAGGCAAACCACACCAAGACAGGATGTAGAGTTCACCCATCTGCAACGAGCAGATCTGATCTCTCTGAGCCTCTGCTGAAGTCTTCTATGGACTGACCTCCTCGTGGTAATGTGGGGTTGAGTCATGAGGGGAGGACCTGAAACATTTTAACATGGATTACCAGAGCCTCATGATATCTGATTCCATATACAGGTACAGCTGTATCTTACAAATACTACACACACACACACACACACACACACACACACACACACAACATGCACATATACACACACACATACACACCACACACACACACACACACACACACACACACACACACACACACTCACACATATGCACATATACACACACACATACACACCACAGGCACACACACACACACACACACACACACACACACACACACACACACACGCATTACATACACACAGAGACACACAACACATAAATATACACACATGCACATGGATACTCACACACTTACGTACACACACCAATACTCTCTCACCAATTCTCTCTGTGTGTCTGTGTCTGTGTGTGTGTGTGTGTGTCTGTGTGTGTGTGTGTGTCTGTGTCTGTCTGTCTGTCTGTCTGTCTGTCTGTCTCTCTCTCTCTCTCTCTCTGTCTCTCTCTCTCTCTCTCTCTCTCTCTCTCTCTCTCACACACACACACACACACACACACACACACCACAGATATACATGTACATGAACATGCACCCTTTCTCCCCAGAAGCTGTGCTGTAATTCTCACAAAGTCTGTTGGGATAAATGTGCTAGGTCACATTGGCAAGACTGTTCTTTCCCTGACCTTGTTCAGTTCTAGGTCTTTCTTCTCCCTCTAGTAGACTAAGGTCTACCTTCTTTGAGCTCCAGTCTTGCCTTGGAGATACACTCTTACTGTACCATCACAGTGTTTTCTCTGTGCATATGTGGATGCCTGTGTCTCTATGAAGTGTTTCCAGTGCCCAGCAAGCAGGAAGGCACCACGCCTGGAGTCTCATGAGCAGCTTTATCTGCTCTGTTATGTGACTTTTCCCTGGGAGATGTAAACAAACACATGCTCACTTAGTTAAGGTAACAATGACCAAAGAAACAATTCCACCCAAGTCCAGCTAACATGAGTAAGGGGCTACTTGCTGAAGTGTGGATGACCTCAGGATAAACTATTACAGAAAACTCCTGCCCTGCTATGGGGTGGAGTCTCCTGAATGATGCATAGACAGACACTCCTGGCTTCCCTGGGAGCACTTCCTAAAACTACATGCAGCTCAGGAAGAATTACATACAGCTTAAAGAGTGGCACAGGGAGTGAGCAGATGAAATCTCAGGCTATATCATTCTTTCCAATCCGCTTCTATGAAAGGTCACTACCAACAGGCCTCATCATGCTGAGGGTCTGCTGTGGTTAATCAAAGCTGTTGCCCTTAAGATGCTAGCAGTATGGTATGTCCAGTGGACAGTTTCTCAATAGGCTGTAAGAGAAGGCATTGGAGAAAAATTACCTAGTAAGAAGGTGTATTTGTTACTTTCCTTGTCATTATGACAGAAGCAACTTAAGGAGACGCTTAATTTGGCTCATGGTTTTGGGGATATCAGTCTATCATGGTGCATGGTTGCACGGGGCTCTGTCCATCGTGGTGGGAGTTTGTGGTGAAGCTTGTGAGCAAGACCGGTTTATAACTCTCAAGGGCCCAGCCCTTGAGACCCACATCTATCAGCTGTGTAACCCATGCCAAAGGTTCCAGAAGCTCTCCAAACAGTGCTGATACCAGCAAGGGACCAAATGGTCAAATACAACAATACTGTGTGGGACCATGTCACATTCAGATAATAACTTTAGAAAAGGAAGATTTCCACTGGTTCCATCTCCTTTCTACTAGTTCTGTTAGTTTGAATTACAGCTCTTCAATGTGAAGCCAGAGTCAGTCTCCAACACTGACTCTGGGCTTAGCCATGAGTGGGTGCTTGTTAACTGCCCCACACTGAAGCTGGTCAAGTCAGGGTCTAGCTTGGTACATGACTGACACTGGATGCAAGCCTTGTGTGTGAAAACATTTCATAGCATCATCTATTCAGTCCCCACAATTGTGAGAAGCGTGTGTGTGGGGGGGGGGTGGGGGGAGCTCTAGGAATCCTGTTGTCTCTGCCTCCCCGGTGCTGAAACTGTATGCACAACCCCACCACTCCCAGCACTTTTATGTCAGTTCTAAACATTGAACTTGGGTTCCCACGCTTGCCTTGCAATTTCACCTGAGCCTTCTCACCAACTTTGAAAGTGTTCTTGTTTTTTTTTTTTTTTTTTTTTGAAGATGTTGCTATGTTAGGTGGTTTTCTGTGTAGCAATAGAAAACAAAACTATCTCCCTAATTGGCACTTGTATTTAACTTGTATTCAATTGAATTACTGATTCCCGATTTCATTCATAAATACCCAAGATCTAAATTCACATACAGCTTGGGCTACATATGAATCACAAGTCATATTCCTTGGGAAGTGTACTGCTAGACTATTACCGAATGTAAAGATATCTATTCTTTGGTGCTTTGGGGATCAGTCCCTGAAGAAAAGTCAAATTGAGATGCTGACCCTGTCACAGATTGTCTAGCTCCACAGAGGCCCTCAAACCTGAGTCACCCTTCCAAAGTGTTTCCAGTTGGACTAAAATGGCCATGTCTTTACATTTCCATGTAGTGTGTGTGTGTGTGTGTGTGTGTGTGTGTGTGTGTGTGTGTGTGTGTGTGTGTTGTGGTGGTGGTGGTGGTGGTAGTGGTGGTGGTGTACCATTCCAGGAAAGGGTATGATCTAGAAGGAAACTGCTCCATGTAGTGGTGACAGCTTGCAATCCAGGTCTCCATCAGAAGCAGTCCCAAGCAATGAGACATCCAGCTGAGAGAAAGGGACTAGGGGTAGTGCCTTTCTGTGTTCACTACAATATTCAAGATGGTACCAGTCTTATTTGACAGAAGAAAGAGACTCAGAAAGAGGCAGACAAGTCCTTGTATCAAGTTCAGAACTAGAGCTAGACAGGAAGCAAAGAACAGACTCCCAAGGTGCACAGATATGGTGATGACCTCAACTCTCACAGACAGTGGCTCCCTTTCTCGTGTGAGTTTTGTCCTTCTCAGGATCTTCAGCCACTCTGAAGCATGTTCCTAAAGTCTCCATTACACCTTTCAGGTGTTTGTTATACACACTAGGCTCAAAGTCTTATAGTTAAAGTCATTCTATGTGTGTCTTAAGACCTATACTCAAGGTATTAAAGGTTTAAATTTATTTGCAAAATACTGTAATACAAAAATGCACAAATACACACACACAGGAGAGAGAGAGATGTAAAAAATATTCTGAAAATCATGTGTGAGTTGGAGATGTTAAGGAAACCTTTAAAAGGAAGAAGCCTTTAAATCCATCTTTGTGTTTTTCCTCTCCCCCACCCCTTTGTTTAGAGTTTTGGTAATTCTCTCTGATAATTTGCTCTTAGACACAACCAGAGTTGTGCTGTAAGATGTAACATGAATGTTTCTTGTCCTGGCTAGGTCCTGCTGCCCTTCTCTGCCCCAAAGAAACACATGGACACTACATTTGTTGTAAAGCTATTGGCCATTGGCTATGGTTTCTTATTGGCTAGCTCTGACTTAATTATTAACCCATAACTACTAATCCATGTATTTCCATGTGGTCTTGGCTTACCAGACCTGTAACTCCTTTGCCTGCTACATGATGATGGCTGGCTCAGCATCCCGGCAGAGAAGAGAAAAAAGAAGAGAGCGATTTCCTGTTTGTCCCTGCTTATATACTGATTCTGCCCAGTTTCATCACTTCCTGCCTGTCTGTACAGACCTCCAGACCTCTATGGTTAGCTATAGCAGTTTCTGCCCAGCTACATCACTTCCTGGGGATCTCATGCCGACTCCTCTCTGCCTACACTTCCCAGAATCCTCCTTGTCTCCTAGTCCTACCTATCATCCTGCCTGGCCAATCAATGTTTCATTGATCAACCAGTCAGACAAACATATACAGAAGAACATTCCCCATCAGTAAGAGTCTCAGGCAGGTTGACAATCAAATTTGTTATCACAAGTCTACAACTTGTCAACTTGACCAAATAACCCCCTTAAGCCATAATTGGCTACAGTCATTTATTTAAATCACTTAGTCTTTACATACTTTCATTATTTAAAATTTTATGATTTTTCAGGTACCAAGGAAAATTAGGTTTTAGTATTTAAATGCAGGTTTGAAAGAGCTTTGCTCTCTTAAAGCAGGAAGCCTTTTCTCAATCAGGTACACCTGAACAGGGCTTTGTACTGAAGCGTGAGGTCTCATTGTTACTTTATACTTAGTGTCTCCTAAGTAATCAGTGACACAAAGCAGACTACCCACAAAGATTCTAACTCTAACCCTCTCATTACTCCCCCAAACAAAACAATGGAAAGCTCCAGATACAACGGGGCAGTCTGTATTTTCTAAATACACTCATTGTCAGCACCAGGACTCTTTAACAACCGAGCCCAACTCAACACCGATGGACACCTTTAGAAGGTGTTCACTTACCCAGGAGTACTGGATGCATGTAACAGACATGTTACATTGCTTCTGCTGCCAGAACCTCACTCTGCTTTCTTACTTATGGATGGTCCTGCTTCTTGGAGTGGAAGGAACTTTGGACACAACAAAGAAAGTTCAAGAATAACAATTTCAAGCACTCATCAGTCATCCCCAAAATAGAGGTGGTACCTTCGATTCTTTTGAAGATAGGGGTGGTAGCTTCTATTGTTTGGAAGAGCCATGTTGATATGGAACCTATGTACCATTTAATCTTCCACTTAACAATTAAACAATTTTTTAAAAATTATTTTAGATTTTATGTGTACAAGTGTTTTCTCTACATGCATGTATGTGCACCACACGCCTATATTATCTGATGAGGTCAGGAAATGAAGTTGGATCCCCTGAGAGTGGAGTTACAGGTTGTTACAAGCTACCATGTGGGTGTTGGGAATCAAACCTGGATCCACTGGAAGGGTAGGTAGTCAGTGCTCTTAACCATGGAGCCATCTCACCAGCCCCCAGTTAAAGGTTTTCTGCATAGATGCTGAGTTCTAAAACCACCATCACCGTCAAGTTGAGGTTATTTTTATCACTGAGAAAAACTCCTTACCCCTTAGCTATAATCTTGAGTCTGTCTCCCCCATTCCTGAAAAACCACTAATCTACTTTCTGTCTCTGTAGTTTCCAGTTCTAGACATTTTATATAAGTGAAATCATATAATGTGATGTGTTTGTCCAAGCTCGGCATGTTTTCAAGGTTCATTCATGCTGCAGCAGGCATTGGCATTCCATGTCTTTTTATGAATGACTAAGACTTCCCTGTATGGACATATCAGGTTTTATTTGTCCATTCATCATATGGTTTCCACTTTTTGGCTATTATGTCATGTTTCTCTGAATATGTGCATAAATGATTAAGTTAGCATACTTTTCCTCAATTTCTCATTGGTAAGCGTCTAGAAGTTAAAATGTCATTGTCAAATGGTAATCCTGTGTCTACTTTTGATTTATAAAGTGGCTGTCATTCATATTCCCACCAGCAACATCACTTCTTTTCATGTTTTTGTGAGTGAAGAAACTTAGAAATGAGGATGAACTCCAACAGTGATCCTACATGCGACAGGCCACAGAAACAAGACAAACAAACTTGACAGAAGAAATTGGAAAAGACCAATTTGAAGTGCCTGAACACAGAAAGTGTATCAAACAACAGGCAGAAACAAAGTGTCAAAAGTCAGTGAAGGTGAATTACTGCAAGTATTGAAAGATTTTATTTTAGGGTAGCCAACAGAAGTTCATAGTCCTTGTTATTCACCTGCATGGGGGGACCTAGCAGATGGACAACACTAAGAGGGAGAGGAGTACCAGCCTACCACATTTTTGCCATTCAGTGTTGATGAAAAACAAATGAACCCTTGCCTTCATCCTTAGAATGGAAGGGGGCTTGGTCAGTCCATAGAGGCAAAAAGCTGGATGATGAAGATGCTGTTACACCGAGGAAGATGCTGTGGGCTTCTGGCTCACTCTGTATTTGCCATCTCATTCATGGAAGCTGAAGTCTGCTGAGCAGTAAATACAGACTCTTGAGCTGTAATGACTATTCTTCATGTTAGGTCCCTGTGATAGTTGGTATGTTGTGTATTGTTTTCCCCAACACACCGCCCCCCCCCCCGTCCCAAGTCTTCCTATTAAAAAGCGGAAGCGATAGCATGCACTTCCCAGAAGTCCTTGCTATTCCTGTCACTAGTGCTGACTTCTAAAGCCTGTTGGGGATTTCCTTGGAGCAGAAGGAAAACCCCATTACTTGAACTAGCAGTGTACTTCCCACAGCCCCTGGCTGATAGCACAGGCATTTTAATCAGTTCCAGCCCAGAAAGGCAGGTTTCCTTACACTGACTCCAACTGATAATTAGCTACGAAAAGTTTGACAAATGTAGAAAAAAATGTTCGGCATGACTACATGCGGTTTAGAATCTAGATTACCAATTCTGGGGGTGGTGAGGGGTAGGGGAAAGCTGCACTTTCAAGTGAAATGGGAACCTGTGCTGTGGGACCCTGGGACACCTCTGGGTCCAGGGCAAGCACCACTTCTGAGCAGCTGCAAACACTTAGAGCGGCTGTGTCTTCTCTCTGTAGAGAAAGACCAGGTCTTTCTGCATGGGCCTCAAGCCGGGTCAAGAAAAAGCATTCCAGGAACATCCTAATAGTCTATGGCCCCTTTCATATCGCCTAAGAGTGGCCCCTGGAAACCTCAGCACTGTTTGGATTACAACTAAGGGACAAGACACAGCAGGTTTGTTGTTGTTGTTGTTTGGCTTGTCTTTTGGTGTGTGTGTGTGTGTGTGTGTGTGTGTGTGTGTGTGTGTGCGCGTGTATGCTCTACATAGGAGCATGCGTGCTCCTATGTAGACAATTGTGTAGAAACCAAATGTCGATGGTAGGATGTCTCTCTCAATCTCGATTCACTTTGATTTGAATAATTCCTTTTATTGGTGTGCATGTTCTTGACTGTATGCACACCATGTGCAGGCAGGTGGCCAAGAACAGGGTGTTGGCTCTCTTGAAACTGGCGTTATATGTGGTTATGAGTTGCACAGTGTGGGCGCTTATGGGGAGCTGAACTTGGGTCCTTTTTACATGGGGACTGGATATCCAAATTTAGGCCCATGTGCTTATATGGCAGCACTGGCTTGAACATGGTCCTCATGCTTACGTGACAACAGTGAGTGTGTTGTCTCCCCAGCCTTGAACACCCATCTTTAGAGTTCCCATGACTAATGCATCCCTGCTAAACCAGAGGAAGGCCTGTCTTTACTGGGAAACAAGCATGCCTTCCTTAAGATCTCTGCTCTCCTCTATTAGAACGTGCTTTAGAAACTACGTGAAGCAGGGAAACTCATGTTTCCCTCTGGGGTTGTGCTGTGTGAAATGGTACAACTGTAAGTGGCAGCCATTCCCACAAGGTAGAGCCTTTCACTGGCCACTTTTTTTCCTCAGGGCTCAGCCTTCCTGCATCGTCACACTACAGACTCAGACCTGCCCTCCAACAGTCAAATGTCACTTTCAACTTCTTCCTCCCACATGGCCCATGGTTGGCCCAAGAGTTGCATTTAAGTGAAATGGCCACCCTAGTACGTAGCTGAGAATGTCCTGAGGATTTTGACTTCCAGAACTCTCAGGAACTAACTGTTATGAGAAAAAATACAGGGATCCTGACTCTCCTTTGTTCTTTGGGCTGTCATGGTCAGAACCATCCACAGGTTAAAATTGGTTACAATAATAAATTTTAAAACATCTATAGCATATAAACCCCTTTGTGGATATATTGCACCTTAAAAAAGTTTGAGGAGGGTCATTTTCATATCTCCTCCCCCAGAACCCTGTAAGTAGATAAAGGCGTCCCCTGAAACTTTGCTTCACAGGGTAGAAAACTATAGCCCCAGAGACTTAAGCCCCTGCATTAGGCTCACACACAGTGTAAATAACGGGGCAAGAATTGAAACATAAATCTGGTCATGCCGAGTCTTGAGCATTTTCTGCTACATCTCAGCATCTGTACCTCAGAAGGCGAGTGCTGTGACTCCAGAGTTCTCTTTCCAGCATTGATGCTTTAAATAAAAATGTGTTCTTTTGAAAAAAAATCATAAAATATATGACTCAATACCAACAGAAATCTCCACTCTAGAATCCAGACCATTAAGTGTGCAGCAAGGCGGACTTTGAGAGAGGCCTCATAAAAATACAAAGTTGAATCCATCTCTCAGGGTTTTAGCTAAGTGGGCTGATTTGAGGTGGGAAACAGAATCTTTTCCCAGAGCTTTGTAGGAGTGGAAACTGGCTGAAAGCTTCTGAGAAGTAGCAGATACTTCTGATTGGAAATAGAATAGGAAAGTGCGTGAGTTTCTTTAATAAATAATAAAAATGAAACTGCCATATTGAAAACTTTTTTAAAGAATCATATAATTTTAGAACTAAAAGGGACCAGAAATAAAACAAA
Source organism: Cricetulus griseus (assembly GCF_003668045.3). Lineage (NCBI taxonomy): Eukaryota > Metazoa > Chordata > Mammalia > Rodentia > Cricetidae > Cricetulus > Cricetulus griseus. The sequence goes on along the minus strand of NW_023276806.1, from coordinate 151,350,314 downwards.
ACAAATCCTCTAAATGTCTTGGAGTGACCACTAGGCTCAGCTATAGAATTCTTAGACTAGGTTATAGCGAAATCTGTAGTTCTTTATTCAAAAGTCACTAAGACTTAGGATAGAAGAGCAGAACCACAGAACCAACTGTGAGCCTGCCCCCGTGTAGTCTCCCTTCAGTGTACAGACATCCCTGGTCGAAACATGATTACTGTCAATGTTTTATATGGATGTAGCAGCTTATGGTTTGCCTAGATTTTTCACAGATAATTCAATTTGAGTTTCAGAATAGTTTATTGGGATAGAATAAGGGTGCATTTTTAAAACTTTTACACATATGAATGAAATTTATCAGCTGTGACATCTGACTGTTGGAAAGAGCCTGTGCCCTCTGTCCATGCTTGTATAACACGCTAGTCACAGTTTCCCGTAGATTAAATAGGACCCAGTTAATTTGCTCATGGATTTCCTTCAACTGACTCAGTGCTGTGAGCCAAGGGCTTTGATAAGAATTTCAGACATCTAGTTTGAGTTTCACAGGAACTCAGCAAAAGATGTGAATTCCCTCCCAGTGAACCTCAGACAGTGGAGACAGCAGATTAGCCAGTGAGATCTTAGCATTAGCAAGCAGCTCACCAGACACCTCTGTGATGCTCCTTAAAAAGCTGTTACAGAGGTGGGGTGGTGGCACATGCCTTTAATCCCATTGCTTGGGATGCATCGGAAGGCAGATCTCTGAGTTTTGGACCAGCCTGGTCTACAATGCATTTCAAGTGAGCCATAGTTTCACATGGTGAGACCTTGTTTCAGACAAACAAAAAATCAAAACAATAAAATTTGCTTCTTTAAACAGTTCTTATCCTTTTGCTGCATGATGACTGGAACAACTTTTGGATTGTGTCTTAAGCCAGGATGCTCTAACAAAACACTACAGAGTGGGTGACTTAAGCAACAAAGATGGCTGCCACTCTGTTGTGTGCTAACGTGACTGCTTCTTGTGCACGCATGGTATAAGGGTGGGGAGGAAACAGCAATATGCAAAACATTTCTTGTATGGATGGAATATAGTTATTACCCAAGCTTAGGAGTGGGCAATTAACAATCTGCATGGGACTAATAGCACAGGTCATTGCTCTGAGGGTAAGCTAAGATCCTTTTTGGTTTGTGTACCAGCTATTATTTCTAAGCACTATAGTTTTGCTGTACTTTTAACAACTTGCCCCTTGTTGGCGTAGTTGGTTAGTGGCCCCATCCCTGGCCAGGATGGCTGCAACTTATGTGATTCCTGGTACCACTGTGCCCACAACTTGGATGCACCACAATGTTCACACATACAGTGGGCAAGAGAGTTTTCTTGTAGGAGGGTTAGTGGGAATTGACTAGAAACTTGACCTAGAAAAGAAAGAAAGGAAAGGAATAGGTACAAGAAGAGACTGAAAGGACATTTCTGGAAGAAGGGAAGAAGGAAGGAAGAAAGGAAGGAAGGAAAGAAAGAAAGAAAGAAAGAAAGAAAGAAAGAAAGAAAGAAAGAAAGACATGAGTCAACCATGATGGAACCCTTCTGTGTGTCTCGGGATAAAATGCAGCAATGGGAGGGAGGGAGAAGACACTCTGATTTTCACAAGGCAATGAGCATGTTCTATTAGGGAAGCTCTCCATTTGACTAGGAGTGCAAAGGTCATGGGGTCCATGTTAGATAGGAAAACTTCTTCCGTGTACAAGAAGTTAAAACAGTGGCCTAACATAGTCTTTTGTGATTATTAGGACTCCACTGGTCACACATGACAGATTCAAGCTATAGCCATGTGTAGCTGAACGATGGGAAATTTTTCTAAGAAATGTGTCTTGCTTCATCATTGCATGGCCACTGTAGAGTCTACTAACACAACCCAAGGTATGTAGTCACTTTATATGCAGTCTTGCTGTAAAAACCCTATTGGGGCTGCTAGTATAAATGACAAAACACTTACATGAAAAATTGCTTGTAAGCAGAAAGATACCATAAAAAATAATGAGAGGTTTAGTCAAGTACCTGAATCAGTCACATCATCATTTGCCATCACTATCAAGTAACATGCACTATATATAATTGTGCATGCTATACCACTAGCAGAACAGCTGGTATAGTCACACCAGCATCCCCAATACATGTGAACTCTTCCTTGCATCCAAACTTTAGGGTAGCCATGATGCTACCGGGCAATGGGAACTTTGTTGTTATCTTAGAAGACCACCATTGCTCATGTGGTTTGCCATAGATAGAAATGCCGTCATAGTTCTAAAGTTCCCTTCCACAGCTACAGTGCCTCATGCCATGGGGCATCACAGGGATCAGGCATCTTAGCTGGATCCAAGTGGCCAATCTGTGTCCTGTTTTGGATTACTTTGCTCTGCATTGTTTCTCATTCAAGGAGGAGCAAGGTCTTCTGGGAATCATACACAGTCATGATCTTTCTAGCTAGTAGCCCATAGCATCCCTAGAAAGATTCTAAGTGGCCTTCCATTTTGGCCTTGGTCAACCAATTACTGTGTCAAATGGGATTGCAAACTCCAATCACATGCCTGCTGTGGATGAGGTGGGGTGAGAAGCACATGGGAGACAGAGTCTCTTTAGCAGAGAAGAATATTTCCACGGTGGAATAAATACACAGGCGCCATACCTGGAAAAGAGGAGACATACTCCATATCCTTCCCACACATCAAAAAAATGACAGCCTTCAGCCAGAGGCCAGTCTGAACTCTGACATCTATGCCTTTCCTCTGTATGGAGCAGAGCACCTGCCTCTCACCCTGTGGGATGGAAACAGGAACATGGAATAGCAGTGCAAAGGGAATGAGAGGCAGAAATATCTCTAGAGCATTGTGACACCAAGGAAGAAATGAGAAGAGGAAGAAAGAGAAGTCAGGTGGGAGAGAGATCACAGGAGGATAAGACAGAAATCAGGATGGGAAGTGCAGTGAGTCCTTGGTCCCTCCTCAGGAATGGATGCCAGAAGCTGGGACTATTTTTCAGGAAGCTTTCCACCTTTTCCCTTGTTAAGAAGCCGAGAGACAAATGTCCCATTAATCTTTCCAAGGACTGCTTTGACTTCATACAGAGCCAGGCACACACATTTGTTTTCCTTCCCAAAGGCAGTGGGATTTGGCAAAGTGATCCAATTACCCATTAGGACTACAGGGATCAGTGGCTGTCACCCACAGTAGCTTGGCTTTCCTGAGGGGACTAGCTGTCAGTCCTGCACCTGAAAGACCCTTTTGCTATATGCTGAGCCAGACAGGCTCTACTTGTTCATAGTTTTGCGTCTTGGTTTTATTTGTAGTAGCCAAAGAGAGCCAGAGTTGAGTTTGTTACTGTCTGTCAGGTGGCTGCTATGGAACTAGACAGGGGTAGCTAGAGGGCTAGGCTAGCTGAGGTGGAACAGGCAGAAAATGGGCATGTGGAGTAGGAATACAGGTGCGCTGCAGTGTAACTAAGAATGGCCACAGGAGAGCATTCTGTCCTGCCAGGCATCTTCTGAGATTCTCAGGTGCTGAGGGTGCAGAGCCTCATGACTGCTCATGTATCCTCTCTATGGATGTAGTCTGGCTGATGTGAGGTGGTTAGGAGTTTTCATCACTGGAGCCATCCCTGGGGAAATAGAGGGATGAAAAAATCCATTTGTAAAGACTAACATGTGGACAAGACACTTGCCAATACTAAATAAGACTTGTTGGTCTCTGATGATTCTTATTGGTTCTTTGGAGTCGCTGATATTTAGAAGCCTGACTATTGGGACATGAATTTTGTTTTCCCAAATTTCTGGGTTGAAGTACTGCCCTCCAAATATCTCATAATATATTTGTATTTGGATAGAGGACTTGAGGAGATCACTAGGCTAAACCAGATTGCTGAGGAGATTGTGACATAGACACACTCAGGAGAAACATATTTGGACTCAGATGGAAGACCAGCTATCTACAAACTTAGGGAGAGATGTGTTTCAGGAGAAGCCATTTCCACTGTCACCAGCCTTTCAGACACCCAGCTCCACAACTGTGAGCTCTGCTCTTGTTTGTTCAGACACAAAGTATGTGTTGTTTGTTATGGCATCTCAGAATGCTATTAATAACCTTGCTGAAGGTGACCTAGGAGCACGATCCCAAGTAGGCCTGTAACACCCAGGCCAAAGCTGGGCATGGAGTTCAGTTGGTAGTATGTGTGGGTTTATGCCTTATATGCATGAGGTCCTGGGTTGATCCCTGGCATGGCGGCAGGGGGAAGAGGAGAAGGAGAAGGAGAAGGAAGTGTAAGAGGAGGAAGAGGAGAGGGAGAGGGAGAAGGAGGAGGAGTAAGAAGAAGGAAGAAGAGGAAAAGAAGGAGGAGGAGGAAGAGGAGGAGAAGGAGAAGAAGAAGAAGAAGAAGAAGAAGAAGAAGAAGAAGAAGAAGAAGAAGAAGAAGAAGAAGAAGAAGAAGAAGAAGAAGAAGAAGGGTATGGGGGAGACAGTTGGGTTTAGCAAGGTTGTGAGACAGCTCATTGAGGACAGCCCTTGCCTCACAAGCCTGAGGACCCAGGTTCTATCAGTATTGCCCATGTAAAAATGTCAGGTTTGGTAATATGCTTCTGTTAGCCCAACACAGGGGAGGCAGAGACAGGAGGGTCCCTGGGGCTTGATGGCCAGCCAGTCTAACAATATTGGTGAGCTGCAGGTACAGGAAAAGACCCTGTATCAAAAAGCAAGGTGGGTAGGAATTGAAGAAGACACTTAACCTCTGAAGTCCACATACACATGTAAACATGTACACATACCACCCAACCCTCTATACCCTACCCTCTTCATGAAGAAGAGTGTTTCAGTCACCATGTCTAGATTACTTTAATAGTAAGGCTAGAGTTTGGCCTTCATCTTTCTCTTTGTCTGGGTTCTCATTTTGTTCTGTTGCTGAGTGAAGTGAGAGTGGTTTTTTATTAGCTTTCTTTGAAAAGTCTACACTGCAGTGATAAAAAAAGTCTACACCTCAGGAACCTAACAGAACACAGACTGTTCCTTGTTCATACTGTTGTCAGTCTACTGGGTGGAACTTGGATACCACTAACTAACACACCCAAACTGAAAGAAAGACTGTTCATTTCTCAGGTCACCAGAATCTGCCATTAACGGTGGCTATAGTGGTGGGAAGGAACATGGTGACTGGCACACTGGTTCTTATGTCACCTCCAAGAAATGACACACATTGCTTGCTTATGGTCATTTTGCCAGCTGATTATGCAATGTGATCTTGCCTATCTTCAAAGCACACTAGCATGATATCTTATCCTTTGTTCTAAAGGAGATCCTTGAATAATTGTGAATGACCAAGGACTAATGGGGGATGTCCTTATGTATATATGGTTCTCTTATTGGTTGATGAATAAAACACTGATTGGCAAGTAGCCAGGCAGAAAGTAAAGGCAGGACTACCAGATAAGGAGAATTCTGGGGAGAGGATGCAGAGAGAAACTGCCAGTGAGATGCCATGTAGTTGTTAACAGGTCTGGACCCTTCTCCAGTAAGATAAGACTACATGGAAATACTTAGTTTAATAGAAATGGCTTAATAATTAAGAGAGAACTAGCCAGAAAGAAGCCTAAGCCATTGGCCAAACAGTTTATAAATTCTTTGTGTGATTATTTGGAGCTAATCAGCTGCAGGACCAGTCAGAACAGAAACTCAGAGTACAAATGACCACTGTGTGGAATATAGTTCCTGCCCCTGAGGACACTATAGAAAATGATGACTAGGGGATGGAGAGATGGCTCAGCGGTTAAGAGCACTGGCTGTTCTTCAAGAGGACCTGAGTTCAATTCCCAGCACCCACAGGGCAGTTCACAACTGTCTGTAACTCCAAAGTCTGACACCCTCACAGAGATACACATGCAGGGAAAACACCAATGAACATAAAATAAAAATAAATTTTTTAAAAAAGAAAAGGATGACTAACTGAGGGAAAGGTGTCATTTTGTGTTTGTTTACTTTTACTTGTGTGCATATGTTTGTATGAAGGGACCAGCATCTCATTTCGGCAGCCATAACAGTCGAACAAGTACTTGTCTGACCTTGCCTTGGTCACTAGGAGGTCAGATGCTTGCCTCGTGGCAAGGAACCAATCAGAAGTTAGCTGGTGGTGCTATGCTTTACGGCTCTGGGTGTGCTTTACAGACAAGTGCACAACAATGACGTCCAGAGCATAGCAACCACCCTGGGAGGGCCTATGGGCCATTACAACCAGTTGACCAATCAACATAGGGCAAACCCTCCAAGCCTGGAGGCACACCAATCCTGAGCCTGTGCGTACCCCTAGACACTCCCCTTATGCTGCCCTATAAGATCTCTATGCAGACGCTTCGAAGCATCTTTCCTAACCACCCGCCATGGTGGGTGGATAAAAGACCCAAGCTAACATGAGGTTAGCTTGCTAAACAACTACAATAAAGCCTCTTGCTGTTTGCATCAAGTTTCTGCCTCCACATGGTGATTGGGGTGGCCGAGTTCCTGGACCAAGATCCTGGGGGGCCTGAGCCTTTCAGTATGCCTGTTTATAGGTGTGTGTAAATGAGTGCAGTATCTGAGGAGGCTGGAAGAAGACATTGGATTCCCCCTAGAGTTGGAGTTACAGGCAGTTGTGAGTCACCTGACTGGGGACCTGGGAACTGAACTCAGGTCCTCTGTAAGAGCAGTTTGAGCTCTAACTGCTGAGCAATCTCTCCAGCCCTCAAGATGTTGAGGAGATTACCTCACTTGTAGAAGGGCCCATCGTCACATTGGTCAGAAAGTCTCCTGAGATTGGAGGCCTGAGGAGGGACATGGTGGCCCTGCTTATTCTTATGCACATAGCAAATCTCCTCAACATGTGGGGCTATCCCTGGGGCAGGCACTGTCCTGGAGCTGGAAATCCCAGATTTCCTATCACGGAGATGCCAGTAGAACTCCTTAATTATTGTGACAACAAAGAGTTCCAAGAGTGATCAGCGAAGTAAGGTAGAATCATGACAGAAATATATTTTTTTTGTTAGTGTTGTTTGTGATCAACTCTTTGTGTTAAAAAAAAAAAAAACTATTGTTTAGAGTTGAAATTCATCTTTCAGTCCATGTACTTGAAGGCTTAGAGATGGGATTTTACAATGATAATTTCAAAATGAGTCACAGATTGTTTTTTATCAGAATTGTTAAGAACCTCAAAATACTACAAGTTCAGTTCTCTTCTCTTTCAGAGAGCACTGGCACCCAGTTATTGCAAGGACTGTTTTTATCAGAGCTGCAGGTCTGTGTGGAAGGGTGGGCACTGCTCCATCACCACCCTGACCACATGGTCAGGCTATGGGAACACAATCCCATAGCCTGAGTGACTTATAAATGACCAGAATCTATTCTTCACTGTTTTGCAGACTGGAAACTAGACCATTCTGGTGAGAATTCCACTCTGGCTTGCATACAGATCACTTATTGTGTCTTCATATGGGGGGAAGAGGAGGCAAAAAAGTGTTCTGAGAGCCTGCATTGGTTATTTTTATTATCAACTTGTCACAACCTAGAGTCACCTAGGAAAAGGGGATAGAAATAAGAAAGTATCTAGGACAGGTTAGCCCCTGGGCATGTCTGTGAGGGATTGTCTTGATTGCTAATTAACCCACCCCACTGTGATAGGCAGGGGATCTGATTTATATAAAAGTAAAAAAAAAAAAAAAAACAAAAAAAAACTAGCTTCAAAGAGCAACCAAACAAGCAAGGATCCATTCGCCCCTCCTCCTCCTTTTTTTTCCTGGACTTGATTGTGGAAAGGTCTTTTCCCCTTATCTCCTCGATAATGGGCTGCAACCTGGATTTGTAAACCAACAAACCCTTTCTTCCCCTCAGTTGCTTTTGCTCAGAGCATCTTATCCTAACAACAGAAGCAAAACTGGAACATGTCCCTTTCATAAAAACAGTGGTAGCTGTCATGAGCTACCACCTTCACGACCCAATTCCCTGGTCATATGCCCCCTGCATTCATCAGGCTGGGACCGGGAATGTTGGCAGGAAACAGACCTTCAGTCTGTTGTACCCCTCCCCAGCAAAATGGACTTCTAAAATACCTCTGTGACATCTGCCCATCCCTGCTTTGGGTTTGGTTGGGTGGAGGCTGGAGTGAGACAGAGGCACCCGGTTGGTCAGACCTGAGTATAAAGAGGAGAGAAACAGAGATGGGGATGTAGTCAGGGGAATGTTAAGTGAGGGACTCCAGCCACTGGAAAAGGACCATTAGCACAGCAGCCTTCTGGGTAGATCTAAATACAGAATGGATAATTAGGCAACTTGAAAACACTGACATGTGCCTGGAGGTGGGGCTCCAGTGTGAATGCCATAGTGTGATATCACTGTCATTCATATCTACAAGGCAGTTTCTAAAAGCAGCATTCCGGGGGCTCAGCAGACCAGTTTGAGAATGAGGACAGGAATTGAGTAATAAGCATGATCAAAACTCTGTTGGCTTCCTCTTCCTCTTTTAGAAGGTCACCCTGGCCTTTAGAAGGATGAGAAAGCACTTACCTCAGTGGAGTGGCTAGGTGCTCCAGATGGTTCATTACCTGCTCCCACATCTCAGCTGCAGCTTGCAAATTTGCTTCCTTTAAGTCTTTAAGCTAGTTTCAAGCCTTAGCCCCTGAGGCAGAATTGAAAGCCATAAAAATGCCTTTCTGTACAGCTCCCTGGAGGGAATGCAGATGCCGTCGGCCTAAGTGATTTCCACAGACAGAACTTCTATGGTGCAGCTGCCCTAGAATTTCCAGAAATGATGGGGTGGGGGTGTGGGGTTGGAAGCACCATAGTGATCAGGTAGCATCAGCTAGCTTTTTCTGTGAGATATCAGCATCATCTATCTTGGTGGGTTATGGGATGTTTGCCAGTGGTACCAGGAAGTGGAAAACCAATTGCTTCCTGAGTCCCTGCTGGTGTGAGAGCACTGTAGCTCCTCTGCGAGTGGCTAAGCCTAGAGCTGAGTAAAGGTGACCTGGGAGCAGCCACTCCCCACTCTGCCACACTCTGAGCAGGCTCACACATGGAACTCAGGAAGGAAGTCCAGTGCTGTTTTCGTGTTCCATGGGGTAACACGATTTTTTGCACCATGTGCAGTTATATTCAGCAAGTGCGTCAAGGGGTGTGGACGTAATGGGACAGATAGCTCATTTTGTCTAAGGACACTATGTTCTAACTCTAGCTTAACTTCATTTTTGTGCCAAAAATGTACAGACTGAGACCCTAGACACCAGTTGGTGGAGACTCCGTCATCTCCTCTGGTCTAGGAAGCAAAGGTTATAGAACAAGAGTTCAAAAATCTCCTATAAACTTTCTCACAGAGCCAGCCCCTCTGCCTTCCCTCTAGCCTTTAATAATGAGAGGAAAGAGAGGTTCTGTTGGTGCATGCAGAAATGGATCATCTTCACCAGGAGCAGAGAAATGGCTGATTCTGTGTATCTGCTTGGCTGGGTTATAGCAGGCAGGGACCACAGCTTCATCTCCCCCACCTTGAGCTTGCTGACTTCAAATGCTGAGCTGTTTCATCCTCTGTAGTCATGTGAGCCAGTTCCCTACAGCATATAAAGATATATCTATCTTTATAGATAGATTGATCTGTCTGCTACACACACATGCACATACTTATATACATATATTCACACTCATACATTCACATACATATGAAGGGACCAGACACTCACCCAGTCCCCTGCTTTAGCAGCCATGACAGGTTGCAGAAAAGACACAGCAAGATGTAGGCCTCTGACTTAGCACATGTAGCTGAGTTTGCAACCTGACCTTGCCAGACCTACCCCAGTCACTAGGAAGCCAGATAGATACCCTCCACGTAGCAAGGAACCAATCAGAAGTTAATTGATGGTTCTGGATGTTCTTTACTTGATTTAAGGTAACCGTGGTGTGCAAAACATAGTAACCGCCCTGGAAGGGCCTATAGGCCATAGCAACCAGTTGACCAGTCATGCTTGGGGTGCACCAATCCCAATCATGTTGTGAACCCCTAGACACTCTCCTTGTTCTACCCCTTCGTCCCTTAGGGTCCTTCTTGCCCCACCTGCTGTGTCAGACAGATGGAGAAACTGAGGTAATACAGTTAACTTGTTAAATAATAAAAGACTCTTTGCTTTTGCATCAGAATGGGTCTCTTGGTGATTTGGGGGTTCAGAATTTGGGCACAACACATATACACATACAAGTATACAAACACAGGCACACACACACACATACATATATAATACACAAATGTGCATATATACACACATATACAAGTATACAGACACACATACATACACATATATACAAATATACATATGTACATATATACACAAATACACACACATACACATACACAGTTGTTTGCCTTTCTCTAGAGAATTCTTATAGAGGCATCTAGTTACCAGGACCCATGAGTCCTGCAGTTTTAAGTTAAGAGGCAGTGTGGTATTGCACATCCATCACAGGGATGAGGTTGTAGCCAGCTCTCCCATTTGGTAACCACATGGCCTTAAGGACATTGCATTAGCCTTTTGGCTCATTAAAAAATAAATGTGAAGATACTTGGCTGTTTCAGAGAGTTCACGAGATACTGTGAAGCCATGTTTTGGAACCCTTTGTCTTGAGGTCCATGTGGCATTTTTTGCCACTAGACATGATGATATTAAGGAGACTTCTGACCAGTGAGGACAAGAGCTCTATCCCTAGGCTTGTTTTGCTTGATCAAGACAAAACCTTGTTGGGTGTGGGGAGGTACAGGGATGGACAAGGGAAGATCAAGTCTTTGAGTTTTGTAGTAGGGCTCAGAATGGAGTCAGTGTTCTGTCCCAGGACTCAGAGACATGACCAAGGCTGCTTAGCTCATGTGAATACTGTCATCATCCTCTGTGCTGAGTCTACCAAAAGCCTTTCTGCTGAGGGGAAGCCCTGATATTCCCATCTTAGTTCTCTCAGCCCCAAGCAGGTCTAAGCCATGGGCTTGTCTTTGTTTTGACTCTTCTCTCTGCTGTTGAGCCTGTGTGTGCTTCATGTTTGGCTGTCACAGACCACGTCAGTAGGGTCCTCTGTCCTGGCTTAGGCTTCATGTTACCTTCAGGTGGGACTCTGCCTCATCCAGCCTCGGGGGAGTGTCTTTCTGTATGATTTCGTGTTGTGTCTCAGACTTGGTTTTTGACTCCAAAGTGAGGATCAGGGATTTACCTAACTGCTTTGTACCCTGCTATTGGACACTATCCACACTGCTATCTCCAAAAATAGAATGAAATTGTTTCATAATAACCCACAAGGTCTCAGTGTCCTCCCACAGACTCTCCTTTGGGAGTAGAGGTAATAGTCCACCCCACATTGGATTCACAGAATTGATTTTCTCCCAGGCTCCTCCATCCCCACACTATTAAAGATTTCGGTTTCTTTGGGCCTAAGCCATGCAGGTGAAAGTAATTTATCGTCTCTTTCCACCCACTCCTTCTTTTAAATACAAGATGTGGACCCCCTGAGAATTCTGGGATGCTTTAAATACTTTATGGAGAGTAAAGTGGATAAAATCCTAGCTGTCCGGGATTTCTTCTACATGGATAGAGTAGGGCTGGTATAGTTGTGGGGAGGGTATTGATCAGGATTGCATTTTGAGCAATATGTACACTTTAGACCTGGAGATAATGCCAATAGCTACTCCCTTTCATTAAAATGCATAATAATTTTAGAATACTATTTTTAACCTATTCAACAAATCCTTTCATAGAACCCAGGCAGTAGGAAGGGTATTACATGCCAAGTCCACAGATTTCTACAGGTGTTCAAAGGAAGTAGTCTACAGAATAAGGTAGACATGTGTCTCCCTCTAGCCTGATTCCAAAGACTATCGCAGGCCTCCACTATGGCTACTCCTTAGGCATAGTGCTATGGTTTGTCAATCTATGTAGTTGATTTTAATAGAGTTTAGTGAATGGCTTGATTAAATAAGTTTGGATGGATACTCATCTCCCTCCCTGTTCACTGAGTTATATAGAAATCAGGTAATCTTGGTCATTTGGATATGACCTGGAACTACAGAATACCACACAGATAAATAAGCGCTTTTGAATATGTGTATTCCATTCCCTCAGTGAGAATGGAAATCCTTCTAGCACAAGTGAGAAAGGATTTACTCATTTATTAATTCATTTATTTATCTGTGTATGAGTGTGTGTGCACGTTTGTCCATGTATGTGTGAGGGTCAAAGGTCAGTCACTGGTGTTATTCCTTGGATACTGTCCATATTGTTGTTTTGAGATAGTCTCTCACTGTCCTGGAACTCACTATTAGGCTAGGCTTGTTGGCCAGAGAGCACCAGACATCTACTCTCTCTTCCTGCCCAGTGTGTGGGTTGCAAACAGTGCCCTCATGCCTAATATTGAAACGTGGGTTCTAGGAGTCAAGCACAGGTCCTCATGCTCCTGCAGCAAGAAACTTAATTTAATTCATTTCCTCTGGTGACACATTAACTTCATCACCCAGTGAACAACTAGAAACTGATCTTTGGTAATATCCAAAATGGTGCTGGCAATCCATTGACCAGATGTCCTTGCTCCAATTGGTAGAGTTATCAGAACTGATTTCTGTCTTCCATAGCACACCGTCAGCTTGCGAGTCATTTTTCCTCTGTGTTTCTGGCCCTCACAATTGCATTTGATGCACATGAAGCAGCAGCAATGCATCCATTAGACTAAGGCAGGCAGAATGGATCCCAGTTTTGCCATGCTGATTCTAAGCTCTTGCAGCAGGCTGACCAACCTTCCTTGGATTGTCTTTGAAACTGGGGTAAAAACCAGAAAGGCACAGAGCCACCCAGAGCTGGTAGCAGAGGTCAGTCTGGCCCAGAGGAAGACTTGGGGGCCATTCACTGCATTTAAACAAACGGAACCAGATCTTAATCCCCGTCCATTTTAACTCCAACTTAGTTTGGAGTTCTTACCAAGTCCAATCAAACTGACAGAAAATTCTCTTTGGTGACTTATTCTTCCAAATCTCTTTTTCTCTTTCAAAAAATTATAATAGCACATCTGGGATCTATTACATGCTGGTATATATTTCAGCCTATGTTTCTACTAATGCTTCAGCAAACAGAAACCACATGAATGTTGACTGTTCAAATACAGTAGCTGTTGGTCTTCCCCGAGTGAGGTGCAATGCACAGCTCACTATCACAGGAATGAAAAAAATGGGTCCAACCTAGGTGGATTCTTACCCCAACTGTATTTGAACCACTTCTCATGGAGAAAATAATGCTTTTAACTCTCTCCTCTCTTTTTTTACTACTTAGAATAATGGAAAAATTAAATCTACAAAGTTCTTATTTGTATGAAAAGGCACAGTGACCAGTCAGGAACACATCTGGCTGTTAATATGAGTACACGTATCCCCCGGTGGATTCATATACTATGTGTCTATTTTGTTGTTGTTCTCATAATTTCTCAAATAGAAATCTTAGTTCAGGGCCAGTATCCCAGTGAGTCTCTTAGTCTTTTTGTCATGGTTTTAGAAGGATACTCTGCCCATAGGCATTAAGTCCACGTGTAAACAGTAAGGAGGCAGGAGCAGTTCTGTGACATATGTGCCCTCCCCTCCCCTTTTTGTTTCTGATTAGAAAAATCTAGACAAGTTCCCAGGAATGCTGAATCCTCAAACAAACTCCCATCTCATGGCCATGGCTGCACCATGGGGACATCTCTATCTGCAAGGGAGCCTACAGACAATGGAGTCTTGATTATTTCAGTCTGTGTAGTGGAGGGACAGGAAAGGAAGGGGTAAGGATAGGTGTTGGTTAGCCAATTACCTGTGTTTGCCATCATGAACCTAAAAAGCCTTCTGTGACTCTCCCTGAACTGACTACAGAAAACAACAGAAAAGGCTGCCTACAGAAGGTGGAACAACTTCAAAATTAGATTCACAGAAGTTAGGCCCCAGCCCTGTCCTCCACTTGCTGAGACAGCCACTGCAGGCACTTCTCTTTGACCCACTATTTCCTCAGCTACAATAGCGCTGTTGCAAAGGCTGATCAACACAGTCAGAGGAAAGAGCACTGCCTTTCTACTTAGACCACAGCCTCTCTGTTCAGGACAAGTCATGGTAAAGAAATCCACCCCAGATTCCTTGACTTTGTTGTTGTTATGTTGAGGTCTCAGATTTCAGGAGTCAGGTGTGCTCCGTTGTACTGTGAGGGCCACACAAGACCTTAGATTTCTAAACACAATGCTGATTTCTGGCTTATGTGGCTTCCCTGTTGACTAGTAGGGTATAATCTTTTATGAATTTCCCCCATCTGATATGAAAGTGAAATTCTGGCATTTTAGGAAGCAATTGTTAGTAATTGTGATGGCCATTCTTGGTTGTCACATTGACTACATTTGGAATTAGTTAAACCCCAAAGTATTTGGGTACACCTGTGAGAGTTTTTTTTTTTTTTTAATTAAATCATTTGAAGTGGAAAGACTCACTCTAAATCCAATCTGGGCTACACCCTCTGGTGGCAGCCTATACATAGGACATGGAAGAAGTAAGCTTCTGCTCTTTGCCTGTTTGCCCTTACTGTCACTGGCAAGTCCATGCCCTCACTCTCACTGGCAAGTCCATGCCCTCACTGTCACTAGCCAGTCTGTACCTTCACTGCCATTAGAGCCTGCTTCTTCAGGATTCTAACATATACTGAAGAATAGTTGAGACCTCTAGTCTCCTGGACCGAACAAATCCTGGATTTCTAGACTTACTTTCCATCAGGAGACAGCCATTGTTAAACTAGTGAGATCACAGCCTATAAGTCATTCTAATAAATCCGTGTGTGTGTGTGTGTGTGTGTGTGTGTGTGTGTGTGTGTGTGTGTTCACTCTATCAGTTCTGTTCCTGTAGAGCGGTGGTTCTCAACCTTCCTAACCCTGCAACCCTTTAATACAGTTCCTCAAGATATGGTGACCCCAATGATAAAATTATTTTTGTTGCTACTTTCTAACTGTAATTTTGCTACTGTTGTGAATTGTAATGTAAATATCCAATACGCAGGATGTATCATATGCAACTCCCAAGGGGGTCATGTCCCACGGGCTGAGAACTACTGCTCTAGAGCATCCTGCTAAAGACAGCAATCCTAAGTATCAGTGGCAGCAACTGCTCTGTTGCTCTGTGATGTGGATAGTGTGAGATAATCAGTGAACAGTGATGAGAGATATCAAGTCGCTCCTCCGTGTTCTTAAGAGCCAAGGTCCTTGATGTAGAAGAAGGAGATGCATAATGCCACATGACACAGAAGGAGTCAAAGTTCCACAGTTGAGGCTGAGCTGGAAAAAGCAACTGCAGAGTCATCCTAGGAAGCTCACTAAAGATGACCAGCTACCAAGAAGAATTCGGTCACGTAAGCACCAGCTTGCTGTCTTTAAATCTCAGAAGCCAGAAAGAACAGATTCCACACATGGAGTAAGCTATGTAAGATAAGCCTCGAACCTCTGTCCTACAAAATAGAGATACCAAGGACTGCTAGGACCAAGTCAGAGGGCTCAGCTGCCAACCTCAAGAGCATGCCATTGACCAAAGATCAAGCTTGAGCTCAATGGAGACAAAGAATTCCATGTATTAGATTCCTTAACTGTTTGCATTCATAAATTGGTAACGATTGGGTATCGATTTTAGATCTAACTGGTGACAGAAGTAGCTTACTGAAAATCAGGTAAACAGAATGCAGCAAGTATTTGTCTCACCTTTTACTTATAAAGTGCACCACTGTCTCACTAAGTGTGTGAAGGATGCATCTTTCTTAAGCATTATTCTAGCTGGAAATCAAACAGGGAGTAGATTTAGAATCTCCCCATTTTAAACCTTGGTAGCCATTACCTCCCCAAAGAGGAGAGATCCAGACACTCAGCGTAGTGCGCCAACTAAATTGCTGAATAGGAAGTTTGTGGGGTCTCGATCCAGCTGCTCAGGTGGCTGCATCGTGGGTGCTCAGTCCATGAGTTCATTGCAGCAGACAGCTGTGCTCGTCAAGCTACCAGGAATCAACAGGCAGCTTGTGAGCAAGAGCAGGGATGGAGAAAAAGCTACCTAATAAAAACAATTAAGGGTACCAAAGACATGCTATGTTCTGGAGGCACTAGCATGAGGAGACAGAAGGAAAGGACGACTTTGGCAGTTGGGACAGTGGTGTTTGGAGAGTGGGGAAGGGACACACAGTTTAGGACATCTGACCAATTTCCATCACAGGATCTGAGATGCTAAGGAGGATTGCTGACTTGTTTTGGATGGGTTTTGTATTCACATTTAGTTCACAGGTTTTCATTTTGTTTATGAAAATGTGATTGATTTCAGTGCAGCTTCTGTGGACTAACCACCACACTGTGAACCATATATTTCCATGGATAAAACCAAATGTGGCAAAAATTTCCTCAAGAAAATGGGTAAGAGGAAACAACATGTTTTAGGTTGAGTTAAATTTCCCAAAGCACCTCTATAAAATTCCAGTTCACAAAAATCTCTTCCTGCCTTAGAGAAATTTCTCCTGTGTGTGTGTGTGTGTGTGTGTGTGTGTGTGTGTGTGTGTGTGTGTGTGTGTGTACTCTTTGTAGGCTGCCCAAGCCTAATGGTGGGAAAACATTTACTTTTCAAAATCCAAGGAGCATGCTATCCTCTACATAATTAAAAAGAAGCACTAAACTTCCAATTTTCCACCCATTTTATAGGAGAAAATAAAATAAGATGAGATCTCTGTGATTACACACATGTATGAAGGCAAAGTGTGTACCTCAGTGTGGAGAGACAAATGTCCTTGAAAAACAGTGTCTTTTCCAACAAGAGATAGAGGGAAACTTTTGCCAAAAAAAAAATACATACATTAAACACATTTATTTGTCAGAAATTTCAAAATCAAGATTTGTACCCAACTCAGAGATTTTTTTTTTCATTAGCATTGGGACTATGGGACTTGCTGGCTTCTGGAAGGAGCATCTTAGGCCT
The DNA here is from genome assembly GCF_003668045.3 of Cricetulus griseus. NCBI lineage: Eukaryota > Metazoa > Chordata > Mammalia > Rodentia > Cricetidae > Cricetulus > Cricetulus griseus. The sequence continues at coordinate 151,333,327 of NW_023276806.1, read as the reverse complement.
TCCTGCATCTTTTGAAGTTCATTTTTGCTTTATCTTCAAATGGCTTGACACAATCAGCCCATTGATGTCCTTTGTCTTGTAAACTCTGCATTTGTTCACAGTCCCCAGTCAGGGCTAGAGACAGAGGTTGAGCTCCCTGTGACATGGGGGCAGCTACTCAGAAAGCTCTCAGATGTGTGGCAATTTGAACTTTGGGCTGAACTGTTGCCCAGTGGGATGCCGATGCTTTCAGCTCAGTCTTCAAAGGCTGGGGACATCTGTACTCAGTGACCTTCATGATTGGCCTGACACAACTCTCCCGTGGGATGGTGGGGTTGGGAGTCTAGACTGACATGCCCCGCTTACCTTCATTTTTCAAACTTGAGAGCCTGAATGTGTCTGAGGCCCAGCAAGAATAGACTCACTTAGATCAAGGAGAACCTTCTCACACATTGGGCTGGTCACTGACAGTTTGTGATGATATAACAATATATGCTTACATGTATATACCTTGTTTGCATCATCACAGCCACCATACAAATAAACACGGCCATCTTGCTTTAATAGTTGAGGGCAAGTCACCTGAACCTGTACATATAACTAACTGGTAGAGCTGGGATTTGAACCTAGGAGCTGAGAGTGTGGTGCACTATCAACGGCACCCCCCCCCATGGTGCATTATGAACACCCCCCCAACATTCTTTCCACACCTAGGTGTGGATTTTTCAGAATTCTATTTCTGTTCATAAGCTCTTCTGGAATCTGGGACCCAAATCCCATTTGGCATTTATATAATACATTTTCATGCAGTGAGAAAGTGACAGAATGATAGCAGAATGGCAGCAGAGTAAACTGAGTCAGTACTCCTAGGTAAGCATTTTGTCTCTCAATCCTCTTGGCTCCATGAATTAGCATTGCAGCCATTTCTAGGCCCCATTTCTACCAAGTAGCAAAGAATTTCTCAGATGTATCTGCTTACAAGGCTCCTGTGTGTGTGTGTGTGTGTGTGTGTGTGTGTGTGTGTATGTGTGTGTGTGCATGAGTGCTCCAGTACAAGTATGCATGCACGTGAATGAAAGTGTACATTGAGGCCCAAGGTCAACCTCATGGGCTGTTCCTCAGTGGCTGCCCACCTTGTGATATTAAAACAAGTTCTTTGACTGGGACGTGGGGACACCAATTAGGGCAGGCTGGTTGGCCAGTGAATCCCAGGGATCTGCCTGTTTCTGCCTCTCCAGAGGTGGGTCCCTGCCCAGCTTTTCTATGGGTGCCGGGCATCAAACCCACACCCTCCTGTTATACAGCAAGCTCTTTGCCAGCGGATCTCCCCGGTCCCCACACTTCATCTGTGCATACCAAGTCACTCTGGCTCACTTTCCGAGCACAAGAAGAAGACTAGGACACACTGGCTGTATGTCTAGTGACTAAACCCCAAGATTTTCCTTAGACTGACAACTCCCCTTGAGTAGGATGTCAATGGCAGTAAGGGAAAAGAGAAAACACTCAAATGCTTACAAATAAGAAATTGGCTAGTTTTATTCTCATACACTTAGAGAATTTGTAATTGTCTTTATTTTTGTTTGCTGAAAAACTGGTGTTGAGTTGTAGCCAGTCATAACCATAGACAGATCTTTCAACTATAAAAGTTTCCAATGAACTCTGTCTGTCTGTCTGTCTGTCTGTCTGTCTGTCTGTCTGTCTGTCTGTCTGTCCTTTCTGGTTATATAAAATCATGCCTCTCCTTACTTAGAAATGACAGTAGATCATTGGGATCATAATTAAATCCAACACTGTCTTATTGATTATACTGATTGGAGACAATGTACAGGTATTCAGCGTGTGCATTGTCAGGCAGCACACAGTGGCTTTTGTTTCCCTCTGATATTTTCATGAAGCCAGAACTAAACTCCCATATGCAAGGTGACAAAGGACAAAGGACAACATGTTCTATTTGGCAAGTTCATGTGCACTGGGATGTTAGATTGGGGAAACTTTGGTGTTCTTGTGGCTCATGGGAAGTCATTGAGTGTCTCTTTACAACAGGCAAGGAATAAGCAGAAAGATACAAAAAGGCAAAAATTTACAAGGAAAGAGAGGTGTGGAGAGGAAGAGGAGGGGAGGCACTTAGGAGCCAGAGAATAAAGGAAAAATTGTATGAAATATGAATGAAAACTGAGGTTACCTCCATAGATGAGGACAATGCTTGGACCCCCTTGTTTTTGTGAGGATGCTTGACAGCCAGGTATGAGGTAGTTTCCAGAGAGGAGGGAATAACCATTTTAAATGTGGACAGCAGCAGCCATGGGCTGTGGGTGGAGGTGAGTAAGAAAGTTAACAGAACACCAGGGTTCATCTATCTGCTTCCTGCCATGGACACAGTGCAACCAGCTGCCTCACTCATGATGCCCCGGCGTCCCCACCGTGATGAGCTGCACCTTCAAATTTCCAGCAAAATAGATTCTCCATTATATGTGTGTGACAGCAACTAATGGGAGAAAAAGAGTCCATGAATTTGAAAGAGCAAGGATGTGTATGTGGGAGGGTTTTGAGGGAGGAAAAGAGAGGGAGAAATAATGTAATATGTTATAATCTCCAAAAATAAAAGAAATAATTAAAAAGGAAATTTGTGAAAGAAGAAGAAATGGTGGATTTAAGCTGAAAGGATAGCACTGTGCTTGCCTCCAAATCAAGCGCAAGGGGCTGAGTTTGAGACCCGAGCTCAAGTTCAGAAAGCTGGGTGTGGTGCTGTGTACTGGAGTCTTAGTGCTGGGGGGGTATAGAAAGACAAATCTCTGGAGCTTGCAGGTGAGTTCCAGCCAATGAGGGTCTTTGTCAAGAGCCTTTGGATCTTGGGAAAACAAGCAAGTAAGCAACAAACAACAATAACAAAATGGACTGGACCAGAGGAACAAAAGTTGAGGTTGTCCCCTGGCCTACAGAGATACCTACATCTCTCTCCCTCTCTCCCTCTCTTCCTCTCTCCCTCTCTCCCTCTCTCTCTCTCTCCCTCTCTCTCTCTCCTCTCTCTCTTCTCTCTCTCTCTCTTTCTCTCTCTCTCTTTCTGTCTCTGTCTGTCTGTCTCTGAGACACACATACACATACACACACACACACACACACACACACACACACACACACACACACACACACACACACCTTGTTTTTCAATTCTGCAGCCTATTAACCAGAAAAAAAAAGAGACCAAAATAGTCCATGAAGCATAGTCAAACTGTGATGCAGGGAAGTCAACCAGAGAAGTTCCATGAATCTCCTACATGGACTGAAGTTACCGTATCAAGAACAGATACAAATTCCCAGATTACAGAGTCATAACATTCAAGACCAGAAGCCCAGCAGCAGCCATGGTGATTCTAGACATAATGGCTTCTTTCCTTAGAGAGTCAGCAGCCTGGAAATAGTTTAGCACTGAGAAATGGTTCCCACAAGTGAGCTCCAGATCACTGGAGGCATCAATTAGAAACTTGTTAGAAGTACAAAATTTTAGATACTGTTCCAGACCTACTGATCAGACACTGTGGGGCAGATCCCAGCAGTCTGTATTGTAACATGCCTTCCAGAAGATTCTGAGGCACGTTCAAGTCTGAAAATCACTGAGTTAAAAATCTGGTTTCAACTTATCTAAGCTTTTGTCTGAGTGGCCCTTTCCGGAAGTGACAAAGCACTTATCCTAGTAACAGACTGGATCAAGCTAATGGGAAAGGGAAGCTATTGCTGAAGTTGGATGCAGACTCGAGTTTTCTCTGTCTTAACCTCTCATGTAAATTCTCTCCCAGAAAGGAAATCATCTTTTCGTTTCTGAAAAGGGCCTGTTGTTTTGTGGTGAAAGGAATGCTCTGCTAATTTTTAAGATGATGGCTTCAGTTATGAACAGGAAGTCTTGAGGAATGAAATCTTTGACTTGAATTTTTAAAAATTGTGCCCCCTTATTTTCATTCCTTGGAAGAAAAAAGGAGCCACTGTGAAGAGGTACTAGCTGATGCCAGAGGTAGACGTGTCACTGTCTGAGAAGAGGATCCCTGTGTAGAACCACAGCAGAGTCTCCTCAGGCACAGTTGCAGATTCCCCTCAGAGACAACTGAATGGTAACAGATGACAATGGCATTCCCAGGGCTCAGGACATAAGCTAAGGATCTCCAGCCCCCAAGTTAAAACCTGGGCATGGAGGCACGTGCCTGTAGTCCCAGCACTGGGGAGGAGACAGAATTTCTGGGCCTTGTTGGTCAGGTGGTCTATTTGAAATGGTGAGCTCCAGGTTCAGTGAGAGACCCTGTCTCAAAAAATTAGGTGGCAAATGACTGGGGAAGATATTTGACATTTGACCTCTGGCCTCTACATATGCTTGTATGAGCAATTATGTGTTCCACACACACACATGCACACATGCATGCACACGTAATTCATAACTTTTATCTAGTCAACTCTACATTCAGTAGGAAAACCATTATTGCTTCCATTTCACAGGTAGGAAGACTGAGAATTACATAGAGAAGTGTGAGCCTTTCCGATGAATTAGAATGGTGGCTATAGGTGTCTATGTTTCTCAGATGAAGTATGGTTTCTACTTCCCAGTTGAAACACTCTACATCCAGCATGTAGAAATAATTTGTCCGAAGTCATAAAGTTTGGGGATGGGGAAACGCCATTCAAAACTAGTTTCCAAGACCATGCCCACTCTCCAGGTTAGATGGGTACTCTAAATTGGACTGTTCTGGATGAATCACTGACCCCATATGCATCCCCAAACTACTTATAAACAAGCTGCAGTTTATCCCAATGCGTTAGCCGAGGCCCTCCAGAGAAATGGCCCCATAGGGCAATACAGACATAAACTAAGGAACTTATTATGGAAATGCCCTTATGGGAAGACATCTCATGGCATACCTTCTGCAAGCTGGAGACCAAGGGAGCTGCAGGTGTAACTCATCACCTGAAGATGAAGGCCTGGCAATGGTGGGGGCCACTGATATAAGTCTAAAAGCCAGATAAGCCCCGAGTTCTAATGCCCAAGAACAGAGGAAATGGACATCCCAGCAGAAAGGGGGGAGGTGGGAGAGAGGGAGAGAGAGAGAGAAAAAGAGAGAGAGGGGGGTCTTCCATACAGAGTTGGTTGGACCTTCTACTTTATGAAGTTCACTGACTTAAATGCCTATGTCTTCCCTAGATACACACTGCCATTCCTCTTGGGTACTCAAACCACCCCAATGCAATCCTGGAGAGAGTGAGAAGGAGAAGCACACTCTTGCCCTTTGCTGTAGAGCTGTGACCAGGAGCTGCCATCTCCACGGTACTCTGAATGCCTAGTGTGAAAACCAGAGGTGGATGCCAAGCCTGGGAGGGGTAGCTGCCCACAGAGGCAGTGCCCTCAACAAGCTCATACATCCAGCAATGCAAGCCTACTCAGAACTTCGAGCCTCCCAGGGACTTGCTGCTCCAGGCAGCCATCGCTGTTAGGTCAGCTTTGACTCATAGTGGGCCACCTAAGCACAAACGAGAGTCTGCTGCTTTCTGCTTATACCTGGGTAAGGAGGTCTCAATGCCCTAGGGATGAAGTTCAAAGGGGAATGGAAACAAGAAAGCTTGAAATGCAAAAGCAGCAAGAAGTAGCATGAAATCCACTGCCTGGTGGTTAAATTCATTCATTCTCTCCTTTATGACAGTTTTAAATATCTACCTTCCTAATAACGACAGTTATGGTAAAATGGAAGGAAAATCAATTAAGTAAAGCCTCAATTCCCTGGTATGAAAATAGCTTTTACTAGGAATTTTTGGCTTTGGGGCTTGTAAGGAAAATATCTGTCTTTAAAGAAAAAAAAACATTTTTAAAGGAGTGGAGTCTGAATCAAACATCTTTGTCGCCTCTCAGCCCCCCGGTCTGGCTCAGAAATGGATGTGTGTCTCAAGTCAGGTCATTCTGTTACTGAGGATCATGGGAAGGAGAATGTCCTGCACCCAAGGGAAACTTCTGGAAGAGATTACCTGCTGTCCCCAGGGCTGTCAACAAGGCAGACAGATAACCATCATGGTCCTAGCTGGGCCACAGAGGAGTCCAGCAAGTTCCAAAACAATAAGAAAAAAAGAAAGAAAAAGAAACAAGAAGACTCAAGATGATGGCAGGTCTTGGTGTGGGACCTCTTCCCCCACTGAAGGGCAAGGGCCTCCAGGACAGGAGTGGATGTCCCTTTTGTCTGTCTGGCATTGTGTTTTGGTCGCTGTTCTTGTTGCAGTTACAGAATATCTGACAGAAGTCAGATAGGATTGGAAGGATTTGTTTTGGCTCGTCATTCTTGTTAACCTCATCAGGGAAGGCACGGAGGGGTCCACAGCTGGGGCAGCATGCCACAAGGCGCCTCACAGTTTGGTAGATCGGGTTGCAGAGATATTGAGCCAGAAGTAAATATCACCTTCAAGCATGCCCCTATCGCTCTCAGTGCCAGCAACCCACTTCCATCAGCTTGTTTCCCAAAAGTTCTTCAACTTCCCCAAACAGTGCCACTAGCCCACATACCAGCTCACACACATGAGCCTGTGGGGAAATTTCACACCAGAATTGTAACAAATAGCAAAGAATCTCAGCCCAGGAAGAAAAGGATGAGCAGACAGACAGCAGCAGAACCTGGGTTTCTCCATGCCCCTGACTGCAAGTTCAATGTGGGGATAGATTATCTATTTCCAAGGCTAAAATGTAGGGGCTGAGACCAACACTCCACCAAAGATTTGTGTAGCATGCAGCAAGTCAAAAGAGGGGCTAGTGAATGCACCAGGCCTTAGCTTGGCACAATGCCCCAGCCGTCACATGTGCAAGACCATCCAAGCCACAGAAACAAGCTTCTCTCCTGTGGGCTGGCACACACTGAGTCAGGGAGGTACTTCCAGGGAGTGTGGAGGAAGCGTTAGCCCTTTATTAGCTTAAGTGCTTTACCAGAGTCTAGATTACATTCAAACCTGGACGTTTTCAACAGCAGACTTGCAGTGGCTTTCCAAAGCTTGAGGCTTGCCTGTGCTTCAGTCAAGGGGCAGGCTGTGTCAGTTAAATCTGGGAACCAGGAAACAGCCATGCAGATTTGGAAGCTTGTGTTGGATGAGATTTTTTCATGCCTTTCTGCTCTGCAGACATCCAGCAAGGCTGCAGGGATAGATGGCATCCAACTCTTCAGGAGACTGGCTCTTGCAAAATTAGCTGCTTCCTTATCCTGAAAGAGCTTCAAGGTCCAGTTGAAAAAACAAAAACAAAAACAAAAACAAAAACAGCAACCCACTGGGCTGTATTTAACTGGAACACAAATTTAACTTGGCCAAGTTCTGAAATGCTTGGCCTCTCTAAGTCTACATCCTTCTCATCTGTACAGTAGGGGGCAGGGACTGCACTAAACCAACACTGGGATGCTTTGTGTAGACGAACATCCTTCTGCGGAAAGAAAAATCTCAATATTGTTGGGAAGAAAAGACCATGAGACACAGGAAGAGCTTTTGGTTTAAATCCTAACTTTAAGAGCCACTCACTAAATAATGGGTGGATTTCATCAAGTCACAATTCAGTTCTGGCCATTGGTTTATTATCAATAAAATGGTACCCATAAAAACTGTTTGGGGAAGTTTTAGAAGTATTCCAAAAGCTGATGTGGGCAAAACAACTGACACATTGGATCATTTAATAAAAACAAAAACAGGGTTGAGGAGATGACTCAGTCAGTAGAGTGCTTGTCCCCCTAGTGTGATCCTCAAAACTCACCTTAAAAAAATCAACAGTGGAGGTGTGTTTAGAATCCAGTGCTAGAAGCATGGAGATGGGTGAGGCCCTGGGGTTTAGTGAGCAGCCAGTCTAGTGCAAATGCATCTTTTCCTGCTGGTAAGAAAACCCAACTCAACAAATGGATAGGGCCTTTGGAATGGTAGCCAAGGTTGTCTTCTGGCCTCCCAGTGCTCCAGTGCATGCACAAATAAATATAAATCAAACATTAGCTCAACAAATATTTATTGTGTACTACATGACACATACTACATTAGCTGTGGAATATACACTGGGGAACAGACCAGGAATCTACAGCCTCTACCCTCACAGAGCAGAGAGCTGAAGCCTTAGAACCACATTCGTATATGAGCAAAGATCCAACAAAGACAATAGGATGGTTGCATAATGCTTGCTTTTCCCGGTGGCTCTCTCACTCCCTATTGCTCCCAAAGTCACCATTCTCCAAATGTTTCTTGTACTGTATTTCTCAGAGGTTGTTAAGGAGAATTCAGCACTCCTATGCTTCACACAGGGTTGCCTTTTCAATAACAGAAGCCCTGGCAGGATTTGTTTTATCTCCGTTGTAAATCTTGCATAATAACTCCAGACTCCTGGAAATGGAAAGGCAGTCTTCAAATGGATACTGCCCAGCTCACCATTGCTCATCTCTGCTGAAAGTGGACTTGATGAATCAACACATCCTGCCATAGTCAGTCATCACCCCCAAAGCTCACTATAAAGAATGAGGGCTTTCTGCCCACTCTACACCTACCTGGCGCCAGGTAGATATGGAAGCCCCAGGGGAGGATGCCAGATGGTGTTGGACATGTCAAAGAGCTAAAGGATGGGAGAAATCTCACCCCAGTCTCATGAGATGTTAGCTTGGTGAGGCAGGTAATGTTTGGCAACTGAGTGGAACTTGGTCAAACTTCCTCTAATGCCTGGTTCAACATTTTCTCCTTCACAAATGGGGATTGTCTGGGTTGAGCCCCAACACACTACAGTCTTCATTTAGATCATGTGATACCAATGTCCTATAGCTTTGAAATTCAGTCTTTAATTTACGAATCTACACCCACAATTTCTGTTTAGATCTTATCATGTGTCTGGATTGTTGTGATAATCTAGCAAGAATCTTTCTCGCTTCAGTGTTATTTATGTGGTCCTTTTACTTACATCATTCCTTCTGTATTTACAATACCAGGTAAGACTGTCTCGTGTAAAAAAAAAGTCTGGAGATGTCTTTTGTCTCCAGGATCAAGTAAAAAACCTCTAGCATGAATTTGTGGGGTGCACTGTGGATTGCCACTCACAACTTTCCCTCCTCCTCCCTGTCCTCCTCCTCTTCCTCCTCCTTGGCCAGCCAAAGGGATGAACTAGGATTGTTGTAAGCCACTCCTTGTAGTAAAGGTGAGCACATGACTCAATTCCACTCATTGGAATACAGTGGAAAGCTGTCATGCCAAGGGTGTGCCAGTTCTGTCATAAGAGAAAGTGGATGAGAGAAGTCCTGTTGCTTGGGTGACTCTGAGAGGAAGATTTTCGGTAACTCAACATATGTCTGGTGCTCTCCATTGTTACCACTAACACAACTGGAAATGCCAATGTCCTGGCTGACTGATGCAGTTTTAATCTGATTGTCCTCATGCTCTTGTCTTAAACACTTTGCTCCTTATCTTGATGGTGGAGAGCTTCCAACTCTAGGGCCTAAAAGGGAAGTTTCCAGTTGGGTGATGGGGTGCCCTTAGGAAGAATTGTGGGGTGTTAATCTCTCCTTTTTCATTTCTATTTCCCAATGTTTTTATGCGCTAACCTGAAGTTTTTCAAGAAGATTCAAGGGCTTGAGGATGGCTTGGTTGTGCTTACCTTGCAAGCGTGAGGACATGAGTTTGTCTTCAGAATGCTTGTAAAGATGCTGGGTGTGTGTGTGTGGGTGTGTGTGGGGGGGTGATGCGTGTTTGTGATCCCAGCCATGGGGAGGCAGACACAGGGCCACCTCTAGGGTTCACTGGTAGCCAGTCCCATCTAGATGGAGACAGCTCCAGGCCCAGGAGAAACCCTGCCTCCAATGAGGGGAATGAAGGTGCTGAATATGACATCTGAGGTTTCCACTAGCTCATACACACATGCTTGCACTTGGCATGCACACACACACACACACACACACACACACACACACACACACACACACACTTTCAAAAAGTAAAAAGCAACAATAATATTACTAGGAATGGAAAAGTGATCTTTTCAGAACTTAATGCTTCTAAGGCTCAGAATCTGGCCTTGATGACATATAATATATTTTTGTTTTATGAGTATTTTAATTTTTAATTAGATAGCTGGATACTTATTTTTTATAAGTTGATTAAAAATAAACACCATTTGATAAGAAATGATTAGATAAATAAATGTTAAATTAAAGGAATCCAAAAGATGTATTAAAAAATACCCCTTGCTCCATTGGGTAATATTAAGATCCAGCTTCTGACTTTGGGATGTAGCATTATCCAAAGGCTAGCGTTCTTTCCAGTGAAACTTCTGGAGGGACTCCACACACGTTCAGGCCCAACAAGCCTTGGGTATGAATCTGGACCACACTGCAGTGATATCTATCAGTGCAGTGAAACAGCTAATCTCCTTTGAAGGGCACTGCTTCCCTGGCTCACCTCCATCCCCAGTGTCTCCTTGCCTTTATCAAGGCCCATATCACCCATGGACTTTCTTTTTTTTTAACCTGCCTCTTTATTCTGTCTCAGATTTGAGCTCTACTACAGAGAAGTAGATTTTGGTTTCATTCAGAAAAAAAAAGTTAACAAATTGTTTTAAATTTTAAAACAATGGAATAGCTTTAAAAATATGTTAGTGAGTTTCCCCAATACCATAGGCATTACCTATAAAATGGAAGGCAACATGGACTGGACAGGATTAAAACATGCTCTTTAAGACCCCGCCCTCCATCTCTGACCCACACCCTGTAGTCACCATCTGGGAGTGAGCACAGAGAAGGAGGAGGAGGAGCATGCAGTCAAAGGCCCCAGAGCTGAGAGAAAACAACTGGAACACGATTTCAAGGTTAGATCCAAAGAAATCTGGCAACTTTAGCCAAAGCAGGAGGGAAAAATTTAGCACACAGCAGACTAGAACAACAATCTACACCTAGTCCAGAGAAAATGCTTCTTTCATTTGCTCAGCACTGTGTGGTTTGAAGTGTACTTTTTCACTAGCCCAGTCCTTCTTCATGCCTCTGTGAAAGGAAAGCCATGTGATTATCAGAAACCTAGTATGTGATGGTTAACGTTTATTGTCAACTTGGCAGGATCTAGAATTGCTAAAGAGATATGCCTCAGGGTGTGCCTGTGAAGATGTTTCTAGATTCTTCTATTAATTGAGGTGAGGAGAGGAGCCCTAAATGTGGACAGCACCAGTCTAATGGCTGGGGTCTCGAACTGAATAAAAGGAAGAAAGCCAACCCAGCAGTAGCAGTCAAGGTCCACTATGTGATTGCTGATGTCACATGACCACCTTCTGTTCTGCCTCAGTGACTTTCCTGTCATGATGGAACGGGAGCCTTCCTTTGTTGAAGCAACCTGTGACTTAACTAATACCCAGTAGGGTAGATGAGGAAACAGAGTCCAGGGAAGTTGAGCTACTTGCTCTTATTCAACAAGCAACAGTCAGGGCCTTCCTAGCTAGGTCATGGAAGCTGCTGGGGTTTTACCCTTAGAATTATATCCAGACATTAAATCACAGTTGGGAAGTGGAAGAAACTCCTCCAGGGGGTCATTGGCCACATTGACCTTCTAATGCTTTCCCATCAGGAGGTCCCTTCTGTCATCTGCCCACAGCAGGGAATGTTGTTGTCCAACAGACTTCCATTTGCCTCTCTCAGATCTTTCTGCCACAAAAGCCTGATTCTTCTTCTGATACAGAGCTTGGACAGGTGGTCGCCATCTTCCTCAGAATGGCCCTTTATGGACCCAAAGCTTGTTATTAACTGACTCTTCATCTTTTTCATCTCTAGACAAAGTAATTGGCTTAACCTTTCCCCCAAATGACAACTGCCCTCTTGAGTATCAAATGACCTTTTCATGTAAATGGGGAATTCCAGAGCTGCCACTTAACAACCCCCACCCCCTTCTCTAAAAGCTCTTTCCAAAAGCAGTGGCTTTTAGCAAGTGAGCTCTTCAAGGGGCCCATTAGTTATCTGGAGTGATCAGCAAGGAATAAGGCTGGCCTTTGACCTGAAAGTGGGCTTTGCAGGGAAAAGAAGGGCCGTGCTGGAAGGTGGTTTCTTCATGAGACTCCAGTCCAAATTCTAGGTACCAGTCTAGGCTGTCCCCTTAGAAAAAGAGAAGCCAAATTGTTGTTCTGTTGTTTAAGATAAAGGAAAAGCACACTAGATGGGACACGAACTTGAGAGATACATTAACCAGTTTATTACAGGGCAGGAGAGCAAGAGGGGGAGAGAAGAGAAGAGATGAAGAGGGTAAGAGCAGAACAGAGAGAGAGAGAGAGAGAGAGAGAGAGAGAGAGAGAGAGAGAGAGAGAGAGAAGGTAAGAGAGCGAGAGAGCAAGAGAGTGTAAATGGGTGGGGGTCTGTCTTTTAAAGGGTCCTTTACACCTGCATGCCCACTAGTAGTCATGGTGAAGGGACCAGTCCCCTGTTTTGGTAACCATGAAAGGCTAATATGTGCTTGCCTGACTTGCAGGGCCTGCCCTGCTCACTAGGAGGTCAGATGCCCTCCTTGTGGCAAAGAACCAATCAGAAGTTAGCTAGCCAGGCTATGCTTTACGGCTCTGGGTGTGCTTTATGGACAAGTGCACAATGGTGACATGCAGAGCATAGCAACTGCCCTGGGAGGGCCTCTGAGCCATAACAACCAGTTGACCAGTCAACACAGGGCAGGTCGTCCAAGTCTGGAGGCACACCAGTCCTGAGCCTGTGCGTACCCCTAGACACCCCCCTTACATTGCCCTATAAGATCCCTGTCTCGTGGTTTCTTGGGGTCTTTTCTCCAACCATTCTCCTTGGTGGATGAATAAAAGGCCCGAGCTAATGGGGTTTAGCTCATTAAACAACTGCAATAAAAGATTCTTTACTTTTGCATTTAAATGAGCCTCTTGATGATTTTTGGGTTCAGAATTTGGGCACAACAATGGACCCTTGGGCTGATAGAATGCTGCCTGAGTACATTCTGCTAGGTAACCAGGGCAGGCCAGTGTAATGCCTGAACCTTTCATTCCTACCTTTACTTATTAAAAAGGTGGGGAGTTAGACGTGGCAGGTTAGGGAATAAGGAAGTTGAGTTCTCAAGACTGCTTCCTGCTGAACTGGGGGACGTTGACCATCTTTGGTGAACCTGAGAAAGCTGGGGTGCTGCCACGTCCTGGGGTAGCTGGCTGCTTCATCGCAGTCCAGGCCGTATGGAACTCTCTGTTGCCTCTTAGACCTGGCAAGATGTTAGCAGAGTAGAGGACAAGGTTAAGTTTAGAAAATTTTTTTTCTTAGGTCCTGGTATTTGAGGGGAAGATTGTAAGATGTGGGAGGGGTTCCCGAGGGTTCCCAAGATGAGGGAAGGGAGTCCTCCCAGTACCAGGGAAAGACTGAATAATATCTGGAGTGAATCTGACCTGTTTGGGTGGGTCCAATTCGGCACCCTGGAACTTACAAGAATCCTTAGAGTTTGTGAAAACATAAGTATTAGACACATTAGCAGCATATTTATGTTAGAAGCGACTTGGCTGAAAGCATTAACATTTTTAAAACTGACAGATATTTTTAGGACAATGAAAAGTGCCTTAATTTTGACTTTGCAGTAATCGTATAGTGGTATATGTTGTTTAGTACTCTGTCAGAGCTGGATTAGTAGCTTATCAGAACTTTACTGATAAATGTTAAGACTATGAACAGTAGCATAATGAAGAGAGAAATCTGGAACATGTTTCATTCTTTTTAATGTCTCAACTCACTTTATCATCACTTAAGCCTTTTTATCCTCAGACCTTCATAACTTTAATTCATACACCTTACATTACCATCTTAGACCTTCCATTCTCAGACCTTTATTCCTTCCATTCTCAGACCTTCATAACTTGCATTTATATTTAGACCTTCATATACCTTATATTACCATCTTTATATAGATAAGCCCTAAAATACCTGTTCCTAAAACCTGTTTTGTGACAGTTGGAGCTTTGCTTGTTGCTTTAAGCTGGCAAAGCTACCAGTTGTCAAAGACATCAGAGTTCCTGAGAAGGATAAAATTTTACCTGAGTTAATGATTAGAGAATGAGAGAGATTTGCTAGCTGGCTGCATGGACAGCCACCCCCAAGGTCCTCCATGGTTGTTGAGGGCATCGACTTTAAGGACACCTCCTGCTGATAACATGGGACCTGTGGATTAGGGAACTTTAGGAAGACTTGCCTACCATTGGCCCTAGCAATGTGGAGAAAGTCAATTCCACTGTCCTCTAGTACATGGTCTGAAGAGTCCTTTGCAGGAGTTGAGGTGAAAGGCAGGGTTGCTCAGTGGCCAGCATTGCTACTTTTGTGGGTGGAGTTTCTTCAGTGCCCACCAGTCTTCTTGGAGGAAATGGGGCCATCAGCTAGCCTGTGTCTCTGTTATAAAAAGCTTTTTAACAAAACATTTTAAATGCCATATTCTCTAGATCTCTGAGCATTTGAGGACAGTCCGTCTGTTTAGTATATCTAAGCAAACAAGATTTGTCTTTAGTTACTTGCCTTAAGCACATAGGTGGCTACAGAGTAACTGTAAAAGGACAAAGAAGTAGAGAAAATTCCCTTTTGTAATAGAAGCTTTACCTTTGTAAACAGCTTACAGGAAGGACTGGGTGGTACAACATTTCACTAAGTTGAAATACACCTTTACAATCTTAGATGTTCACCATCATCTAAAGCCTCACAACAATTTAGAAATATTTGAAACCCAGCATAGCTGAATTCAAGTTGCATATAGAGTCAACCTACATTTTTAAATAGTAGCTAGACCTTCAACCTTAAATGTTCACCATCATTTGAAGATATACAACAACTCAGAAACACTTGAGACCTAGCACAGTTGAATTTAAGTTTCATAGAGTCAGCCCACATTTTTAAACAGTAGCTTCATGTATGCATATACATGGATATATTAAACAGGACTGGGTAGAAGTAAGAAGAACCAGAGTGTGATCTCTGATTCTCATGTTGCAGCAAACAGACAGGACACATAAAGGTACAGAGTAGACTTAAAACTGCCAAAGACAAGAAATCAGATCTGTTTCAGATACAACAGGGGGCCCTGGAAAGGCACAGTATTCCATAAACAAGCTGTGTACAACAGGGCCAGTGAAAGAAGAAATTAGAAACAAAAAATAAAAGACAAAAGGCAAATGAATTGTATCTGTCAGCAGAAGCCAGCTAGACTGAGTGGGCATGCCTACAGCTAGGTCACGTGGTCAAGATGGCTGCCTCCATATGGCCAAGATGGCAGCCCCCAAGCCCGGCCAAATGGCCAAGATGGTGGCTGCTGGCAGAACTGGCCATGTGTGAGGTAGAAAGATGTGTGACCACTGTAGGTCTGAGAAACGGATGCACCAGTCCATGGATGGTGCTAGGACACAAAACCTAAGGGACCCCTTGTGGCTCCGAGAAACAAATGTACCAGTCAGCACAAAACCCGAAAACCTCAAACCTCATTTGTAGGAAAAAAAATGAAACACCCTCTGAGCATTTCAGAGCAGATGCTGGCCCAAGCCAGCTCACTGTGAGCCATGGGCATCTGCATGGAGAAGAAACATGGTAGAAGGGCAGTAGAGAGGTAGAAGCTTAGAAAAATAGTAACTCCTTTCATTTACCTGTCTGCTGGCAGTAACTGAAAAGGTCTTGGAAAATGTATTTCTCATGGGTGAGGCCGAAGATTGCTCAGTACAATCTCAGAACTTGTCAGCCTGAACATCAAGTGCAATGCTGGACCTTATCCATGGGAAATCAGGAGAAGGGCTGTCTTACCGATTCACAGCAAACTGGTAGATTAGTGGGTTGTCAGCTCAAGAGAAGGATCCTAGTCTCCCATGGGGAGAGCCTCCAGAATTTTCAAGGCATCAATGTTGTTCTTTAGTTTAAGACAAAGGAAAAACACACACACTAGATGGAACAAGAACATGAAAGATACATTAACCAGTTTATTACAGGGCGGGAGCGAGAGGCAGAGAGACGAGAAGAGATGAGGAGGGTAAGAGTAGAACGTAAGAGTAAGAGAGAGAAACGAAGGGGAGAGAGAGAGAGAGAGAGAGAGAGAGAGAGAGAGAGGAGAGAGAGAGGAAGATATTGAGAGAGAGAGAATTGAAGAGGAGAGAGAGAGAGAGAGAGAGAGAGAGAGAGAGAGAGAGAGAGAGAGTAAGTGGGCAGGCATCTGTCTTTTAAAGTGGTCCTTTACACCTGCGTGCAGGCTAGTACTCATGGAACCCTGGGCTAACCAGAGTACTGCCTGAGTACATTCTTCCAGGTTACAGGGGCAGGCCAGTGTAATGCCTGAATCCTTTCAGAGTGTCCTCCTGGGTTCTCTAGACCCTTTTCCATTCTCTGACAGCATCCCATTTCATATCTGTTACATTTCAAGCTCAGGACAAATGGTTGAGGTGCAGACCTGACCTCCAGGTTCTCCCAGTATCCTTCAGTCCCTACCTGTTACGGGGTCCTCCTGGCTGGCATACATGCTCCCTACCCTGAACCCTCCAGTCCAGAGGCTGTGCTGTCCTTCCCCCAAAAGCTCTTCCCTATATAATCCAGACATTTTGGTCACCTGCCCCTTTGGTAACTTTGGCCTCCTGTCTGCACCTGGTTCCCCTCTGTCTTTTTCTCTTCCCACATGGCCCAGCTCAGTCTGGTCGTGTCCACTCTGGACTCTCCCAGGTGTGTGCCTGCCTCTACTTACACTCTCCCTTTTATTTACAATGAATTTTCTCTTCCACCATACCTAGGAACAGCCATGTCCTTTCCTTTCTATGTATTTTTCAATACCCTGAAGCCCACCGCAATATTTTCGTAAACTCACATTTGCTTGACTAAGGATTTTTGGAGCACAGGGGCCTTGTATCATCTTCTCAGCAGAAAACTCAGGTGAAGAACTTCAGTTCTTGTGACTCAATCTTTTCACCAGGCAGATGTGAATTCAACACTCTCCTTCTTAACGGGGCTGGAAGATCAACTTTCAAATCCCCAGCATCCATGTAAAAACCTGGGTATGGACACAAGTGTTCCAGCAACTCCAGAATTGTAAAGGTCAGAGACAGGAGGATTGCTAGGCTTACTGAATGCCAGCCCAGTCCCAGGTTCAGTGAAAGACACTGCCTCAAGGGAATGAGATAGTTAGTGACAGGGAAAGACACCATGTGTTATTCTCTGGCCTCCACGCATGCATGAACTAGTGTGCTTGCACACATGCAAGCACATGATACACACACTAAAGAATTAATGGATTAAAAAGCAGTTATTTTTCCCAAGCTTCTATTTCTTCCATAAAAGGGAATAGACATTGCTATGCATTCGATGGTCACTGTGCAACTCACACAGTGTCCAGAAAAAGCTTTATGCCTGTGCTATGGATTCCAACCAACTAGGATGCTAAAATTGCAACCATAGCCATTCTTAGTGACCAGCTTCCAGCCTAGCATGTGCCAAAATGAAGAAAGAGATAGCCTTAGTTAAAGAGTTCCACACTGTGCCCCTGCTGGCAGGGCTGACTGAGAGGCCAGGAGAGCTTCCTGCCTGTTCCCCTTTGTTCCCCCACACCTGCCATGTGAGGTGTCAGATGGCAGTGTAAACAAACCTCTCCCAAGAATCACTTTTATCATTGCACCTGCAGGGTCTTGCTTACTGTGCTCAGAGCCTGTAGCACAAAAACAATCCTTGTCTGTGGGGCCCATTTGCTATCTGCATAGAGGGACCCAGAGACTGCTGATCCAGATACGAGAGAGTTTGGAATCCCCAGCGTGTTCTGTGGTCTCATACTCACCTAGAGTTCCCTGGTGTCTGATATCTGAGCCAGGGTGCCCATTGTTGTTTATTTAGTTACTTGGTCTGGATCAGGCTGGATGTTCCCATAGGCGAACCCTTTAGGCCCATCCCTCTTATCCAAAATAACTGAAAAGCCAGAAATGTTTCAAATCCCTAATTCTCTTGATTTTGGAAAATACTCAGATACACAGAGATCTCTGGGGAGAAGGGAAACATCTAGGTATTTATGTTTCACATAAACCTCACACACATAGCTTGTATGCAGCACTGTTGGTGTGTCTGCCTTCCTACCACACCCTCTCCTCATGTGACATCAGAGGCAAAATTTCCACCATGGTGTCTCACTGATGCTCAAACAACTTGAGGACATGAAGTCTCTTCTGTTTTGGACCTCTCTGGTCCAGCTGGTAGGTCAGAACCAGCGGAGTTGCTGTAACTCAGGAGCCTCAAGGCAAGCTCTGTCCACTGGCAGATGCTGGGATAGCTCAGTCAGCCTCCAGGAGACACATGGGCTGGAAAAAGAAGTGACTGTTGGCTTAAGGCATTAGATCTTGGGATGATTTGCTGATGAAGACATTGCTCATAACTCATGCCTGAAAGATCAAAAAGGATTCAACTCTTTGTTACAAATTTAATGTTATAAAAGAAAAGGTTTGACTTGTTCTGTCTCTCAGAGATTTATAGCATGTCTCTTTTTAAAATTTATTTTTGTGCATTCGTGTTTTGCTTGTATATCTGTGTAAGGGTGTTGGATACTGAAGTTACAGACAGGTGTGAGGTGCCATGTGGGTGCTGGGAATTTAACCCAGGTCCCCTGAAAGAGCAGTCCATACTCTTAACCACTGAGCTACCTCTCTGGCTCCTGATCTTCTTTATTGAACTCTATTTATTTTTTGTGTGCCTGGGGTAGGGTGGAATACACACAGAGAAGTCCTAGGACAACTTTCAAGAGTGACTTCTTCTCATGTGGATGCCAGGCATTGAACTCAGGTCCTCAGGCCTGGAGGCAAGCAACTTCACAGCCAAGCAATCTCACTGGTCCCAGAGAAGAGACATTAAGAAATATGGAAGAGTTTTCTTTATCAGAGAAAATTGGTGTTGGAATCCTGGAAAATACAAGCACAGTGTTTTCTTAGTATACATACACAGAGCTATAGTTTCACTCAAAGGGCAGAAAGAGAGAGAGGGAGGAAGAGAGAAAAAGAGAGATAGAGCAGTCATTAATTATCTCTTTCTTGAGAAAATTAGTATCCACTGACATTTAGATGTTTATACTCTTAAAAACCAAACAGTTCTACACTTGGTAAGTTTAAAAGCTCTAGACATTGCTGTCAAAGGAAAATATCAATAGATATAAATAAGCAAACAGGAGGCCATATGCCTGTGTGCTTAAAGGGAATATTAGAAAACAAAGACAGAAAAATGGGGGAATACTAGCATCGTACATACCTGAGTGTTGATGTGGAGCATAGAAAGTTCAGATGCAGGATAAAATCTCAGGATCCTGAGGCTTGGTGGCCCAATGACCCACATGATACACAGCAAAAAGTGACAGAAGAGCCAGTAGGGAAAGTGCATGGAGTGAGAAAAGGTCTAACTCTGTAATCCAACTGGAAAATGGAAATTAAAGTGACGTCAA
Organism: Cricetulus griseus; assembly: GCF_003668045.3. Lineage (NCBI taxonomy): Eukaryota > Metazoa > Chordata > Mammalia > Rodentia > Cricetidae > Cricetulus > Cricetulus griseus. Next base: position 151,313,941 of record NW_023276806.1, on the reverse strand, counting down.
ATTTGCATTTGACCCCAAGAACAAAATTTCAATCGTTTTCAAGTTAGAAAGTCATAGAGTGGTGTACACATAGCTATGTGTGTATCATCGGTGAAGGAGTAAATATGCAACCCTTAGGGAAATAGGGCTTTCATATATACTTACTTTTGACCTAGTGATCTCGTGTGTACAGCTCCCATCCCAAAGGGGTACTTTACAATCAGGGGACTAAAAGCTCTCTGAGGATTTGATCAATACCAAGCCAGACTCCAAGTAAGTCATGCAATGCACACGCAGCTATTAAAATGGAAACTATGAGGGATCTAAATACATTAAGAAATATATCTACTCTGAATATTAAGTGAAAAGCAACACCACCATATTGCTTATGCAATGCAGTTTAAATAATGTGCAGTAAGGAAATTTGAAGCAGCACCAAAATGAACGTAGAAGTTTATTTTGCTTTGCATAGTGCAAGTATAAACTGCTTTATAGTTTGTTCAGTTCAAAGTTCCTTAAGGAAGAAGTCCACTTGACAAGTCTCCTCATTGACACCACTGAGGGTAGGTAAGCTTCCTGTTGGCATGCTCCTGGAAGGGTGGGTGTATGGCCAGGAGGAGCTGGGATCAAGTACTGTTAGATGCTTCCCAAACAGTGCTGGCTTCCTGTTGTTCATGGCACCTGCCATCAGCATTATCTTCTCCAAACTGATCTCACATTTGCCCTTGAATTTGGTGCGGGGAGTAGAGGAGGAGGTTCTTCTAAAGGTGGTGGGCTCTTCTCCGGGAGGGTTCTTCTGAAAATGGGGGTCTTCTGAACATGGTGTTCTTCCTGGGGTGTCTTTTGAAGATGGGGATATTCTGAAGATGGCGTCTTCTGAAAATGGGGGTATTCTGAAGATGGGGATATTCTGAAGATGGGGATATTCTGAAGATGAGGTCTTCTGGAGATGGGGGGTTCTTCTGAAGATGATTGTCTAAGGAGGTGGTGGTGAAGGCAGCAGTGCAGGGAAAAGGGAGGAACTGAGGAAAAACTTGGTCTTGGTTGGAGAGTGGGACAGCTTGGTTCCCAGAGAGCTCAGAAGCAGCACTTAACAGCTTTCTGGTAGCTCTGGTCTGTGCAGGCCTTAGTTGCCAGTAGTTTTCTGTCCACTCTGCAAAGAAGGGAACAATATGGGTATGCTGGCAGTCTCCCACTGGCTGAAAGGCTCATAAGAGACCTGGAGGAACATCAACCTCAGAGCTCTAGTGTGGAGCCTTTCTCTCATCACTCCTGTTGTCTACATGTCTCTGACTTGCCCTTCTTTGGACTACACTCAGGATTGGACTTGCCTTGTTGTTTCGGTTCCCAAATCAACTTACCAGGAGCCAGGCATGGGCATCCTCAGGACCAAACATCTGTACAATGGAACCAGCCATGGGCAACCTCAGGACCACATACCTCTGAAATGGAGCCAGGCATTAGCAGCCTCAGGACCACATACCTGTGCAAAGTGGCATACTTATACAGGAGGAGGTGTGGACTCTGCTGACCACAGACAGACCTTGGCCAGAAGGATTTGGGCCTTTAGCTTGCTGAGCATCCTCACTTACCTTTGAGCTCAGCTCAGTGTCTTCCAAAGTCTGTCCTCTTTGAGCCTGTGACTATCCCACCTAGAACACAATGGTCATCCCAAAATCTGATTGAAGAGAAGAGGAAGATACCATTTCCCAAGGTTCTCAAGCAGTGAGGACAAACTGGTGAGGCAGAGGTATTTTCTAGCTGTCTATGTTCTCTTCTACTGGTTATCAGCTGAAGATCTGTCAACATCAATGTTTACTGAGAGCAGAAAGAGACAGAGAAAAGCATTCTGGTCAATCCATCATGAACGAAGCAGAAGTCATGGATAGATGTGAAGTGTTCAGAGTGTGAGAGCCTGGGATGCCTTGGGAATGAAGTGTGCTGGGAGCAGGAGACACTGTTGATGTACTATCTGTAGAGATCAGAGTTTACCCTGTGGAAGAGGTCATAGGAGTCAGAGCAACACATGCTAGCAGCCATCTGGGAAACCCGATGACCAAATTTTAAATCAGAACATTTTGAATCTTCTGCTTGACATTAGGGGATCATCAATGTCTAATGCCATGTACCTGTCTTCTGACTAAGCATTCTTGGTTCCTTTTTGTGTGACTCTGACCACACAGGGGAATATGTATTCCCCTGGCCAGTAAACTCCCCTTGTGCACTTCAAAACTTTCTTTCATCCTGAAGAACATTATTAAATGGCAGTATTCCTTCATATATATCAACCCTGTTCCTCTATTCTCCAACCATGGCAGCATGGCTTATTACATGTCGCAGTAGGAAACCATCTCTCCCATTCAGCTGGAAGCTAGGAATGTCTGTCTGTCTGTCTGTCTGTCTGTCTGTCTGTCTGTCTGTCTGTCTGTCTATCTCCTATCCATCTATCACCATCTATCTATAATTTATCATCTATCATGACCATCTATCTATAATCTATCATCTATCATCATCTATCATCTATCCATCATCACCATTTATCTATAACTTATCATCTATTTCATCTATCATCTATCCTATCTATGTATCTATGTATCTATCTATGTATCTATGTATCTATCTATGTATCTATCTATCTATCTATCTATCTATCTATCTATCTATCTATCTTTTCCTCTCTTGAGTGTGTATGTTCATGTTTGTGTTGAAGTTGTACTTGCCTGTGCAGAGACACATGTAGAAGCCAGAGATTGACCTTTGGGTGACTTCTTTAGTGACTTCCTGATTTATTTTTTGAGACAGACTCTTTCACTGAACCTGCAACTCTCTGTTTTGGCTAGGCTTTGTATCTGACTGTCTTATCTTACTGGATACCAGGGTTACAGGTATACACCACTATGCCTTAAAAAAGATGCTGGGTATCTCAACTCATGTCCTCATGCTTGCACAGCAATCAGTTTGCCCCATGGAGCCATCATGTGAGCCCCAGAACTCTCATATTTATCTTTGCATTCCTACCAACTGGTTAAATATGTTGAATGATCAGATGGATGGATTGATAGATGAGATGGTTTTAATTTTAAATTCCTCTATCTGAAAATTCTTCAGTGTCTGTATAAACCTCCCATGCAAATGTCCACATCTGCTGTTGACTATTTGCTTCTGTCCCAATAGGCTAAATTGACTGCTGTTTCCAGTACTGGATTATAAATGGTAGCTGTTGATTGCACTGTCAGGTGAGCATAGGGAGAGAGCTATACACAGGGCCTTTGCTGAGCTATCAGATGTTGGATATGCTTCTGTAACCTTGATAACTGTGCACTTCCTGGAAAGACTAATGTCTGTCACCACATTTGCCCACTCCACCACTCACCGACTAGCATCATGCTAGGTGCGCCTCATGCTCAAGAGGCAGAAGCATTGCAGTCCTTTCCAAATAAAGAAAATGAGGCACTGATAGATTTGGTATCTTGCCCAAGATCTAATGACTAGTGGGAAAATGGTATGGGATAAGGAGAGGCTAATCAAATGATAAGTAAAAATCTGAATCCAAATCCAAATCCAGGTGACTCTTTGTTCTTCCTTCCATATAACATGCACTAACATTTATTTCAAGTTCACGGTGCTCCAGTATGCTCGACCAGCTTACCTCTGTCCATTGCTTAATACTGATCATCTCCTCCACCTCTCCAAGGAAAACAACTAGAGGGAGAAACAGAACTCCAGTGTGGACATTAGCTTAATAGGATGCTGGAGAAATGGGGATATGTCACATGAAAGGGGATACCTTGAACCAATGCAGGCCCAGAGGTTGAAGGGTCTTGGAACAGGATTGGGTAAATGGCCCAAAAGGAATAAGAATGGATGGTTGGGATGAGGAACAAGAAGATCCTAGGTTTGGGAAAATAGTTTTACATGTTTTGGTGGAACATATGGATGGGCTCCAAGGGTTAAGCTGCACCAATTCTCTTGGACTTGGTGGATATACCCCATGTCTTCACTGTAAGTTCTACACAAATGTGAAACATGGAGTAAGTGTTGGGTCTGAGCAGGCCCAACATGATATGGAGTCTGGGAGGCTACCATCTCTGGCATTTACAAATACAAAATTAATTTCTCTGAACCAGTTTAATTATCAGTAGAGAAAATGGTACCTACTCTATTGGTTACAAAGGGCACAAAATGAGCTTCTGTAGGGGAAGCATTAAGTACAAAGTATACACAGTAGGTATTTGGTAACTAGTGGTTTCACTTCATCTCCTGTAATTTGAATATTACATACTTTTCATGGAACCATGAGACTTGGTCCTCAGGAAGTCACTGTTGAGAGATGGTGGACCCTTAAATGGAAGGAGCTTAATGGGAGATCTTTAGGTCATTGCAGTCATGCCTTTAAAATATATTATGGGACTTTGTCTTCTTCTCCTTCTACCCTTTTGCTTCCTACAGATGAGGTGAATGGATTTGCTTTAATACGTGTTCTCACCATGATGTATAGGCTGAAAACATGGGGCCAGTAGACCACGGACTAAAATCTTCCAAACTGTGAGCCAAAACAAACCTTTATTTTTCATAACTTGTCTCAGGCATTTTGTCATCATGCGAGAAACTTGGCATCTCCCTTTGCTTAATTTCTTTGCTAATTCTATCTTTCAGTGGTTTTATATGATAGAGTGCATGTCTCTAAGTTATAAATCCCATTAGGGAAGGGCTATGTCTGTTATTGATTGTATTTTCTGATTCATTCATTCTTTCACACACTCATTCAACACATACCATTTGCTCCACAGCTGATATGGTGGAGTTGAGTTCTTGGTAGAAATAAATAATGAATAGTAAATATGTACTTATTTTAAAAAGGGTCTTTTGCAGGCAGTCAGTGTGTGAGGCTATGTCACAGTCCATTTGCACATCAGAAGAGTATTGCCTGGGAAAGGCCCATGAGCATATGGCACTGTACAACTCTGGAACTTCACACATCAGTTCAGAGGAATCATTACCAGGAAGGATCTCCATTCCTCCCATTGGTGATTGAACACACAGCCCTAACCTCTACCCTTGGCATCACCCTCCTTGTCTTTTACACAGTTCTTGGGGAGTAATAATTCAATCTATTTCATCTATCAACTGATAGAATTTTCAATTGAAAACCATTTTTCACTTACAACAGCAATTAACCCTTGTTCACTTATGAAGGAATTTTAGTAAAACCAAAAACAAAAAAAAATTAGGACATAGTGCATTTAGAACATTGATTCTCTGCCCTCTAGAGTGCTCACAGTCAACACTTTGACAGTAGACATCTTTCTAGAATGTCTATAACACGTGAAGGGGTGCAGCAAGTGCCTGCGACAGGATTGTTGCATTCCCCATCACTTTGTCTTCTGCCATTCTAGTGTCCACTTTAGACTCCACCAAATTTCCTTCTGTATATTCAACAATAGAAGAAAAACATTTGCATGAAATTGAAGCCAAGGACGGCTGTTTGTGGGACTTGAATTCTTTCCTAAAGTTTATGTTGGCAAGTGTTAATTATCACAGGCCTTACATAGGAGAGGAAGGTATGTGTGCTCTTTAAACCAACCCCAGTGGTTGTACTTGCATTCTGCCCACTGTTTTAAATTCCTGTCACTCCCACTTTTTAGCTCTTTCTTCTCTTTGGGCTGTTTTAAGCTACAAGGAGCTTAGCAGTGTCACCTCAAGAGAAGTCCGTTTGGGAGCTCTTTGCTGAACAAGCACATCTGCCCAAAGGCCTTGGGCGGACACAGACTACAGATGTCCAGGGCTGTGGTGGACATCGTACTATAAGAAAGGAGGAACCACGCCAAGGACATTGTGTTCCATCTATAATCAAATCCCACTACATGGTGAATTCTTTAATTCAAAAGATTGACTAGGATGGTACTTTAAAAAGAACTGCAGCTGGTTAAATTTAAGGCCTGACAAAACTCCAGTCTAATAATACCTCCTGGCCCTGGGCCGGCCACATCCTTCTTCTAGGGAACTGGCTGAGCTCTCAAGTGTTTTCTGTGACCACCAGTGAGATGCTCTCTCTGCACTGGCCTTGACAATATGAACCACTTAACGGAATGAGCACTCTGCTGACCCAGCACGGTTGCATGAGCAGCCTATGCTTGCTGATGCATCTCGGAGTTATTGTGTAAGAGGTCTTGCTGGCTTGTGAGTGGCTTGGCCTTAGTCATAAACCTGGCATTTCTTCCCCAGGGTCCCACCATGTCCATTGATCCTCTTTTTTGTTTGTAAGACATTTGCCAGTGGAACTTCCATCTTTCTTCCAGTTGTTTATCAGTTCAACCTTGAGGAAACTTCATGGTGCTATTCTTAATTCACTATGGAACACAGCTGAGTTCAGCCCTGAACACTGCTTAGTTTCATTCACAAAACAAATCAGTAAATACTTTAGAATGGCCCTTCATGAATAGGGCACTCTGTCACGTGGATGGAAAAGCATGCAGGGCAAGTCTAGCTGACATGGATTAAAACACTGCCTGACCATACAAAGCACTTCCCACATCTCTCCCTGGAAATTCTCTGCCCCTCCAGTGAGTGTACCTTGATTGCCGCTGGGCCTCACATTTAAAAATCTCAAGCCACCAGCATCCTTGAAGTTTCGGAAGGACCAAGTCGGGACTGGTAAGGTGAAAAAAAATGACCAAGATCATACACTCAATAAGAAACAGAACCAGGGGGCCGGGCGTTGGCCCAGCACTCAGGAGGCAGAGGCAGGCAGATCTCTGTGAGTTCAAGACCAGATTGGTCTACAAGAGCTAGTTCCAGGACAGGCTCCAAAGTCACAGAGAAACCCTGTCTCGAAAAACCAAAAGAAAAAGAAAGAAAGAAAGAAAGAAAGAAAGAAAGAAAGAAAGAAAGAAAGAGAACCAGGGTGGAATGCAGGTGAACCAGGGGTGTGTGTGTGTGTGTGTGTGCGTGCACTCATATCGGTTTCCTGATATCTTGGCAGCTAGGATAATACAAAGGTTAAGGAGACAGAGGTGATGAAGGGGAGGCCCAGCTCCATGAAAGCTACACACACACACACACACACACACACACACACACACACACACACACACACGTTGTCCTAAAACCCTCTGGGCAGATGGATTAGAAGGAGGCTTGCCGGATGTTGGTTGAATTCTGCAAATCATGGAAGGTTCAGTAAAACCAAAAATGGAAACTGGACAATCATTCATCTCCACAGCAGAGTCAGCAGCAAGCCTTCCTCATCCAATCTCCCTCTTTCTCAGGGAGCCACACAGTAAATCGAATCTGATTGCCACATTTCAGAATTTTCTCAGCAGCAATAAAAATATAGTCCAAGTGTCCACATATTTGATCAATTTGCTTTTATCCTTTAATCGAATAAGACCCAGTCCTACAGTCAGAAAGGAAAGCATTTTGCTCAGCGTTTCATTTCTCCAGCGATTCATCCCACAGCAGGCTCACACTTGTCAGGATGGGAATAAGGTATTTAATGCAGAAATCATTTTTTATGACCACATCACAAGAGGCTGGGATGGCTTTTAAGGTACATCATATTTTAGTCACAAACTCACATAAAGTATGTTCGAAATCTTTGCAGAATACTTGAGCTGGAATGTAAGGATTATGCACTGTTATCAAGAAAGGGGAGCCTTGCTTTGTTCTTTTCTGGGTCGTGACCTCTTCTGTTCTTAGTTAGTCTGACAGACGGAGACAAGGGCTTTAGAACCTAACAAAAAGTCCATCCAAAATGGAGTCCAAGAATGCCAGATGTTCAAGGGTGCTAAAATTGGCAGCGTTGGAATCTTACATTGCTACAGAGCTGGAAGAGAAGGTCCTTCGGAAGGGTCAATACTCCTAGGAAGCTGAGAAAGCTTCAGAACACAAGGACATTCCAGCAACCAAACATGGAGTCCTTTGGGATGCTTCAGTCCCCAAACCATGTGTCCTCTGTGGAGGGAGAGAAATGAAACTGTTGCTAGTTCCCTCCAATCCCAATTAGGGTTCATGCCACATTCTGGCCAGCTGCCACATAATCCAGAGATACAGGAAGCAGAGAGAACCTGGAACAGGCAGAGGAGATGACTAAGGCAACTGCAGAGTCAGATAACAGATTTTAAGGCGGCAGGGGGTGAAACCAGATTGTGGTGGCACACACCTTGAATCCTAGCACTCGGGAGGCAGAGGCAGGCAGATCTCTGTGAGTTTGAGGCCAGCCTGGTCTACAGAGTGAGTTCTAGGACAGGCTTCAAAGCTACGCAGAGAAACACTGTCTTGAAAAAAACAAAATGAAACAAAAAAGGAGGCAGGGGGTGTGGTGAGAGATCATGCACCTTGGAGCTGGACATGGGTTAATCTTATTTCTATCATAGCTACATGGTGTGATGTGGGCTCTTATTTGTAGACAGAGTTTTCTGTTCTGTCTGGTCCTGTGGCTGTCTAGCCCCAAATAAATACACTGATGCTCATATTAATTATAAACTGTTTGATGATGGCTCAGGGTTCTTATTAGCTAGCTCTCTCTTAATTATTAACCCGTTACTATTAATCTATGTATTTCTAAGTGGCCTTATCTTCCAGAGAATGCTCGGCATGTCCTGTCTTCCCTGTAGCTATGTGACATCTCTCTGGCTGCCTCTCTCTGCATCCTCTCCCCAGAATTCTTGTCTGGTAGCCCCACCTATACTTCTTGCCTGGCTACTGGCCAATCAGTGTTTTATTCATCAACCAATAAGAGAAGAGCATCCCCATCACATATTCTTAACCTATCAGAACTTCAGCTTCCCAGTTGTAAAACAAAAGTAGAACAGCTGATACACTGGGTTACCATAATAACTAATGAGAGGTAAAATTTAGCATTATCATATGAAGCTGGGTGTTATGACGCTTGCCTGTAGTCCCAGTCCTTGGAAAGTGAAGTCAGGAGAAGTCAGCAGTTCAAAGCCAACCTTAGTTATTTAATGGCTTTCAAACCACCCACCTACCATATTTTCTAGCTATACCACCACTGAGTGCATACATGAGGGGCATCTAATTAGGGCAACATGAAACACAGATATATGCACACTTGATATCATATGGCATTCCTCATAATATCCAGGCTATGGAGTCAGTCTAAATGTCAGTTAACAGAAATAAATAAAAGAAGTATGCTAGAAGCACATAGTGGGGTATCATGCAATAATGAAGAAGAAACACAAATGATTTGTGGGAAAAAATGAATGAATAGAAGTGAAGATGGTCACGTAAAACAGAAGAGGCCAGAGTCATGAAGAGAAACATGGTGTGTTTCCTCTCATATGCAGAATCTAGGGTAGTTTTGTTTTGAAGATACTGAAATAGAAAAGGAACCATTTGAGAAGAGGAAGAAGCCCAGTTGGATTAGTCAACTGTATCTTTCCTGATGATTTGCTTGCTTGTTCTATTACTGTAGCAGGAACATCATCCTAGGGGCTATCTTTCTCCTTCAGTTCCAGTTTTTTTTTTTATCCACATATTTTAGCACTACATCACCAGGGCATGAGCATTTGGAACTGCTGTCTGCTTGCAGGACCACCCAGGCTAGCCTTCACAGAACCACATACATCTGCTGACTGTTTCTCACTATCTCAAGCATGTTCCCTGTGATGTCACTCATAACTGCTTCACACTCCATTGAGTAGAAAGATATAATCCACCTTGGCAATCTGTCTCTTTAATATATAATTTTAAACTTATTCTTTGTGGACTTCATACAAATGTATGATGTATTTTGATCATACATCATACTCCCTCCCACTTTCCTGGATTCTTCTCACATATGTCTTTCCCTAACTTCATCATTATCTTTCTTTCCTCCTCCTCTTCTAATTCTTTTTCTTTCTTATAGTCTTATGAGACTAATTAGTGCAGCCTATATATACATAGCTATAGGGCCATTCACTGGTACATGGGCAGTCTACCAATGACATACCTTCCCAGAGAAAAATGCCTCTCTTTTTCTCTCCCAGAAAGGCCCTGTGAGGCTCTCCTGCATCCAGGCTGGAATTCCAATCTGGAAGTTTGATAAGAAATTTGGTCTGAGATCTAGGATCCAGCCAGCCTGTGGAATTGTCTTCTGTGCACTGCCTCTCATCCTCCAATAGTGGGGTCAGATTCCTTCTAATGCCTGGATCCAGTGGTGGTCCTAACAGCAGGAGTGAGCATGTGCAGAAAGAACCTCTGGAGCATTTGCCTCATTCTGTGGGTCAGTGCAGATGCCCTCAAAGCTGGGCTAGACTGAAGGGCAGTGGGGAAATAATTTGCACCTTCCAAGGAGAAGAGCTAAGAAATGGCTTTTGTATGGCCCTAAGCTCTTGTATTACATTACTTCTTTCATGCTTTTTTTCTTATTTCTGCCTGTTTCTGGATCTTCATCCAGACCATGGAACCTCTTTGCTCCTTGTATCTCCCTCCTATGTTCTATCGATATCTCTTAGTGTCTTGTCTGTGCTTTTGAAAGGCACCCCAGCCTTCCACTTCCAAACTTTCAATTGGCTTTTTCTTCCCTGTCACCACACTCTCTGAGACCTTTTCTTCCTTGTTTTGAATGTTGCTTTTCTGCAGTACCTTCTTCTTTAAGATGGGGTGTCTCACCTGCCAGGGATTCAGTGTAGCATTGGTCTGTTTTTAAAATATTTTCTGCTCCTGGAAAGTAATAATTATCCTTGAGGTTCATCTTTATTTTTCTGTTTGTAGTTCCGGATTTCATGTGGCTCAGTTGGTAAAGTGGCTGCTGTGCAAACAGAAGGACCCCCAGTTTGCATCCCCAGTGTCTACCCAAAAGTCCGATGTGATAGTGCTCATCTGGTGCTGGGATGGGAGGTGGTAGAGACAGGAGGATACCTGGAACTTACTTGCCTACCTGAATTGGTGAAGTCCAGGTTCAGGGAGAGACCTTGTCTCATAAACTAAGATGCAGAATCATTGAGGACAGACCAGATGTCAACCTCTGGTTTGCAGATGTACATGCACACTTATATACACAACCATGTGTGTACAGTAAAAACATACACAATCTCTCTCTCTCTCTCTCTCTCTCTCTCTCTCTCTCTCTTTCCTCTCTCTCTCCCTCTCCCTCTCTCTCTCTCTCTCTCTCTCTCTCTCTCTCTCTCTCTCTCTGTGTGTGTGTGTGTGTGTGTGTGTGTGTGTGTATCTGTCTCAGGAACCTTAGTGGTTTGTATTAGAACAACTCCTATTTAGAACAAGTTCTTACAACACTGATTGCAAACACCTGTACTTGAACAAGAACACACCTGTTGTAGGACATATGGCATTTTATAGAACTAGTGTGTCCAACTAAATGAAGTGACAGCCCAGAGGCCAATAAACATAGATCTGCCTTGCATGTATTGATTTCCCAAAATTCATTTAGGCCCTTGGGCCTTTACACATGCTTCTTTATTCTATATTTGAAACAGGGTCTCACTGTGTAGCTCTTACTGGTTGGAACTCACTATGTAGTCCAGGCTGACCTCAAACTGACAGAGAGCCATCTGCCTCTACCTCCTGAGTGCTGAGATTAAAGGTGTGTGTCACCATGTCTGGCTATTTTCTCTTTTTAAACTCCCTACTTCTGCCATCTATTTAATGCCAGTTTCTATTTCAAGTTTCATCTGTATATGTTTTGGTTTTTTTTTTTTTTTTTTTTTTTTTTTTTTTGGTTAGGGGTATTTTTTTTAGCTCCCCAGGCTTGGTTTTGAGTCCTTGTGATAAATTGTTACAATACCCTGTCCTTCAATCCCTAAATGCAGTTTAAATTATTGCTTCCTAAAAACATCAATTGAATGTCTGTCTTCACAACTAGGCCACAGTCTTCCTGAGGGCCAAACTTTTGGCTGAGTTTCTCTCCGTAGTATATCTGGCACCTAACTATACCTGGTATGGAATAGACACTTAATGACTAAGTTGAATAAATGAATATATGAACATATAAACTAAATTACGTCCTAAACATTCACATCTTTAAAATGACATAATGGAGACTGAAAATCTGATTTTCACTCAGACACAGTTTACATATTTCTGAATATCCCCTGCCATCCCTAGTTAAAGTGCACACAAGGCCTTCTTCAGGAGAGAGGGCACCCCTCAGGGAAGTTCTGGCAGGTCAGAAGGCTGAGGACATTGTGTAGGTTGCACTATAAAGGAGCCAGGCTTTGATTTGTTCCTGAGGCAAGAAAATCTTTTAAAGCCATGTAAACCAGGAGAAGGGTGGCAGTGGTGGGCTGGAGAAGCAACCTGTGTTTTCCAGTGTTCCCACCAATGTTCTGGCAAAAGCCCAAGAGTCTCAGCATAATAGAAGATGGAAACCTCCAGCCAACCACTTTCATCTTGACTGGTTTCAACACAAATCTCCCTGAATGCTAATAATGTAATGACAAATCAAACGTAAGAATTTTAGAGTAACACCTTCAGTTACTATAATAGGTTCAAGGCATACTTGAGGTTCACAAATTTTTTGGTCAGCCATAAGAGAGAAATTCATGTCACTTCCCACATGACGAGAATTAAGACAGACTCAGAATGACAATTATGCCCTGTTTTCTCTCCTTAATGAGTCCTAGATGGTATGTGGATATATAAAGTCATTCATGTGCTCTGGGTGTGAGTGGAGAACAGAGACTGTCCAGGGGAATAATGCAGAGTTACAGGAGGTGGGGCAAAAGAAGGGAAACAGCCAAAAAAATACTATATACCTGTAGGAAAATGTCCTTAGGAACCTCAATGCTGTGTGCAATGAATATGTGCCAGTTAAAAACAATGGGCCACGAGAGCAGAATAGGACATTTGAAATAATGCCACCCACTTCTCATTTCAGACCCAAAGAAGCCCTGTGTATGTGGGGTTAGGCAACTTGCTGATCAGAGACAGTTCATTTCAAAGAGAAAACCTTGAAGCCCCTGAAAAGGTGTCTTGATTATATTTAAGATTAACACAGCTGAGCAATTGTAGTGAAGGAGAGAGATGCTTCCTGAATTCACTGCTGTTCTGGAGGCTGACAGGGAGCTGAGAGGGCAGAACTACCTAGGAAATAGCATCCTGGAGAGAGACAAGGAGCTCCAGATGGAGAACATAGGAGAAGAACTAGCTGTGATGTTTACAGCAATTATCATTTTGACAGAGTCTAGAACCACTTAGGAGGTAAGGAGGCCTCTGGGCATGCCTGTGGGGGATTATCTCGATTGTGTTAATTACTTCCTTAGAGACCTAAAGTGGGAATTACCAATATGGAGCCAGATAAAAATACATGGGTATTTATTAGGGAAAAGCCTTACTTACAGAGCGACCTAGCCAGCCGGCGGGGCAGCAGTAAGTACAGCAAGCCGAAGATGCAACGGAAGAAGGGCTGCCATGTGAGCGCCCCTCACTCTTAAACCTTCCCTATATCACCCTGACCACGCCCTTCAGGCACACCTGTAGCCAGCCCCTAGCAGGTGTGGCTACAGTGTCCCCTACAGAGACCAGTCTCTGATGGGGCCAGCACCTCTGCATGCAAGTTTCAGTGGGATACAAAGGTCCAGCCCACGATAGGCTCTCTCCTCACATCTGCTCCTGGTGCTGCTCATTTCTGTTCTGCAGCTGTGGTCTAGCCTGGATCTTTGGATATGTTTGCTCAGCTCTGTGCCTGGTGTATCTAGAGGTAGCCACAGACATGGATCACTTGGAATTGACTATGCCCCTTCCACTGTGAAGGGCTGCTGAGGAACAACCTCTCCATTCTGAAGCTCTGCGTCCTTGCATATGACCTCTGAGTCTTCAAGGCCTTCTCTTGTGAAGAGCCCTGAGTTCTCCTCAGCACAGCATTATCTGTTACACCCCTGCAGGGCCCTGGGTTCCCTCCAGCAGACAGAATTGCCTGTTACATCTCTGCTGGGCCCTGGGCTCCCCTCAGCACAGCATTGCCCATTACACCCTTTTGCTTCAATCAGCACCCTCTTCATTTAAACTCAGAGCTTCTCCATGGTGGTGGCTTCTCACCTTTGGCACCGCATAAGCACAGGGTCCCATTCAGAGACAGAGTGGCTTCCTGACCTGCAGAGGACCCAACAGGTGCCCAGCTTCTAGCTGACTTTTGTCCTCTCTGAACCATGCATTGATGCTGTTAGTGACGTCTCTGAGCTTTATTTTCTAGCAGCTTCTGTTTAGTAACTGGCTGTAAGGGACCAACTACTTATAATAAAACACAAAATATCCATCCCCCCCATTCCCTGGCTCTCCCATCCTCCCATGTTCCCCACCAACCCCACCAACACCCCCAACTCCTCCCCAGGGATAGTGAGGCCCTCCACCTTCAAAGTCCATCATATCATTTGGGGGAGGGACTAAGCCCTCCTTGCTGTATCTGGGCTGCAATAGTATCCCTCCATAGGGAATGGGCTCCCAAAGTCCATTTGTGCTCTAGGGATAAACACTGGCCCCACTGTTAGAGGTCCCATAGACTGCCTTGGCCTCCTGGCTGACACCCACATTCAGAGGGCTTGGTTTGTTCCAAATCTGTTTCCCCAGCTTTACGACTAGGATCTCCATGCTATCGGTAGGTCAGGTCCCCTGTTTCTGCAGGTCTCTCCAGCCCCGTTTTGGCTCCTTTGCTCATCCCTCCTCCTTCTCCACAACTGGATTCCAGTAGCATGGTTCAGTGCTTAGCTGTGGGTGCCTGTTTCTGCTTGGAATAGCAACTGGATGAAGGCTCTAGGAATGGTAACCAAAGTAGGAATCAATCTCATTATAGGGGAAGGGCATCAATGGCATCCTCTCCACCACTGTCTGGCTTCTTAGTTGGGGTCATCCCTGTGAATCCCCTAACATTTTCTCTGCACCAGACCTCTCTCCAAACCTGTACTGTCTCCCTCAATCAAGGCATCTCCTTTCTTACACTCCTCTATTTCTCCCCTGTCTCAGTCCTCTTGTTCTCCTCCCCGCTCCCCTTCTTCCCTTCTTACCTCCTTCCTCTCCCTGCCCCCGAGCTCCCACTTTGGTCAGGGGTTCTTGTCCCCATCCCCTTCTTTGAGGGACTATGCAATCTTCTCTTGGGGTCCTCCTTGTTTCCTAGCTTCTCTGGCAGTATGGATTGTAGACTAGTGATCCTTTGCTCTATGTCTAAAAATTAAAAATGAATGAGTATAAACCATGTTTATCTTTTTGTGATTGGGTTACCTCACTCAGGGTGGTTTCTTCTAGTTCCATCCATTTGTCTGCATATTTCAAGATTCCATTTTTTTTCTGCTGAGTAGTACTCCATTGTGTAATGTACCACATTTTCTCCATGCATTCTTCAGTTGAGGGGCATCTAGGTTGTTTCCAGGTTCTGGCCATTACAAATAATGTTGTATGAACACAGTTGAACATATGTCCTTGTTGTATGAGTGTGCATTCTTTGGGTATATGCCCAAGAGAGGAATTACTGGATCTTGAGGTAGACTGATTCCCATTTTCCTGAGAAACCACCATACCGATTTCCAAAGTAGTTGTATAAGTTTACACTCCTACCAGTAATGGAGGAGAGTTCCTCTTTCTCCACATCCTCTCCAGCATAATTGTCATTGGTGTTATTGATTTTAGCCTTTCTGACAGGAGTAAGATGTTATCTGAGAGTGGTTTGAGTTGCATTTTCCTGATGGCTAAGGATGTTGAGCATTTTCTCAAGTGTCTTTCAGCCATTTTGGATTCCTCTGTTGAGAATTATCTATTTAGTTCTTCACTCCAACTTCTAATTGCATTGTTTGGTGTTTTGGTGGCTAGCTTATTGAGTTCATTGTATATTTTGGTGATCAGCCTCTGTCAGATGTGAGATTGGTGACTTTCCTTTCCCATTCTATGGGCTAGCATTTTGTCTTGCTGATTGTGTCCTTTGCTTTACAGAAGCTTCTCAGTTTCAGGAGGTCCCATTTATTAATTGTTGATCTCAATGTTTGTGCTACTGGTGTTATGTTCAGAAAGTGGTCTACTGTACCACCTACCTTCTCTTCAAGAGGTTCAGTGTGGCTGAATTTATGTTGAGGTCTTTGATCCATTTGGATTGAAGTTTTGTGCATGGCGATAGATATGGATCTAACTGCAATCTTCTACACGTCCGAATCCAGTTATGCTAACATGGGAGGATGGGAGAGCGAGAGAATGGGGGGATGGATATGTAAATATGAGTAGTAATTAAAGAATTTAATTAAAAATAAATAAAATAAAAAATAAAACACAAGAACGTGACTGAGAAGATGAACTGAGAAGGCTGACAAGCCCGTTTCACAGTGACTGAACGACCCAGACGAAGTTACTCAACCTCTCTGACCTGTAGCTTTTCATCTACTCTATGGAAATGATAATAGGATAGCTAGTGATAAATTAATTATGTGCATGGTTAATACACAGATAGAATAGATAACACCAACTAGTACTCAATCAATGATCAGAAAATGTTAGCAGTTACTATTGGGTAACATTTGCTTTTTGCATTACAATAAAATTTAATCAATAAACTTGACAGTTGATTGTGTTTATAGGCCAGGAAGACTGTATACAGTTCAACAGTCATTGAGAAGAACATTGAAATCAAGGTAAGAAAATATGGTTACTGTTCCCATCTGTTACATGCAGGCTGCACCACCCCGGCATGTTCTTGCCCAGCCTTCTCCTCCCTAGGGAGGGGAGATGAGGGGATTTCCCTCCCAGAGATGGTGAAGTAGACAGAGATTGCATCTGGAATCACTGAGCATGCAAGGGGACTGAGTAATGGTGGCTCATGGAGGACAGTAAGGTTGGCTGGAGAAAATAAACCCAAGTGAGGAATTTGGGGTGTGATTTGTAGAAAGTAGTCAATCCACAAAGATTTTATAAAAAGAAAGTAACGTGCTATTGATAATTCTTCATTTAAAAATTAGCCTTTACAGAACAAAATTGGGCAGATTAAATGGACTCCTCCGAGCTTCAATTCTCACTTGGGGTAACGATAGCATTCATTGGACAAGTGCTCTATTTCAGGCTGTCGTCTAAATAACTGACTCCATAAGTATGATGGTTAATCTTAAATGTCAACTTGTCTGGATATAGAATTTCCATGGAAACGCATCCCTGGGTGTGCCTATGAAGGTATTTCCAGAAAGCCTTAACTGAAGAAGGAAGACACACCCCAAAGTGGGCAGCCCCATCACAGACTAATTAAAAAGGAGAGAGAGAGCTGAGCCTTCTGAACCTCAAGCTCTGGCAGCACACACTCCCTGTGGTGATGGACTAAACCCTCCAACTGTGCACCAAAAGAAACCCTTCATTCCCAAAATTGTTTTTGTTGGGTGTTCTTTGTGTTATTTTTATACAAAGATAAGAAACAAACATTTAGTGTTGTACTCTGCCCGACACCCACTTGAAGAGGATTCGAGTATCTTCAAAACTGGTACATTTTACAGGTGAGGCAGCTGGTGCTTCGAGAGACTGATGAGCATATCCAAGGCCACACAGCAATTGGCAAGACTTGGATTCTAACCAAGTTGTCATCTTAGATTCTAGGTTCTGAATTGCTGTGTTATCTTGTCTTTTTTTTTTTTTTAAATTTACAATGCTGTTGGCTAATTGACTAGGATTTCTTATATGCTAGCTCAGTCTTAATTATCATAAATCTATATATTTTATAAGACTTATTGAGGACACCTTCTGATGGTGTCCTCTTCCTGGGATCACATGGCAGCTCTGTAGAGAAGAGAGCAGGAGGAAGAGAGAAGAGCAAGAGAAAAAGGACAACTTCCTGTTTGCCCCTGCTTATATATGAGTCTGCCTGCTATGTCACTTCCTGCCTGTATCACAAGACTTCTTTTTACTGCGTTATCTTGCCTTTTACTGTTTAGTGGTACAGACTTTGAAAAACATTGCCACAAGGCAGGCTAAGTCACAAAGCTCATAAAACAGAACCTGATACACAATAAAGTTTTACTGCAATGTTTGCTCTTGGCTATTGTCTATTCTTCACATCTCTATAAATGTATAATTATGAATGTGATTACACATTCATGTAAATATTTATATGGACAGTAGTATTTGTTTGCTACATTAGCATATTATATATACAATTAATGGTCAGGATTACTACGAAATATGTATGAGTCAACATTTATGAGAAATTTGGCATTTTACAGTCTAATGCCTGTGACTTCAGGACCATTCTAGTATATCTTTTCCCCTATCCCCTGAGTCAGGGTTTTGGTATGGGTTCCAGGTATAGCTCTGGAACTTGCTCTACAGACTAGGCTGGCCTTGAACTCACAGAGATCTGACTTCCTCTGCCTCCCGAGTGCTGGGATTAAAGGCATGCACCATTACCATCTGACATTGCTTCTTTTTTAGTCTGTTACCTTTTTTTCCTCTCCTTTTTACACTTCAGCACTAAGTCTCTTTAAAATAAACTAAGTTTTTCTTAACCGGAGACTTAAATGTCTTCTAGTCAGGACCTGGTTCCCAGATCCAAGCCATACACAAATTTTAGGTACTTGGAAATATTAATATCCACTTGACAAAAGTAAAGTCTGCATCAGTTTTCAGGTGGCAATTCAATGAAGTCCAGACTGGATGACTTAGGTGAGATACATGTGTTTTCTAACAGTCTGGGAACTGGAAGGCCAGGGCCAAGGTCTCAGCAGGCATGGTCCTGTGCTTGTAGGTGGCTGTGTTCTCTCCGTGTCTCTTATAGGACTCTCTCATGTCTGCCTGTGCTCTTGTCTTCTGAGCTTCTAAGGACATTAGTCATGGTGGATTAGGGCCCATGCTGATGACTCCATTTTGTTATTCATCTGTTTTAATGTCCCTTTCCAAATACAGTCACATTATCAGTTATTTAGAGTTAGGATTTCAGCATAAAGATGGAAGAGGAGACACAATTAAGTTATAGAACTGCCTATCAAGATCAGTTAGGAGTGTTATGAGCACCTACCCCCCACAAACAAGCAGAACAGTGCATTAGCCTATAGTTCGTCTTTTGCTGACATCCCAAGTAAACATCGGAAACAGCCTTCCTGTGGGGTCTAAACATTGCATCTGTGGAGGGCAAAAGCTCTATGTCCAAACATGAAGATCCTGGACACTTCCTGAGGGTGTTGTCAATTTCACTTGCCAGTGAAGGCATCATGGAGGTAGAGGCTGAGTGGACCATTAGTTAGGAGCAAAAGGAAAAAGAAACCCCAGAGGGCTACCAGTGGGTCCAAGAACCCATAGCCTAGACCTGGAGTTGGTTGGTCATGTAGGGGAAGGAGACCCAGGAAGACCCATCAGTAGCACTGCAAATGTGAGCAGAGAGGGTTTGGAGAAATGCATGTTTGTGTATATGGTGGACACTTCTGGACCATTTTCCAAGCAGTCTTTTCCTGAGAATACAGTGAGATCCTAATGGAGTTGTGATTCCATACAGGGGGTAAAGGTTGCTTTGAAGTTCAAGGGCTTTGGGCTATTAGTGAACAGAGATGAGATGATGTCATTCTGGGGCTCCTGACAAAATTTGGGGGTAAAAAGGAGGAGAGGTGCAAGGTTGTATAGTTTATCCCCTCAAAGCAGATCTTTCCCTATGCATGTCCCGGGCTGGTACTTTAGACATGGATGAGGGGGTCATTCCACTAGTGATAGAGGGTTGCAACTCAAGACCTATCTGCCATGTGAGTGCTGCTTAGGACACCACCTGTCTTAGTCAGGGTTTATATTGCTATGAGGAGAAACTATGACCATGGCAACTTTTTTTAAAATATGGAACTCTTCACGAATTTGCATGTCATCATTGCCAGGGGAACTCTTTTTTAAAAATTTTAATTTTGGATTTTTGGAAACAGGGTTTCTTTGGGCAAATCAGAGATTTCTTTTAATTTAAATCAAAATAAACCAGACCACCCAATCTACCTCCACTTAAAGTAATGTGACTCTAGTTGAGTGTTGAGATGACGTCATTGCTGAGGAAGTCCATGTATGCAGCCCCCAAGCTAAGGACCCATCCCTCTTCCACTCTTCCCTTTTCTGTTTCTCTCCTACACTCACACCTGTATATCCGCATACAAATGCATGCAGCTGTCACACATGTGGCATGCATTGACCCACCCAGTGCCTGTGAACTAGCATGGCCTCCATAAAGATCATGATTATGTGTCATTAGAAAAATAGTCCTTATTTTTGACACCCTATTAAATGCTTGCTGAATGGAGAAATAGATGAAAGAAGAACATACCTTTGTTTCTGAGCCAAGCACCAGCCCTAAAACATGATTTTTGCCAGAAGAAGGAAAAGGAGGAAAGGAGAAGGGAGAGGGAGGGAGGGAGGAGGGATGGAGGAGATGGGGGGAGGGAGTAATGAGGATGGGGAGGGAGAAGAGGAGAGGGAAGGTGAGGAAGAGGGAGGGAGAGTGGAGGAAGGAGGCGAGAGGAAGGGGGTACCATATCCTTTTCTACCCCAGACCACAGAGTAGGTCTCCATCCTGTCTACACCATGCCCACCTCCACTGCAGTACCAGATATTCAATACCACTCAAGGCCCTGCCCTCTATAGTCACCAGGAAACATGCTAGAGGGAGGTACTAGAGACTGTTGTGTATGCATCTCACATGGGCCAACACAGTTGTATATAGTCTACTGGCTGAAGTTTATAACTGAGGGCCACGACTTAGAATCCTGGAAATGCCTGTGAGCTTTTCTGAACAGTGGGCTCTGAAACAAAAGGGGACATTGAAAACTGTATCTTGTAAAAAGCTTTTCCACTTTGGCCGATGGGTACTCTGGAACATCCAACTGCTATCATGCCGTGCTGGTGTGCACTTGCAGGCACTGTGTCTTTTGTTACTGTTGTCTTCTTCTTAGGATTCTTCTCTACTATTATCTACCCAGAGAAACACTTCTCATCTCTCAAGACACACTGCAAATCCTATCCACTCTAGAAGATTTCCCTGAATCTACCTGCCAGTTGACATCAGTAAATTACTTTTTCTTCCATTGAATTTTGTTGTAATGAGTTAGAAATTAATCTTTCTGACCCAGTAGACTATAAGCTACTAGAAAGCAAAAAGACTTATTCTTGATAGCAATGTTACATTAGCAACATTGTACATTTTTTGATGAAAATTAGAAGAGGAAGAGGAGGAGGAAGAGAGCTAGGAGGAAGGGGGAGGTGAGGAAAGAAGTCTTAATTACCAAGTCAGCATGCTTAAATTTTGTGCATGTTTCTTTTCATCTATGTTTACAATGGACACGTGTGTGTGTGTGTGTGTGTGTGTGTGTGTGTGTGTGTTTCATAATTGAAGTCATATATTAATGTTCTACCCTACTTGTCTTCAACTGAGATTATACAGAAAACATGTTTCCGTGTTAGTGTTTCTTCAAAGCAGGATTGTAATGGCCGTGTAACATCCCTCTGCAAAATGTGCTATATACTTCATTGGCTCATTTCCCACCATTTGGACATTTGTATAATCTTCCATTTTTGTTTTTGCTCTTAAAAATAAGGAAGTGTGCTGCAAAGTTTTCATTTTTCTCTCTAGAGCCACTGTCCATGCTGGGTCCCTTACATTTGTCAGAGACTCCTTTCCTTTGGTTGGACTCAATGACTGAAGGACCCATAAAATCAGAACTGGAGGCAAGGGGATGGGTCATTTCTCCCTATGGGCTGGCCACCCGGAGAATTGGGGAGTTGGAGGAGCCCTGTGAAATGGCAAGTTCTAGAAACCAATTGCTCCTTGCCCTTGCAGGCCTCCAGGAGTACTGTCTCCTCTCTATTGCTGACCCAAGTCTGTTAGCTCTGTGTCCTCTCTATACTCCAAGATCACACTGGTGAGTCAAGGTTTTGCTTTATGAAATTGCTCTCAAATTACTTTGTGCAGTGTCCCTTCCCAACAGAGACTGAGATGTGTGCCTAACTCTTTTCAATTTCTTATGAACAGATAGAAACATGCTTATGGCACTTAATTTATATTGACACATTCCTTTCCAAATGTCAGTGATGGCAACTTCCTCCAAGTAGTGTTTGAGAACATTAACAACTGTCATTTTTTGCTTAAATGGTAAAATGCTTGTTGTGCAAGTATGTGGTACTAAAATTCCTTCCCAGGAGGGGATGTAAACAATGTCTAACCTTTCTCCTAAGGTTCCAATGACAAGTTAAGGCTCCATTTTGCCAAAGTTCACTCTGGGAAACAAATAAGTTCATTGGGCTTCCTTACAAAGCATAAGTGAGGGGTTACCTACAGGAGTGTAGGCATGCCTCCTTCCCCAACATATTGTACCTAAACCTTATCCAGCAGGCCTGGGGGTTTCCCCACAGCCCTATAAATGGAGCTACCCACAGTCTTCCTCAGCCTAGGGCTGTCTGTGGTGCCCTTTTGCAAGGGGGTACAGCTGAACTCCCCAAAATGATAGTGGCCTGCCTCATGGGACAATCTTTCACAATAGCATGAGAACCTGAGTTCAGATCCCTGGCACTCATATAAAGCTCTTTGCTTGACTGTTATCATGTCACTGGGAGGCAGAGACAGGGGGACACCTGGGTATTGCCAGTCAGCTAGTATTGGTTGGTGAGATCTAGGTTCAGTGAAAAGCTATCTTCTAAAAGATTGAGGAAGGCACCGGACATTGATCCTGGTCTCTATATACATGTACATGCTCAGACACCTTCAAACACACAGGCACACACACACTATATACAGAAGGAGAGAGAATCACAAAATACCATTTTTAATATTTGAAATGCAGGTAAGAAAAAAGCATACTGTGTTTCAGTTTTATATCTGTGATTACTAGTAAGTAGAGATGTTTTACATATTCTATATTCTTCTTTTATGAGCGACCATAAAATTTCACCCTGCTTTGGACCAGGAGTGCGTTTTTTTTGATGGTGGTGGTGATGATGGTGGTTTTGTTTTGTTAAATTCATTTGGCTTTTGGCTTTTGGAATATTCACAGATACATAATGAGATTTCTTGGAGATGAGAGTCAAGTCGAGACATGAAGCTGATCTATGTTTTATGGACACTGCACTAGACACTTTCCTTGTTACAGACAGAGTATCCACATAAACAACATCAGGGAAGAGAGCTGTAATTTGACTCGAGGTTCAGGGGAAACAGCCATGGCGACAGAGAAGGCCTGACTGCAGGGCCAGAACCTGTCTATTACTTTGAGGGGCTGTGCTCTCATCTCAGCAGATCAAAAGCAGATAAAAGAGAGTGCTGGTGACCCTATCTGCTTTCCTCAGTCACCACTTTTATTTAGTCTAGGGTGCAGCCCATGGGAAGTGCTATCCACATTCAGGCAAGTTCTTGCTTCTGTCTTTGGAAACACCTATCATCATTCCTGTTCCCACAACACATCCACAATGTGCCTAATGAATGCTCCAGGAGGTACAAAATCCAATCAAGTTGGTGATGGAGATAAACTATAACAAATCTACCCCTTGTCGACTTGAGGTTCAAACATTACTTTGAACCTTAATATCCCATCCCTGACCTTCTAAATGTGTTCCTTTCACAATGCAAAATACTTCCTCTCTGAGAGACCCTATAATCTCACCAGGTGTCATGGTTACTTCCTCATACAATACTCTGACCAAAACAAAGCAAGTAAGATTAGGCCTAGCTTGGCTTATAGTTTCAGAGGGATGCAGTCCATCATGTCATGGAAGACCCAGCAGGAAGCCATGGCAACAGTTACGAAATGCACAGTGGCTGGAGAAGGTGGCTAGTCACATTGCATCCACACATAGGAAGCAGAGAATTGTCAGAGAGTAGTTGGCTCTAAAGCCTCAAGTCTTACCCCCAGTGACCCACTTCATCTAAGGAAGCTCTTCTTCCAACCTCCCCAACAGAGCCATTAGCTAAGTGTCAAAAGACATAAGCTTATGGGAGAAATTTCTCATTCTAATTCCAGTACCAGTCCCTCTGCCAAACAACTTAGCCCATTACTTTTGGATTCATCTTTACTCAGACTTTCAGAACATGATCAGAATGCAGCTGCATTCTTTGTCAAAATAAAACTGCCCACTTCCTAAACAGAGCCCTTTTCCTCTAAAGGGGCCTTCATCCTCTGTGTTTCTATCAGCAGCGTGGTCTCATGAACTCCTGATAGAATGACCCACTAGGCTCTGCCCACAGTATTCCAGGTCTTCATGGGTCCACAACTCTTAACTTTTTCACATTCCTCCTATGAACCAAAGGCCTCTGAGGAACACCTGGTCATATAGTCACAGCAACACCCTCACTTTTCAACACACAGCTAGTTGATACTTGCTTCTTACCACCGTGATCAAATGCATATAAGATGGCTTAAGGGAAGAAGGTGACCCATGGTTTGGGGGGAATGGTTCAAGGCTGTGGTAGTAGGAGTCTAAAGCTGCTTGTTCACATCTCCATGGACCAGGAAGCAGAGACAAGGCAGGAAACAGAACAGGTCTATAGGCCTCAAGACATATCAACCCGTGGTCCTGAGTGACTCACTATTACTCAGGAGACCCCAATTCTCAAAGGTTCCACCACCTCCCAAAGACAGAACCACCAATGAGGATGAAGCATTCAAAGGCATGAGTCTGTGGGGAACATTTCTCATTTACGTCATGATGCACAGCCTGAAAGTAATCATATACACTGTTTGTAATGCTCTATGTAGTGACCCTCCTCATGAAGTCAGGAGTGGAATTTTCCACTTGTGGTATCCTATCAAACTCAAAGGCTTCAGATAATAGAGCGTTAAGATTTGGGATACCCAGGTCACAGATGCTCAACTGTAATTGTTTTGTAAAGGAGTAGCTAAGAGTTACTGAAGCCTTATTCTTTGCAAAGCACTCTGGGCCTTTACATTTGCTAATTCCTCAAATCTTCACTATGTTCTGATTAATAAGTATGTCCAACAACCATTGAATAGTTTCTGATGTCCTGCCCCATCCCAAGTCTTGTCTTTTGCCCAATGAGACATGGGTTCTGACATGATCTCATTTTATTGATGCTTCAAGTGTCAATCAAAAATGGAAAGTTAAAATTCCACTATATAGACAAGTTGTTCTTGGATATTATGAATTCACGTGGGGTGTGGGAGGTCATTGGATATTATGAGCAGCCGAGCAACACTTGAGTGTTGTGCCGCGTAGAGGAAACTGTTCGAGACTCATCACTTGGAGAAAAAGAGTTTTAGAAAACAACCACACAAAAGTCTATTTACAGTTTCCATTTTAGAATAGAAAGGAGAATTTTTAAAAAAAAAGAAAGAAAGGAGAATTTTGGGGACAGAATGTGGTCAGTGTTATGGTCTGTAAACACGTGTCTCCTGGGAGAGAGAGGCTGTACTGCCAGATGAACCTGGTGTCTTGGTGGTTTTGACACTGTTTCCCCTCCCAACTCTTTCTCTTCTAAATAGGACATTCCTGCTTTCCCTGTTCTAACCTTTGTGTTTTCCATTCTTAGAGTATCAGCCTCACTTTCGTTGTTTCACTGTTTCCTTCTTTCTCCAATTAGACAACAGTAGCAAGAAGCACTTGGTGTTCTCTTGGGTTAGATCTGGCCTGGAGGAAAATGGCTACTTTTGCAGAATAATCAGATGCTATTTTTTAGCTCTGTGGGTTTGTAGAGATTTTTGTTTTCACAAGAGGCTGTGTTTTATGTATTATATCCTTAGATTTCAGCTTGTTTCACTGGATAGCCAAGCCCTGGTTTTTAATTTCATATTGCTCTGGCTAGTAATGATGAGTCTGGAACAGGAAACTATATTCAGAGGCAACTTTTCCTTCCATCCCTGAAAAAAAAGCCAAAAAACAAAACAAAAAAATCCTCCTCATTCATTTTTCACAAAGAGCTAAAATTGAAGTAAAAAGATGAAAGGATTTGGGAGGAAAAGAATGACCCGATGCCCCCGTCCCAGTTGATGACTGTGTCATCCATGGGTGTGGTTATCCAGATGTTCACTCCTCCATATGTGCAGACTTCTCCAGCTCAAGGCAGACCCACCTGTGCTGTGAGACCCTGGTGTATTTGAGGTCAAGCAGCTTGCCTTCAAGTCACACTGTAAAACCAATGGCAGTCTTCCCTCAGCTGCTGGGTGTTCTGCATGCAACTGTCAGGTTTGCAGATCATCCTGGTGCTGGGGCTCCCAAAGGGAGAAGAGTCCACCTGTCCAAGGAAATGTCTGTGAACATGTTAAGTGGTCTGTGAGAGCGTCTTCCCATTTAATGGCTGAAACATGAAACGGAAAACATGTGCAGTGAGCACGGGGTCCCCAGGCTCTGCTTCTTCCCAGGAAATGGAGTGAGGGGGATGAAGCAAACACGTGAATCCAGGCAGCCCACATGCTCGGGTGTTTCACAATGCAAAAAGCATCTGTTGAGTGGAAATCCTGGGCACGAGGTTTGGAATTTATACAGACAGATTGACTTCCAGTCTCTTGCTGGGATTCCATTCCTGCTGCTATGGGGATACTTTTCCATTAAGCAAGAAGGAATCCATCTCCTCTAAACTGTGCTTATTTAGGCATTGAATGTGCACATACTGAATGTCAGTGTCTGTGTCAAGGGCTGAAACCAAAGATGAATAAGGCAGGGACCTCGTGGTCAAGGAACTTGCTCTGCAGTGAGAAGAGGATGTTCTGCAGTGAGCAGAGAATGCTAGCAACAACTGGCAGGGCAGGTGGGAGTAAGAGCAGAGAAATGTCCAAAAGTACTTGGGGGGAACACCAGGGAGTGTGGAGACCTGTAAGTGATGGACTGGACATTTTCTATTTGAGGCTAACAAAGGTCTATTTTCTTTTCCTTTTGATAACACCACTTCAGTTTTTACTTGAGTCTTCGCCTCTTTCATAAGCAACTGTCTGTATCTGTAGTCCAAGAAAGGGCCTGGGTTGACTGAAGTCTATTATGGTGTTCCCTGTCCCACTAATCAGAAACATTCAGGGTTCGGGATACATACTACAGTTCCAGTTTGTGTGATTCAGAATGGGGGTTTGTTGGAGGCTTTGAAGGCAGAAGCTCACTTGCTCTTTAAAGAGAAGTGTTGAGAACATCAGCTCTCCTTCCTACTGGTTGATGGTTCTCCAGAAATTCTTTGTTTCATAGAAGAACCTTGTGAGGAAGATGTCACTGAAGGCTGAAAACAGAAAGGAAAGGTCACTGTGGTTCTGCGCTCTGCTTCAGGCACTGCAAGCATTGTCTACAAGTCACTGTACAGTTCAGAAGCTCTTCAGTTGGGTGGGCTGATAAGCACTCAACTTTTCAACTGCTGTGGGCGGCCTTCTCTAATAATCACATTTATAGATGGAGAGTAGACTTTCCTCTCATAATAGTGGCTGGTCATTGAGGAGCATGTGCCATGTGCTGGGGGCTCTATTACACTCTCTATATAGGACTTTCTGTAATTCTCACCACAACCTTAGAAGGAAGAGCATCACAACCTTATTTTATATGTTAGAGAATTATGTTTTTAAAGGATGGAGGGGTAGTTTAGTGGTGAAGCACTTGTACAGCCCTGGGTTCAATCCGCAGAACTACAAAGCATAAATGGGTAAGGTTCACAGGTGGAATAAATTGCTCCAAAATACAAAGAATATGTTGGAATATTGTTAGATGGTAAAGTCAAAAGCAGGCTGGAACTTGCTATTGGATTAAGTGAGGTAAAGTACATCAGAGATCTTAGAGGAAACATTTCTGGTACATGCCAAGACTAAAGGCTGCATTTACATGCACTGGGGATGACCAGGCATCAAAGAAAAGGAGGTACCCATGTGGATAGTATTTCCAAAGAAGTTCAGCATAAATCATGTCCTTAAGACTAAGTAAAATATACCCGTTATCCAAAGTCATTCTAACCCCAATATCGGCAAGGATTCCTTCACTTGATGCCATCAAGAGATGCTTGTCACTTCCATGCTCTTTTCTCTCTCCTATTCCCAAATTAAAACCCTTTTTTTTTATCTATTCATAGACTGAAACTCTAAAAATGTACTTGACCAAGAGTCCTGTAGAGATTGGCAAGACACTCAACCCAGAAATCATACCACAAGGGAAGCAGGCAAAGTGGGCATGAGAAGAGCAGTTAAAAGACATGCAATACAGAATGGATCACACAGAAAGGAAGTAATTATGTGTGTGTATGCATATATATTCATATATAATGACAGAGGGAGAAAGCAAAGTATATACATAATAAAAATCTCATAAGGGAACTAAGAATAACACCAGAAATATTTGAAGACTTTAGAGCTGAAAGATTTCTAAAATTATATATTAATATATAGTTTGATGGAAATGATGGAATAATACTACACAGAACACACACACACACACACACACACACACACACACACACACACACACACACACCAAATTCCAATCAGGATTTGAAGAAGGAATCCAGGCACATTGGAATGAAATTTCAGTTAAGACAAGCAAAGAAAATCAAGGTGATTTCCAAAGACTCAATTGTTAGATTGACAGCAGCTGACAACAACCAACTTCTTAATAGCATTGATAGAGAATGGAGAACACAAATAGAAGCAGTTCAACTGGACTGTTGCAGGCCAGCTGGGAATTCTCCACACAGCAGGGTAGACCAGAAAGCCACATTCACATTTAAACTGAGTTTGGACCAATACACCTTCACTATTAAAATTATTCTAAAGTATTTTATTCAGACAGAATAATGATTCCATATGGAGAAACAACAACAATAAAATTGTAGTTAGAGTTAGGCAAATATTTGTGTGTTTTGAGTGAATGACTATAAGAAAATATCTCATCAAGCTTACGATATTATTTGGTGCTAATAATTAACAACAATGATAACATGGGTGTAAAGAAGAGGGAAAGAGCCAAGAAGTTCTAAATATTTCCATCAATCAGGAGAAATGTAGAATGCAAACTAATATTAGGCTTTTAATCATTAGGAACACAAAATACTTTTTTAAGGTCATTAAAAAGACAAAATGTATTTGGAGAATTGTTTTAGTTTTTTAAAATTTTTTCTTGCTCTTTTTTTTAAAAAAAATTAACTTTATTTTATGTGTCAGTATGAAGGTATCAGATTCCCTGGAACTGAAGTTAGACAGTTGTGAGCTACCATGTGGGTGCTGGGAATTGAACTCTGGAAGAACAGCCAGTTCTCTTAACTGCTGAGCCATCTCTCCAGCCCCAGAGAATTGTTTTAAAGTAACAATATTTTTATTAATTAGTTGAGGATTTCATGCAATGTATCTTAATCATATTCATACCTAACTAGATTCACACCTCTTCCCATCTTTCCCTTTCCATTTGTCTCCTCTCCTCCTCCCCTCCTCCCCTCCTCTCTTTCTCTTTTCCAAGAGAGACAGTCTTTCCCACTGCCCTTCTACAATGTTGCCTACGCCTTAAGTGTGGTTGTAGTGGAAAACAGTAATGTTGATCGAAGACTGTGGGATGATGTGTTTTTCACTCCCGATTTCTTAAAATGATATTCAGTACATCTCAATTTTATACAATGGATTGATTTATAATACATTGAAATTAAAAGGCAGTAAAAACTTAGAACAGGAAATGGTGTGAGAAACTGATATAATTCTGGTGCCTGTTATAGAGAGTGGAAGAGTTTTCTAACATGAGGAGTAATGATTGTGTTGTTTGTTATCTCATCGAGTTTCATGGAGGCATGTCAGACTCAGTGACACTGATGCCTTCTCCATAATTACAATTTTAAGTGCCTGGCATATTGTCTCTGTCCATTTAGATTTTCCTTCCATCCATCCTTCCTTCCTTCCTTCCTTCCTTCCTTCCTTCCTTCCTTCCTTTCTTCCTACCTTCCTTCCCTTCCTTTCTTCCTACCTTCCTTCCTTCCTTCCTTCCTCTCTGTCTCTCTCTGTCTCTGTCTCTCTCTGTCTCTCTCTCTCTCTCTCTCTCTCTCTCTCTCTCATTTGTATAGTTCTTGTTATTGAACACAGTGTCTTACACATACCAGGCAAGCACTGTATTGTCCATTCCCATTTCTAGCCTTCACATTTCACTGTTGAGGAATAAAATCAGGAAAGTGTCTTAAGAACATGAACCATCCCAGCCTTGG
Source organism: Cricetulus griseus (assembly GCF_003668045.3). Lineage (NCBI taxonomy): Eukaryota > Metazoa > Chordata > Mammalia > Rodentia > Cricetidae > Cricetulus > Cricetulus griseus. Next base: position 151,283,937 of record NW_023276806.1, on the reverse strand, counting down.
GATTTGTGCAGCTGTTCTCTGTCCTTCGGTATCTACTTGGGAACTTGTACATCACCAGGATATGTCAAGTTTGGCCTGCTGTTCTACACCCCATGCACTGTGTGATCTTGGGGAAAATTCACTGAGATAAATTCCCTAATTTCTAACTAACTAAGGGGATGTAATGTAGGGCAGGGCTGGAAGTGATAACTTCCTTGAGGAATGTTAGGAAACTCCCTGACAGCTCTGGGACTCTACATGAGTAGGGGCCAAACTCCTTCAAAGACCACATGGACTTTTGCTCAGTGGCTTAGGTTTGTCTTGGGAGGAGAAAAGAGGGATGGCCTAAACACAAAATGAAGCAGCTGTCTCTAGCCTAGAATCTTTGCATCCTGACGAGTTGCCCAACTTGCTCAGCAAGGCCATTAGACCTTGGGTGTGATGTTGAGACCTAAGTTCTAAGTCCACTGTGCCTGCTCCATTTCTACAGTAGTGGAAAACATTTTGTTTGTTGTCTCTGAGATGGCCTCTACCCTAGTAATAGAACCTAGCCTCTACTGTCTCTAGGTTCTTTGCACACAGGTCTAGGTATAACACATAGCCACCATGATGCACCATAGCCACCAGAGGATATTATCTTGCTGGAAGTTTGAATTCTTAAAATAAGTTTCCAAATCCACTCCCTGGATGCTTGAGCTACTTCCCACCTTCCTCAATAAATAACCACGTGCCTTCTGTTTTAACACCCCTGGGCACAAGAGATGTACCTACATTTTATTTTTCCTCAATAGTCATGAACAAAACTCACCTCTTTAGAGCTCTTTGACTCCTTGTCTCAGAATGACTGTGTTGTCTATTACTCTCACCCAGTTTCATGGTTTAGACTAAGTGCACTCTGATGATGGGGGTAAGCTAGAACGCTACTCTCCTATTGAAACAAGACCTAAGAGTATCTCAGGGTCAGTTAGGTCAGTTCTGGTCCCCCTTCCTTAAACAAAACAAACCAATGTCTAAGGGAACTTGGATTACTCCCTAGGTTAGTCAAGGGAGTTGCTTTCTTCAGTAGAAAGGACAATGAAACTGAGAACTGGTGATTTGGGGGTACTATGTATGTTAGGGAGAACCTGTTGACCCCTAAGATCTAACCCTTCTGTTCTGATAGCTTGGGTGGAGCAGGACGGGGAGTGGGGGAGGGACACAACTGGAAGCATTGTGAAACATGAGCTATTTCAAAAGGACTTGTCATGAACTACATGAACTGTGAGACATACGCTGTGGTTTTACTTGCTTGCAGAAACCTTAAACATTGAGACGTTTCCGCCAAACAGTATAGGGCTGTGTGGATCCCACACTTGGATCTGCAGTCTGCAGTTGAGCTGGTTTCATCAGAATTTTCTGGGAAGTGTATGGAAATCAGATTCCTGGGTGTCACCTCACACTCTTGAAGAGGCCTAGAGCAGTTGTGTTCTGGAAAGCTCTGGAAGTATTTTGCATGATGAACCAAAATGGAAAGAATGAACAAGAGCCATCCATGCCTCCATCCCACAAACAGTTATTCAGCACCTACTCTTTCTCAGACATATGATAGTCACAGGAGAGCTGTAAACACACACACACACACACACACACACACACACACACACACACACACACACACAAATGCCAGATTTTTGGTCCATGGCTGGGCTATGTGATTTAACTTCTTGATGTCTTCATTTCCAGCACTATAAAAAAGAGGATGGTGATGCCTTCATCATAGGGTTGTTATGATGTTTAAATAAGCAAATTACATAAAGTGCCTGCCCCAGAGGTAGGGTAATTGATAAATGGCATAAAAACAATAATGTTAAAGTTAGAAGTGGTAAAGAAAGGAAAGCTATGGGTTTCATCTCACGGAGTTGTTGAAAGACCATTTATGCCATCCAAGTTCACCCATAACACATGCTTTGTTACTTTCGGTGACCTTTCTTATAATCCTTGGTCTCATGTAGAAAATGAAGGATCTAAGTAGGAAGGTAAACATTAATGTTCTATAAGCCATCATTTGCTCAAGCATACTTCAAAACCCAGCAACAGGCAGCTGGCTTTCTTCTAAACCATCAGAACTGCTGGTATTCACATTGACAGAAGGCCCAAAGTTATCACACCATTGCAGATATGATATGAGCTCAAAACTACACAACCAAAGAAACGACAAGGGAATTCAAGTGGAAAAGATTTGAGCTAGTGCATCTGTTGTTCAAGTTACGGTATGTAACAAACCTAGGAGCAGGCCCTTGTCCTCCACAAATGAGATCAGGTAGAATGGAGATGGGCAGAGAACTGCAGAGTACACACAGGAAGCGAGCACAGGGAGTGAGTTGGGGCTGTGGGGGAAGCTGAGAAGCCTCTTAGTTTCATGGCAACAGTTTCTCTAAGGAAGTCAGCAGAGATTATGATGGGAGCATCTTGGCCAAGACTGTGATTCACTGTCCAAAACTGGGCTGGGCCCCTTGTTACTGGGAGAATTTCAGTTTTTTACATTATTCCCAAACTTCACTCCTTCACTTTTGGGTGTCACTCGATGTTTATTACATAAAGAGTCAAAGGCCTCTGTCCATGTGTCCCCCCAGGGCCAGAGCATTGGAAAGAGTAGCAGTGGTGGTGATGAGGGAAGCCAGGAGATGGGTAATGGGGCAGTTCTGGAAGACGTTTGATTGACAGATTCTGGGAGGGAGGCCTCTGTTCCCCTGGTTCACACAACCTCAGTCCAGATCCCCAAAGAGAAGCAAATATTAAAAGCACTTGTGTGAACTCTACAGTTCTCCACAGCAGTGCTCTGACCAGTCAGTGTCCATTGAACACTGCTCTTCTCTCCAACACTGTATTCTTATGTTGCATTTCTGAGTAGTAGACAGCCTTGTTCTACAAAGGGACCAGATAGCAAGTACTTCTGGCCTTGTAAGTCAATCTATCCCAGTGGCTCAAATCTGCAGTTGTAACGAAGGTATGGGACAAAATATGGGACTCTACATGACTCTGCTTATGGTCTAGGGTGGTGTGTAAGTGCTGGACTCTCAATAATATTTTCTTCACAGAAGTAGACACTGGAAGTTATGGAAGTATCTCAGCAGGTAAGAACAGTCGCTACACAAGTATGAGGCCCTAAGTTCAAATCCACAGTCCCATATAAAAAGCAGAGCATGGCTGCTCACATACATGTAACCTCATTGGTGGGTCTTGATAGCCACTAGCCTAGCTCCAGGTTCAGTGAGAGACCCTGACCAAAGGAATAAAGCAGAGAGTGATAAAGTGAGTCATCTGATGTCGTCCTTAGGCCTTTGTGCACCACACACATATATGTATACAGCATTTGTATATGCCACCCCCACACACAGAGAGACAGAGAGAGAGAGAGAGAGAGAGAGAGAGAGAGAGAGAGAGACACCAGATGGGATGATGGTAGTAAATTCTGGTAGTCCCTGGAATTCTATGATGTAACATTCTTTAGCAGCTCAGTGATGCCAACAAGGCAGCCTGGCTTTCAAGCAGTGTGGTGATGGAGAATTAGCTTTGAAACCTGCCTGGCCCTAATCCCCCCAGGAAGATAGATGTTTTGTATTGTAACATTAGGCTTCAAAGAATATCATTAACCCTGTGGGATGTAGTGTACTTCATCATATTCTAATTTATTTTCTAACATATGTGACTATTAATAGAATTAACTTCTCAATCTTCTAATGAGTTTCTTAGGCTTGGGTCTGTATGTGAGGGGCACAGTAAAGAAGCTGCAGATATGACCACTCTTGTATTAGGGGGAAGGTTTTTATTGTGAATAAGAAAGAAAATGTCCAGAGGCATCTGGGAGGGTCCAGAGCAGAAAGAAAAAGACGTATACTGGACATGGCCAGCAGACTGGACCAGGCTTTCTGTCAAAGAGGCAAGAAAGCCCAAGGAAGCATGGGGTGGACAAGTCATGTGGATTATAAGGAGGACAAGTGGCTGAGGGGCGATAGGGAGGAAATGCCCAGGGGGCTCATGTGGACTTTGAAATATCTGGTACTTGTGATACTGAGGAGCCAGGAGGCCAGCATGGGCTTTGATATGCTGATAGGTGCCACAGGTAGCCATCTGTCCCTTGTAAGGGAAATGACTCCTTTTGGCATTTGAGAACTGGTTTCACAGGTTCCTGAGGAAGGCTGGCTTTTATCTAATCACCAGAAATCTCCTATAGTCCAGCCTGAACTCAGTTCTGCATCTATGGGCTGCCTGAGACCTAACAGGATCCAGGAGACCTGAGTGCAGGTCATAGTTCTAACTATTCTAGACAGAATCAGCTGATTAGAGAATTTACAATAGGTATGGAGAGCACCATTGTTTCATGGTGGCTTTATAAAAGAAACATGAAATTTCTCAGTCCCACCAACTATGATATAGTTGCCATCAGTGGCACATGAGAGATCTCGGGTCATACATAAGTGAACACTGTGCACATAACCCATTAAGAAAACACACAACATGTAAAAGGTGTGCTAACAGTAATATAAAACTTCCTTTAAATTAAATTACTTAAGACAATAGTTTTTTTTTTCATTGAAAGGACACCCTTTAAGTCAACAAGAGTGCAAGTTTGACATGATAAGATAAAATTCATGCCAAGTAGTGACTAAAGGAAGTTGGGGAAGCTTGAAGATGATGTGTGAGAATGTGATGCCTGGAGACCTAAGTGGAGTGTCGATTCTCCCCCATTGAGAACTGTGTTAGTCAAACATAAATGGCCAATATGCAACGGCTAGATGAACAGATGATGAGTGGATCAGCAAATGGTTGAAGGACGGATAGCGGTCAGATGTATGCACTCATAGATGGATGAAGAAACTAACCCTGGCCTTGTGGATTGAGAAGGATTTATTTGGGGGTAGAGAGGAGAAGGCACAGTGTCAGAGCTGCCATTGGTTTCAGGACTCAGAGGAAATGGGAGAAGGGGTGAGCACATCCTCCCTTTGAAGTATCATCCAGATACTTCCATCCTGCTGCAGTTAGCTGTGAGCCCAGAGACACCAGGTAGAGGAACAGCATGCGGAGCAGTGGCCTGCAATATTGCAATGGTGCCCACACGGAAATGTCATCCTTAGACATAGGCATTTGCAACAAATACCTAGTTACGGGAGCAAAGGTGGAAATGTCTACAGCAACACATGCTTCCACCTTAAGTCTGAACTTTTAGTCATTTGGCTATGAGAACAGAAACTTACGGATATAGTCCGTGACTATAGAGGATGCAGGACCAGTCATAACCACATGACAAAAGGACAAGGAAATGTGATTATGTAGGCTACCTCACTGAGGCAGAAAGTTCCATCTCAGATCAGATTATGACAGGGGTCTTTACATTGGAAGAAGGGTGATATCTTTTATGACAAGGAGATTCTTTATAGCCAATGCGCTCTCTAACTTTTTGTGGAAAAACTTTAAAACATGACAAGCGAAGCCCAGTTTTTGAAAAGCTAGGATTCGCAGTTCTGATTTCACCCACCACTTTCATGGTGAGTAACTTCAAGTCATTGCTTTTATCTCTTTTGTCATGTGCACCTGGGTCGAGAACCCTAAATAGCTTAGTACATTTTCTCTCTCTCTCTCTCTCTCTCTCTCTCTCTCTCTCTCTCTCTCTCTCTCTCTTCTCTTTCTCTCTCTCTCTCTCTCTCTCTCTCTCTCACACACACACACACACACACACACACACACACACACACACACACACGAAACAAGATGATTTGTTGACATTAAGTAACACAAAGTATGTCACTGTTCCATGTTGGAAGGGACACTCAAAGAAAGAGGCTCATTCCAAGATAGAATTCAGGGTCTGTGGCAGCACGGAGGTCCAGTTCCTCAAAACATACCAAAAGTGAAAACATCCCTTCTGTTTCCTACAGCTTGGTGGCAAGGTGTGTGAGGATTTGGTGAGAAGGGATAGCCTATGGTGTCCCTGCATGTAACAGGCCCCTGGTCTCCTGAAAGGGCCAGTTCACTGGTGGAGGCTGCTAAAGGTGGGCAGGAAATTCCAGAGGTGTTGTTTTGCTTTACCAGCTTCTTTTCCACCCAACATAGCCTGTGGTCCTTTAGCCAGGCCTCACCCTCTGAGAAAACAGTGGGTAGGGAGAGAATGGGAGACATGGAGACATGCTTGTCCAGAAAGCACAGGGAGAAAGGGCAGCTCTCAAGTGGCATGTCCCAAGTGAAGGGGAAAGGAAGAAAAGGAAAATCCAGGTCACTCTGAAGTCACTGACAGAGGGTTGTGAACATGGCCTCACATTTTTACCCCAAACCAGTGCCCCCCGTTTTTTTAACAAAAGCATCTTCAACTCTTGAAACATCAGTCTGTGGACTCCAAGGCACATTGGATGGTGGTGATGAGTCTACTCAAATGCATGGGTTCATTCAGCTAGTTAACCCTACAATATATGAGAAGTCACTTTACTCAAAGATACAACCGTGACTGAAATAAATGATGCCCCTGTTGTGAGGGAACTTGTAGTCTCACAGAGAAGACAAATAGCAAATAAGAAGCCAACCCCGTTAGTAAGTTAAGGCACCAGCAGAATGTCCAGAGAAAATTGTTGAGGGTACACAGGGTAGTTCAGAGATGGTCTTAGTAAAGGGGAGGCCAGAGACTCCAGGCTAGGAGCAGGATACATGGAGGGGACCTGAGATCATGGAACATTGGCCTGACATTGATGAGTAGCCAGAGGAAGCAAGACTAGACAGGATCCTTAGAGGATCAGGCAGGTGGGATAGGCAGAGCATGGAGCTTATTCTGAGGGTTTTGGAAGTCAGTCTGGCATCTACATCTCTCCAAAGAGTCTTTCTGCCCAGAAACAGGCAAGCTGTACATCCTCAGTGCTTTAGGCTGAAGTACCGTCACTGCACTATACTTGCAGGCCCCAGGCTCTCAGAAGCAGCCTATTTAGAAAATCACTAGGGATAATAGTGAGCTCAAGTGTTTTTTCTCTTAAAAGAGGTTCCCCACTCTGGTCAACAGATGGATGGCTTCTCGGGCCTCCTGTAGCAGAGCATTGCAAACAGATGGAAGGATTTACCTTGAGCCTCTTGTAGCAAAATACCAAGGAAGACTAGAGTCTAGATCAAAAAACTGTTATTGTCTGGTCCAGGTGGAACTGTCTTGTCCTACAAGGTCCAACATATTCTTTCAGTCTCGCAAATGCTAGTCACACCAAACATGTCCAATGAAAATGGCTTTCCCTTGGTTGATAAGGAAGGGCTCAAAGCATTCTTCTGTGCCATTAGCAGCCTGGGGACACTTAGGAAAGTAAAGCTTTCCCTTTGTCAATATTGACTCTGTCTGCTCCCCTCCACAGAAGAAGGGAGAACTTTCACCCTGTCAAGCTAGTGCTTGCACAAAGGGTCTCAGACTCTCTCAGATCAATGGAAAAATCCACCCATCTCAGTTAACCTGTGCTCTTAATGAGGTGGTAGCTTTCTTCTGCTATTATATCCATCAGGAGATGACAGAACATTCTGGCTAAGTGGCAAGGACTCAGACTCAAAATGATTTTCCCCAGAAACCTGGGAAAAGAAAGAGTGGATGCTCAAAGGGTACAGTCCCATCTCAGAGAGTGACACATCTTATTGACCTTAGGCTGCCTCATTGGAGACAGCACCTGGACACCAATCAGAGAGCAGCTGGCAAATACCAAGATATTTGTAGGGAGCCAGTACCCTTCAGCCCAAGAACACTTACCAGCCCGTTATATTTGATCCAGTCAGTTATATTTGATCCAGTGCATTCCCAAGAGGTGGCTGAGCACTGTCCCATGGGGAGCTGTGTTTGCAACCAATGAATGTGCCTACTCTAAAGGGCTTCTGTCATCTTTACATAGCTACTTTGAATCAGATATCCAAGCCACCTAGAACATAATCACTGAAAAGATTGCTGGACCAGGATTTATAGTCCACTCACTCACTGGCCCTGCTGTTCACAGTGCCCTGAGGATGAAGGGTAAAAAGTAAGTCACAGGGCTGGAGAGATGGCTCAGTGGTTAAGAACTCTAGCTAGTCTTCCAGAGGTACTGAGTTCAATTCCTAGCAACCACATGATGGCTCACAACGATTTATAATGAGATCTGGTGCTCTCTTCTGGCCTGCAGGGATACATGCAGACAGAACACTATATACACGGTAAATAAATAAATTAAAAAAAAAAGTAAGTCACAGCTGATGCAAGTTCAGGCCCCATAGCCACTGCTAAGCTCACTGAGTGGGCCTCTGTCTGGGCTTCCCGCAGGGGCAGAATAGCTCTTAGAGCAGTACCTTTGAAAGGGGAATCGGGGCGCCATCTAAGGAACCCAGAGATAGGCATTTTCCTGCTGACTGTCTAACAAACAACCACAAACTTACAGACGTTACTTATTTTTCTCCTTTTAGATGTGTGTGTGTGTGTGTGTGTGTGTGTGTGTGTGTGTGTGTGTGTGGTGTGAGAGAGAGAGAGAGAGAGAGAGAGAGAGAGAGAGAGAGAGAGAGAGAGATTGTACATCATGTGTGTGGGAGGGTATCATCTCTTGAAGCTAAAGCTACAAGTGGTTGTGAGCATCTGGATGTGACTGCTGGGTACCAGACACTGGTTCTCTGGAAAGGTAGAAAATCTTCTTAGCCACCGAATCAGCTGTTCAACCCCTGGCTTCTTTTTCTAGACTAAAGATAGCAGGGATTCAAACTCATGTCTTCATTCTTGCACAATCAGCACTGTATCCACGGAGTCATCTCCCTGCCCCACTTACAGGTCTTAAATGATACCAATTAATCTCAACCGTTCTGGAGGTCGGAGACATTCAAGTGGGTTTTCCAGGGCTAAAAGCAATGGCTGGGATGAATCCTTCTGGATGCTCCCCTACCTCTTCCAGCTAGGGACTTCCTCCACAGGACTGGGGGTGGGCTGGGGCATCAAGAAATCGGGCCAGGTCACAAATATCATGTCTCCCATCACTTGGGCCCCATGATGTGCTGCATGTATCAGAACCAGCGCACTACCTTGCTTGAGAAAGACTCCAATGAATTCAGATCTTATGAAAATGACTTAGAAGTGTATCAGAAAGCTATTTTGACTAAGTCCTGAACAGGTAATAACTAAGGACAATATTCACCCAAGTTAAAATCAGAGTAGACTATGACCATCACAGATGGAACCTGGGCTATGTGAGTCCCCCCAGAAGGCAGCCCCAGCCCAGAGGGTTCATGTAAACGATGCTGACTTCCATGTCTGAATACAAGGCTAAAAACAAGGGTCGGGGTGGAATATGTGGAGGCACTAACTGTTGGTATACAGCAGATCCCCTCAAATTCTGTGGCTTTGATCAACACACACTTATCATCTTGTGCAGCTATGAGGGTCCGAATCAGAGGCAGCTTAGCCAGACGAACGCTTTACATCCTCACATCAAGCCTCGGCCACTGTTCACCTGACTGCTGTCCAGAGACTTCTGTTCCTGCCATGTGAGTTCCTCAAAGGGCTGCCCATAGGATGTGTAGCTGACTTCTTAGAAGAAGGGATGGAGGAGGAGGATAGCCAACAGCTCAGACTTGCCAACAGTTTATTTTCTCATAATTCTGGAAACCAGAGACCTACATATTGGTAGAGCTGGTGTCTTTTGAAGCTCTGGCCTTGCTGCTGACATGGCTGACTGTCGCCTCACTGTGTCTGGCAGGGTCTATCCTGCATAAATGTCCACATGTGTGTCCAGGTTTCTCTTCTCATAAGGACCCCAGTCACAAAGGTTTGGAGACTACCTGAATAGCTTCTCTTTGTCCCCTGTAAATACCTGATCTCCAGATGCTCTTTCTGAGGTACCCGGGATGTGAATTTTGAGGGTACAATTTAGGCTACAAAGAGAAAGATCCCAAGAAGGAAGCAGTCCTTTTATCACACAATCTTTGGGTGTCACACTATCAGTACAGAATTCCCCTCTCTAGAAGCGAGTCCCCAAGTCCATGCCATAAATAAAAGGTGACAGTGGAGTTCTGCTCATCAAGGGATGCAGCGAGACAGTGGAGTTCTGCTCATCAAGGGATGCAGCGAGACAGTGGTGCTCTGTCCATCAAGGGATGCAGTGAGACAGTGGTGCTCTGTCCATCAAGGGGTGCAGCGAGACAGTGGAGTTCTGCCCATTGAGGGGTGTGTATCAAGGAATAGTGGGCATTTAGAAAACAGTCTACCACAGAGGGAGGCATAGAGGAGAAGGCCCTGTTGAGCTGTCTATGGTTAAATGTGACTGACTGGCTGTTGGATACTTGAGGATCATTCCCTAAGGGATAAACTACATCTCAGGACTTTCCATGGTCGGCGAAAGGGAGAGAATTTGCTTACCAGCTCCAATCTTCAGTCACTCAGCTGGAAGGGGCATGAACCTCCCTGGGTTCTGGGTGGCATGAGCAAAGCACCTAGTGGGGTCCCTTGGGAGTAATAGGAGTCCAGACCAGAATGATGCACAGGTAGGCACAAGGCAAGCACCCTATGGCAGCTGCTTGAGGCTGATGGAGGCAGTGTAGTATTATAGTAATATTATAGTAACACAAGTGAGCTGAGGATCTAAGGTGCAAATTCTACCAAAAACTAACCTCATTCACAGTTTTACTGGAGTAAAGGTCTTGTTGAACTTTACGTCCATGGTGTGAGAATGTTGACCCAGAAACTTCTCAGGGCCATCCACTCCAGCATCATTGGCCACTCTGGTGACTATCAGACAAACTGGCACCTGAGGACATGGAGTAGGAAATGGAAAGGCACTTTCTGGCTGCCCCTGTGTCAGACAACTCTTCTCTCTGACAGGACTTGTCTAAGTGAGGGTTCAGTTGACTCAATGCTAAATGGCTTTTGGTGAAGTCTGCTTGATCCACCAGAAGAAAACGGCAGTGCAAATCCCATACTGTCCTCTGATATACTCTACCACACCTCCTCTTCCTCCATCCTGTTCTCCTTCTGACTCCGTTTTCCTTTCACTTTGCTCATGATTAGATGGATCAATTATAGATGTTCTTACTCCTGACTTTAGAGACCTTTCTCTCCCATTTGAAGAGGCATTTTTATTTCCATGTCTAACCGACACAAAAGTAAGGCAATCCAAAGAGAACTTTGTCTCACAAGATAAAGGCTTAAATAGGAAATAAATATCTAGAAAACAAATACAATTATTTAATGTCACTAAGTATTTTATAAGTGCTAATATACCATATGGTTCTGCAAACGTTCCCATCTGCACTGACCTCTGCTTCCACCCAGGCATCACAATTGCAACTTCATAAATACGCCAGGCCCAGCAGCAATTAATCTGCTGTTAAAGTAATCTGGCTTAATTGTTGCCTTTAAAATAGCTACATTAGCTATGATTATCTATAATATCTCTTTCTTTATTAACTGTTTGAAAGGCCCTGGGATTGTTTTACATTTAACAATAACAATTTGGTTGCCACCATTAATTATCTCAGCATCTTGTCATGACGGTTCTTCAGTCTGCTCCAGCAGGCTCACAGACTTTCAGTACACTGCACACATACAGATCCTCATGCTGAGCTATATATAACTTGTTATCTTCTAACTAAAATGCATGCTCAGGACTGAATGATATGTGGGAGTGGCATGCTTTGACAGACCAGCTGAGTGCCTAGTTAGTTGTGTCACCTCTGGGGTTATGGAATCATCACTGGTCCCACAGGTACCAGAGCCTATGCTGAACCAGGCACTGGATGATAGATGGGTCCTTCCAAAGGCCTGCTCTAAAAGCAATGGCAAACATCAGGTGGAAGCTGAACACATTTGCACAGAGGAACCGTGGCGCTTAAAGGTCTTACTGAAATATTTTCCCTAATCATCTGTACTAACTACGAAGTGTGAGCCCAGTGAAGGTCAAGTTTGCACTCAACTCCCAAGCACAGGGCCTGTCTGGCACATAACTAGTGCAACAAAACTTACTGGTCCACCAGGGATTTTCAAGGGGCTGTCAGGGTCTTCACAACAGTGCCAGATGGTGTCTCTCCCATCACCAGATCATCACTAATAGAAGGTGCCTCAGTGCTCAGCGCTTATCTTTGATGGGAACCAAGAACCAACCATGGCATGTCCTCCTCAGGGCTCATCTTCTGGCTGTCCTGCAGGGGGTGCCAGCATGCCTACTAGCCCTTCACCAATCTCCAAGGAGGCATGGACACAAACAGCATGGCAGCCAGAGCAGGAAGCTCAACTACAAGCATATAGAAGAGAGAGTATGTGCTGGAAATGGCACAAGGCTTTGACAGTTCTGAGTCCACTTCCTCCAGCAAGGCCACCCCTTCTAAGCCTCCCCAATAGTACTACCAGCTAGGGACCAAGTATTCAAATATATGGACCTATGGGGGACATTCTCATCCAAACCACTAGAGTGGTCAGTAGGAACCAGTGTGTTTCTGAGACTATGGGCTAGCTTGAAGCCCAGCCTCTCTGCCTGCTGGCCCTGAGATAACCGGGAAAGTGCCTGGGACTTGGTGTCAGCATCTGGAGGATGGAGACGACAAGAATACTGTGTCTTCGGCTGCTGTACAACTGAATGAGTGAACAGAAGTAGAGCCCAAGAATTGGAGTGCTGGGAGCAGAGGAAAACTCAATCAATATTACTGGGATCCCACAGCAGGCCCCGTTCCACCACTGGCCTATGCTTGGCACTCAGTGAATGATGGCTACTGTTACCTAAGTGTGTGGCTGGTCAAGAAGAACAACAGAAAACTCATTAAGAACAGCAGCAGGGGCTACACTCTGAGAAAAATCTGGACTCTGTGAGCAGGGAAGTACTGCAGGATAAGATGGGTGTATTCTAATGAGCATTATTAATAAACATGTGCTGTTTTTTCTAGTCTGGGGGCAAGGGACAGACAGACAGAATCCAGTCTCGGACAGAGAACACAGACAGAATTTGCATTGTGGAGAGCAAATAATAGAGTGCTCTCCTTGGTTCTGTCCCCCAAGTAAATGGACTGTGCATGTCCCATTAGCATGCCTGCTAGCTGAAGGACCAGGTTCCTGATGTCTGGAATAGTTAAAGACGCATGCAGAGACAACTGTGGGAGAAGTCTTTCTCTCCCAGTTGTACCCTAACCTGCCTTTGGTAACCCTTCCCATCTTGCCTTTCATTCTTTGAATACCTTTTGTGTTCTTTATTTGATGAGCAGGTCTTTTTGAAGTCAGATTCCTTTGTATTTGTTGCCAGTCCACTTCCTTTCTTCCTGCATCCTTTCATCTCTCCACAGTTTTGAAGCCAACTGCAAGCAGCTTCCTATTCATCTTCACCACTAAAATTGTTGGCTAAGATGCTGCCCATGCACGATGCTTTATTAAGCACTTGGCAGGATGGGTGTGTGCATGTAAGTTCGGCTCTGAGGAGGCACCAGCGAGAGGTTTTTTTAAGTTAGAGGCCAGCTGGAACCACATGGTGAAAGCCTGTCTTAAAACAAAACTAAATCAAACAAGAAAGGAGCTGGCATGTAGGATGGGGCTGTAGTGAAAGGCATAATAGAGGAAGATAAAGAAGGTTGTGATTTGGCACCATTGCCCCAAGTCAAACATGGATCATCTTCTATGCCTGGTTGACAGTATGGAATAGCATGTGAGAGCTTATGCAAAAATCTGCAGTGGCAGAATACAGAGCTACACAGCGGACCTGTGTCAACATGTGCTATGCCAGTGAGCTCTGTCTGCATTTCAAAACCACGAATTCTAACTTTCTCAAGTATAGATGAACATATATCGATGCATTTATATTTATTATAAAATATAAATATTTTGAAATAATCATTTATAATAATATTAATATACAATACAAAGGTTTATGTTTATGTTGTATATTGCTAGTATATGTATTAAATGAAATGAACTCAAAATATATTTAATATACTTAAAAATAAAATATAAGGACATATGTTTTATTATTTAGTTGCAAGCCAATTCAAGAAGTTCATTGATGTGAGATGTCCTTCTGTATGCTGTGAATATGTTTCTCTTATTGGTTGATGAATAAAACTGTTTTGGCCAATGGACAGGCAGGGCTTAGCCAGGCAGGAAATCCAAACAGGCATAGAGAAAGGTAATAGGCAGAGTTGGAAAGTCACCATGTAGCCACAAGATCCCCAGGCATTACTGGTAAGCAAAGGTCATCTGGAGATACACAGATTAATAGAAATGGGTTAATAATTAAGAAAGAGCTAGTCAGTAAGAAGCCTAAGCCAGTGGCATAGCAATTATAAATAGATATTAAGTCTCAGAGTGGTTATTTAACAGCAGCTGTGGGGGCCCGACTGAGTAGAGAGAAACCGGTCCAGTGGGTCTAAGTCTAGGCAGGGAAAATCTCAACAGTCCATCCAATATATTTCTAGCTATAGTTTGGAGTCATCCTTGGATGTTCTGTTTTCATGGCTAGATAGACTGATTTTTAACAAATTCAGAGAGAATTTAGACATAACCAAACACTTTGGAAATATTTGAGAATATGTGAAAATGCCTGTTCTCATAGTTGCTTGAAGATTGTCTGTAGTGTTATTCATGCCCCCACCAAAGCCCTAAAGAATGAATGTCATATTCAAAACTGAATGCCTTTTAACCAAGACCCTGCTTATCATTATCACAGAGACCAAGTTTGTGGAGTGAAAATATTGGCTGACCCAAACAGAGATGACAAATCCCCGGCTCTATGCTAGGCTTTCTGTCTACCTCATGGCTTTGGATCTTCTCATTTTCTTATGACACAGTGTAACCAGGACTCCCCAGCTTAGTTGAGGGAAGCTACCTGGTTAAGTAGGGAACATGTGTCCAAGACAGCATTGGAGTCCAGATGTTTTGAGTCTTGAATTTGAGTTCTTAACACTTTACTGCGTTCCCTGTCACCCACTCAGGGCACTTTTTTTTTTTCTCTCTTTTTTTTTTATTAATTCAAGTTAGGGAACAAGCTTGTTTCACATGTAAGTCCCTTCTCCCTCTCCCTCCCCTCACCCCCATCTCTCCTCCTCCACCCCCAACCTACCCCCCACTCCATCCACCCACCACTCCCCAGGCAGGGTAGGGCCCTCAACAGGGGCTCTGCAAAGTCCACCAAATCTTCCTGTGCTGGGCCTGGGCCCTTCCCCATGTGTCCAGGGCCAGAGTGTATCCCTTCACGTGGGATGGGCTCTCAAAGTCAGGGTGCTTAATTTTGTGAGCAATTTCCATGGTGGACAAGTCTTAAGTGTCTAGGGCACAGCAGTGATGGAGAGAGACTGAAGAACCTTCAAGGCATTTATTCTCTGAGGAAGGCATTGCTAGGAGACAGACAAATGTAAAAACAGTGAATACCTAGTGTCTCATTCCATACTGTTAGAAAAAAAGAAAGCAAGAAAGATGGACAGGGAAAAATGGGTTGAAGGGAGAGGTGGCCATCTTTAAACTTCTGAGAAGTGGTCTCTGTTGAATAAAGACCTAGAAAGGGTGAGGAAATGAAGACAACAAGTATCCCTCTCAAGGAAATTGTGCATCAGGCCAAAAGAACATTTCAGATGTGAGCTTAAGCCTTTGTACTTCCAGGGAGGTCACTATGGATAGAACAGAGATTCAGAGATAGGGTTCTCCCAGCAGGGTCTTGGAACCAACAGCCTCAGTATCATCTAGGGGACTAATTGGAAATGTACATACTTAAGTCCTGTCCCATCTCAAGACGTGGAAACTCAGGAGGTAGTAAGCTCAGTGTGTGTGTGTGTGTGTGTGTGTGTGTGTGTGTGTGTGTGTGTGTGTGAGAGAGAGAGAGAGAGAGAGAGAGAGAGAGAGAGAGAAAGAGAGAGAGAAGCTTTTATTTTGAAACATTCCAGACTGTCAGAAGTATTATAATGATAGTACAGAAATTTTGCTCAACTCAGCTTTCCTGAAGTTAGCCATCTACCTAATCAAGATACATTTCTCTATACTCACAGATTAGCCTTGACACAGTACTATGAGTTGAATTACAAACTTCAGATTTCTCCAGAGGTAATCATCTATAGGCAAACAAACCCCTCAGGTATTTTAATGCCCACTAATGTTAGGGAACCCTAACATGAAGGGCAGCCCCAGGAGATGGCATCAGGAAGGTGGGGGTATCTAGATCTTGTGGAATTTATAGGAAAACACGAACCCTCTGGTTTCACCTCAAAGTGTCCTTTCCAATGTGTTCTTAGCTGACCCCACTCTCTTAGCATTGCAATGGCTCTTTGCTAGCTCTCTTCCCAAGTCTTACACTCTGGTTCCCTCTCTCCCATGCTTTGCCTTCACTCCTCATCCTTGCTTCTTTGTAGGCCTCTGCTACTTTTACTATTCTCTGGCTCCTGGGCCAACCCAGCAAAGGTTGGAAACTTCTTGTTTTAGTCCTTCTGTCTCCCCAGTGCTTGGTTGGCACTTGTTGAGGACTCAGACAATATCTGCTGAAGGAAGAAGAGCTCTAGACACAAAATCAAACTGGGGAGAGGTGAATTACTTTGACATTTATCATGAACAGCTCATAGCCATAGTTAGGGGTTGAGGGGAAGGAGATGGCAATGGGCAGAAGCTGAGCTGCAAAGTCCCTGCAGTAGTCCAGCAGAAATGAAGATCTTCAAGTGCCTATTCCCAGGGCAGCTGTGGGGCTTTGTGTCCCACATATGCTGAATGAAAGAGGCTGACACTCTGGTCATCTGAAAAATTCTCTGTTTAAGACGAACCCTGGAGAGGATCTTTTAAAGATAAATCAATTTCTTATTTTAAGAAGGAAAAATAAACTCCTAATATTTGGTTATTTTAAAAGAATTCCCTGTGCACGTGCAAAATGACCAGCTTTTCTTCTCTATTAAGACTTGCACAGTCTATCGTTACAGCCTGGATGTTTAACTTACCATCAAAGGAAACAGGCCAAGGGGGCCAGACCTCAAGTTCAGGAATGTTAAACACTGCTCACAATATGCCCCAGACTTAAGATGTTTTATATAATACTGAACAGTGTGGTTCACACAGGACAAGCTCTACTCCTTATTCCAGAAACACTGTGAGGAATTGGGGGTTGTCAAGGTAACATCTCAGAAGTAACATGACACTTAAGGGGCAAAGAAATGTCACTGGGTCTGAAGGTCGCAGTCTGCTGTCTAGCTTTAGACAAGTTACTCAACTGCTCTGGACTTGGGTGTCTACAGCTTAGTCTCACATTAATTCTGCCTGGCATTGTGTGTACTCACCAGAGGGGAGGCCATCACCATCTTCATGTTAGCCAGGGAGGAGGCTGTCTACTTGTCAATGGTGTCTATCTCAAAAGTGATGATGGGAAGTCATGCTCTGAGAAATCATTTTGTTCTTGGGAAGAGTTTTTAAAAGTCCCTTTTGGTCATGTAGAATGATAAAGTCCCCATGACTCTGAAAAAATGCTCAACAGGACAGTTTCTTGGCCTAGAAAATGCCACTAATTCCAGTCTCTTCTAAAACTGTGTAAGGGCAATGAGAACCATAGAAAAGAGATGACTGGGGAGATGGAAGCCACTTCTTGAAGTTCCACATGATCAGAACCTCTCAGGTGGATGGTGGTAGACTCCACTGAGGGTACCTGGCCGGAGAAGACCTTCCATGGAGCATAGGAAACCGTGCATATACCCATCAGTATCATAGAGTCCAGCTATTGCTGCCATTTGAACCTCTGGAGAACTTACAAGGCCTCAACACACACACACACACACACACACACACACACACACACACACACACACACACACACACACACACACACTACTGTTTCGCTAACACAAGAAATCGCTTGTCTACCACGTGCATACCTCAGAAGTTCCTCCAGGATCCATCCAAGAAACACCCCAGAAGAAATCCAGCATCCATGGCTGGATACTAGCGGACCAGTCTTTTGACCCACCGGTCCCCCTTCACCTCCTTTCCCACCATGCCCATCCTCTCCCCGCAGCTGCAATTCCTCCTGGATCTCATTGTTTCAACTTTTGGCTTATTTTCTTCCTGGTTTCTGATGCCTTGGTCGCTTCTTTGCTGGGACACCCATCTCTCCCTACAACTTAATATCCATACATAACCACAGTGTTCTTGAGACCCACATGTTAACTCACACTGACTCTCAAAAGTCTTCCTCCGTAGATGCTGCTTCCCAAGCAGCCCCAAGCATCAGAACCACAATCTGGGTACTTAGCCTGACAAAGGATGAAGCCGAACTGATAGCACTCCACAACCCTACAGCAAACCCAACTGCATTGCCCACAGCACAGCTCTTGGAGCTGGTCTTTCATCTTTCCTCACACCACTGTACCACTGAGTAAGTCAGTCTGCATAATGTGTTTTCCAAAATATGGAGTATTTCACTTGGTAGGGGGTTTCCTCGAATTCTTGTCTCCTGGGATGGCACCCCACCCTATGCTGCAACTACAGCTTGAGGGATTCTTCTTAGAATGCTTGGGAGGGTATCAGTAAATAATGAGGCCATTCTCTTTACTCACATCAGGCCATCAGACCAAGGGGGTGTGGCTGAGTGAAAGGCCAGTGAGTAGTCTGGACAGAAGAAACAGCCCCAGGGGGCTAGAATCTGCCAAACAGCTGACCAGTGAGATCTAAATTGGCAGCAAGGCCCAGTCTTCATTTCAAAGGGGAAATTAAAACCAGGCTTTCTGGGAGGGCAGGCCCTCATCTGAAGGGAGGTGATGCCTGTAACCAAGGCAACAGGCAAACACCAGCTTTTCCTTTCTCCTCTTCTCCTCCCCAATGGCCTACTTCCAAACATCCCTCCTACACTCATATATTTCAGGGAGAGGGGTCAAGAGAAGATGAAGACATCTGATCAGATGAAAATCCAAAGGGATGAGATGCCTCCACCAAAGAAAAGAAAACACTGGAAAGAAAAATCACTAGTGGCTTCCATAGGCAGAGAGATTTATATAATACATACAGAGGCAGGTTAAATCTTCCCTGAGCAAAGTGACGCATATTCTTTTAGAAGGGTTAGGAATTCAAAATAAAGTTACATAAAAATAGTCAATGATATCTTCCATTTGTAGAGAGTTGAGTTTGCTATGGTTTTACACACATCATTCTGTGATAGCACCCACTATCTCCATTTAACATGGAATAAAATGAAATCCAAGCATTTCTAGTGGTGCATTTCAGAGGACACAGCCTCAGAAGAGCCACCCTTCATCAGGATTTATTAAATGAATGAGTACCCTTCATTCCTGTACTGATCTTGTAAAGGGAGTTTCCAGAATCCAAGTTCTGGCTGTCCTGTTTCATCCAGATCCACCATGTCACTGTAGAAGCCTAGCTCAGTGAAGCCCTGTAAGCCTTAGTTCCCACACGAAGGACCAGACCCATTACAGGGGAAGGTCCATCTCTCAAAAAGTCATCTTCAAACTGGAGGTGAGGGCAGGATAGGGAGAAAGAGGAACTCGGTCATTTTGGATGGTGACAAGTGCCCTGAAGAACAAGCAAGGTGATGTTTCAGAGAGTAAATACACCAGGATGGTGGAGGGGATGGTGGCAACCTTAGGGTGTTGATCTGTTGATCAATATTTCCATTACTATAACCTCTTGTTTAAGATGGCTTTTAGAAAACTTAGTTTGCTCTTTGGGCTGGATAGAAATCTTAGATAAATTATGTACTTTTCCCCACTTTTTGTGTTGTTTTTTGAGACAGGATTTCTCTGTGGCTTTGGAGGCTGTCCTGGAACTAGCTCTTGTAGATCAGGCTTGTCTCAAACTCACAAAGATCCTCCTGCCTCTGCCTCCCAAGTGCTGGGATTAAAGCCGTGAGCCACCAATTGCCCGGATTTTCCCTACATTATTAAGTTTCATTCCTGATGGTTGTAATCTTATTAAAGGGTAATTTGATTTTTTCCCCTCTCAACTCATATTTCTCTGTGAAGTAGCTTAACCAGAACTGTCTTTTTATTTCTCATCCATTCTGAAATGTAATGTCTTTGTGAAAAATGCTTCCTATTTTTTCTGGGTACATATGTGTATGGTATGCATGTCTATGTGTATACTTGATTTCATGTGTTGGCACATGTGTGTGAGTATATATGGAGGGCAGAGGCTGACAAGAGGTGCCTTTCTTTATTGTTTCCCATCTATAGTTGAGGCATGGTCTCTTCCAATTCAACTAACCTAGCTAGACAGCTTGTGTGTGTTTCCAATGCGGAAACAGCATTGGACAGAACCAAGTCCTCTGATTGTGGGTGCCAACTAGGAGGCCAAGACAGAGGGCTTTCTTGTTCAGCAGCCTCTAATCAGTGTGAGTATGAGGACACACCACACAAAGCACTGAGACCACTTGGAGAATTATCATGAGAAAGAGCTGTGTACATCCAGACAGGAAAGAGTATCTACTGCTGATATTACATCTGGGAATTTTCCCAAGTCACAGGGCATGGCATAGAATGTTGAGAGGTTCTTGCTTCAGGACCAGAGACCAGCACACCCAAGATTAATGTTCTAGCCCCACCCAATAACCATCAAAGTACAATATGAAGAGTCCAGACTATTTCTCACAACAAAGCACAGGAACACATACAAGAAATTAAAAAACCCTGAGTGATTGCAAAATCAGCATGGCCTTGTATCCAATTAAGGATTAATAGACATTCAAGGAAATGTTGGAAAATTTTGTGCTTAATAGGGCCAATAATCCAGTTCAGTGAGAGACCCAGACTCAAAGCAACAAGGCAGAGAGCAATGGAGGGCACAATGGGGGGAGACACCTAGCACTCTCCTCTGCTCTCCACACATACATAGATGGGCATATACCTATATGTGTACCCCCCCCACACACACTCACACACACAATGAATAGAATATAATGTTCTTTAAAATCACAAAGTAACTCAGATGAAAATGTTATCTTTGTGAAAGAAGCTATTACAAAAGATCCCACATCATATGATTTGATTTATATGAAATATCCAGAGTCTGTAAATCTATTGAAATGAAAAGTTGAATTAGTGATTACCTAGGCTTAGGAGGGTTGAGGAAGAAGAAATTGAGAGTGATGACCATTCAGTACAAATTTTATTGGGGGTGTTTAAAATATGTTCTAAAACTTGATGGTAGCAATGGCTGAACAACCCTGGGACGATACTGAACACTGCTGACCTGAGCACTCTAAGTGAATGGAGGAGAGAGAAGACTACATCAAATACCTTCTAGTAGTTAAAAAAAACAGTGAAATAAGCACTTTTGAAAATATATAAAATATGGAAGGCTTTTGTCACCAACAAAGCTAATCTTTCTGGGCATGTTAAATAAAGTGACTTTCAGATGGCAGGAAAATGATGAGAGCTGGAAAGATGTATGTGCATAGGGGATTGGAGAACAGAGCATTGGGCAGGGTAACCACAGGAGCAAACAAACTGGCCTAGTCAGTCATCTTTCATCAGTGAATACTAGCTATCAGCAGCCCCCCCCCCCATCTTACAGCTGATGGGAGTGTCTACCTACGATCCATGCACAGCAGAGGGATGACATTCAAGGAGAAAGATTTCTTCCATTACACACGAGAAAGGACTTGGCCAGATAGCAATGGGATTGCAAAAGAAGTTTTCTCAAGCTCAGGTTCAATGAAAAACAATGTCAGCAGCTCACAGGCATTTTTTACTTAAACCTGACCTGGCATTTACAAATAAAGAGAAACATGTTGTACTGAGACTACAGCCAAAGTGGGTTTCACGTAGGTAGTTATTTAGAACAGTTCTGGTAGGTGAGGCATTGAATTGTTTTAACAGCTCCCATGTCTTTCCATGGTCCGGGGTATGTGGAGAAGCAAGCAATCAGGGTTAGCATTATAAGTCACAAGATGTTTTGACGCTATGGTCTACCTGATGTAATGGGAGATCACCTGATTTTTGTTAGTTTCACCCAAATCAAGAACTTCAGTGTCATTCTGAGATAGATCTGGCAAACTCAAATTGAGAGACAGCCTTCAGAAAAGCCACTCTACGACGCTCCAAAGTGCCAAGGTTATGAAGGAAAGGGAAAATGTGGCTTCTGTCAAAAACAGAAGGAAATTAAGGGGATGTGGTGAGGGGAGTGCAGCACAGAACCATGAACTTGCTGCTCACAGAGAAGGGGACGTTCTGAAGGCTGGGCAAACTTCATCTAGATCTGAAACATCCCTAAACATTTTGTCCTGACATCAACTTAGTTTCTAGTTTTTCTTTTATTATTACTTTCCGTGTGTGAGGGGGAAGATAACTCTCAGGAATTGTTTCCCCCTTCTCTCTTTCCACTGTGAGTTCTGGATATCAAACTCAGGTGAGTAGGCACAGGCAACAAGTGCCTTTATCCAGTGAGCCTTCCTATTAGCCTAATTTCTTGCTTTTAATACTTTCACTATAGATATAAGATGTTGGATGAGGAATATACAGAAATTACTTGTTAGTTTTATAGTATTTTATGACTGAAAAATATTTCTCGAGCCTGGGAAGATATTGCTCAAGCTTGAGGACCTGAGTTCGAATCCCCAAGCCCCCAAGCCAGGCCTGGCCATATGTGTGCTCCACTGGGACTCCCTGGCTACCAGTCTAGCTCCAGGTGCAGGGAGAGACCCTGCCTAAGAGAGGAAGGTGGAGCAATAGAGCAGGCTCCCAGCATCCTCCTCTGACCTCTACACAGCATGGAACCATGTGTCCTTTCTGCATACATATATGGACATATGACTACCTCGACCAAACACATAAAAGTAAACAATTTCTCTACCAATAGCTTTTTTAAAATCTGTATTAATTATCAAGAAATTGGGTGGTTTAGTCACATGGGCCAGAGCAAGAGTCTAAGATGAAAGCAAAAGCCTATGAACAAAACTTCACTTTCACTGAGTCCATGCAATGATAAAAAGTCCCTCACACTAGACTGCTGTGGGAGTTAAGATCTCCAGGAGTATAGCTTGCCTCAGAGAGCCTAAGGTAAGTCCTCAGTGATTGGTGGATCACCTTTTACAAATGGCTTTTACCCAAAATACACTGGGGTCACAGTGTGTCTTGTAAACCTGTTTGCATTCTTATTAATTTATCCTCTGAGGAAGTATTCACTGAACACCAGGCCCCCATTCAGCACCCTTAATGCTTTCCTAGCGGTTTTTACATTGAGTTCTTCTGAACCAGGAGTCATCAAACTTTGTATTCACCGGGCTCTACAGTGAAAACTTCCATTTGTGCAGGGCACAGGGCCTTTGCTTATTGAAATAGGCAGGTCCTTTGGAGAAAGGGATCCCACCAGATGTTCCCAGAGTATAAAAGAGGATGCACTAGATGCTCACATACAGTTGGGGCCAAGCTGTTGAACTGCTTGAACCATCTGTATGCAGAAAAGCCAAAATCATGCTGGATGCACAGTCTCAGCAATTTCAGGCTGGCACTGAAGGCTGGAAGATTTCTGAAGAGCCATTTGTCTTCAGTTCACCTTGGAAGGCGGATGGTGTCAGTGGCAGACTGCAGCAGTAGCATTTACCAACCAGGAGTCGAGTCAAGCAGGCAGGGTTGGTTTTCCTTGGACCTCTTTGTATCTGGGTTCCTGCTGGAAGGCACTGCTTATTCTGAGGGTGGGTCTGATCACTTCAGTTAAGTTCTTCTAGAAATAGCCCCCTAGACTCAAGCAGAGGCTTGTCTTTAATTGATTCTAGATCCCATCAAAATGACAATCAAGATTAATCATCAAATGTGTTGTCTTGGTTTAACTCAAAAGTAGCTGTGGAAAACACAAAATTAAATAGCTATGTTCCAATACAATGTTGTGTATTAAATATTTGTAAAGATTATGGAGCAAATTTGGCTCATGGATCATAGTTTGCTGACCGTGTCCTGCATAAAACAAGCAAACAAAAAAAAATACATAAGCATTTTGTGTGTCTAATATAGATATCTTCTCCAAAACTAAAACCAAAATGTCTGAATTTTCAAATTGGTTAAATAATATATCATTCATGTGTGCTTTGGAATTTTACATTCTCAGACAATCATCTGCCTTCTTTGTAGACATAAAAATATATGAGAAGGAGCTGGAGAAATGATTCAGTGGTTAAGAACACTGACTGCTCTTCCAGAACACCTGAATTCAATTCCCAGCACCCACATGGCAGCTAAAGACTGTCTATAACTCCATTTCCAGGGAATCCTCATGACCTTCTCTGGTCTCTATAGGCACCATCCACACAGTGAAGCAATTACATCCAGGCAAAACACACATAAGCATAAGATAATAATAAACAAATCTTCTGGGTATTTTGTCTTTGAGACAAAGCTGTATCATGTAGCCCTGGTTGGCCCTGAGCAGATCTGCCTGCCTCTTGAGTGTTGGCATTAAAGTCATGCATAATTATGCCCAGCATAAAATAAATAAAAACTTAAAAATAAAATAAGAGGGAAGACTTACTCAATCAGAAGAGGCATGCCTACAACTAGAAGCCAACCTCAGAAGACCTTCCTGACCCTTGACCCTCTCTTGGAAGGCAACTAGACACCCATGACTTGTCTTTGTTCTTAGACACTATGTTTTGAATGCAGCCCAGGAAAGCCACAATTACAGATTCCGAATGAGCCTGAGCAGCCTTGCCTTTGAAAGAGGCTGTTGTCTGGAATGTAAAAAGTCCCTGGAAATGAACAGAAGGCAACAGCCAGCAATCTGGAGTCTAAGATGCCCCCACACAGTGGGAGGAGGCCAATTTCTGAAATCTGTCTTGGTGGTACCCATACTTGACCCAGGAAGACTGCAAAATACTTTTGGTTCAGAAGACAACAGGGCACCTCTCCATCCAAGTTGTGACATTATGATGAAAGCTCCACCAGGTAGCACCTAGTCCTGTGAACTTCAGCATCCTCTTCTCTGAGGGAGCTGGTACCCGAGCTGTTTCCCAACCCTTTAGTTTCTCAAATGCTACCGGCACCAATTTGCATAGCAAATTAGTCAAGGCATAGGAACTGCTAGAGTAAAATCCTAACAGTATGTCTTAAAATAAAGCCCCAAAGTCCAAGCCCGAGCCCCTCACCTTTGTTTGCATTATTTGCTCTTGGGAACATATATCTTGGAGCACTTATTTTAGCACTCTATGGTCTAGAAGCTGGTTATCCACCTTTACCCTGTGTTCAGATATCTGCATTCTCACAGAACTGATTCTGCAAGCAAGTAATCTGTGGCAGTGTTGAATCTCTTCACTGGTTTCTCTGTTCAATGAGAGGAGTGACTTAAAACACAGTGGCAAAAACATGGAAACGAATGCAGCTTTAGGTTGCTGCCAAGCTACTTTCTTTTTTAAAAAATTTTATCTTATTTCCTTTGTTATTTAAATTAGAAACAAGTTTCTTTTACATGTCAATCTCAGTTCCCTCTCCCTCTCCTCCTCCACTGCCCCCACCAACCCCCATCCCAATCCCTTTCTGCTCCCCAGGGGGCGAGGCCTTCCATGGGGGAATCTTCAAAGTCTGTGATATCATTTGGAGCAGGGCCTAGACCCTTCCCAGTGTGTCTAGGCCGAGAGAGTATCCCTCCATGTGGAGAGGGCTTCCAAAGTCCATTTCTGTACTAAGGGTAAATACTGGCCTACTACCAGAGGCCCCATAGATTGCCCAGGCCTCCTAACTGACTTCCTCCTTCAGGGGGTCTGGTTTCCCAGCTATCAGTCTGGGGACCATAAACTCCCCTGTGTTCAGGTCAGCTGTTTCTGTGGGTTTCTCCAGCCTGGTCTTGACCCCTTTGCTGATCACTCCTCCCTCTCTACAACTGGATTCCAGAGAGCAGTTCAGTGTGTAGCTATGAGTGTCCGCTTCTGCTTCCATCAGCTACTGGATGAAGGCTCTAGGATGGCATAGAAGGTAGTCATCAGTTTCATTATTGGGGAAGGGCATTTAAGGTAGCCTCTCCACTATTGCTTAGATTGTTAGTTGGGGTCAATGCCAAGCTACTTTCTACATGTTAAGGACATGTCCTACCTGCAAATTTGGAGCCAGCATCTCCCTCAGAAGAGATTTACACTGGGCTGAAAGCATAGCACCATGCTTTTTTATTACTCAAAAGCAAAGAACTCCTGCCCACACAGCAAATAAGAAGCACTAACTGAGACATCACTCAGAGGGAAGACAAAGGACTGCAGTTTTCCAACATGCCTAGTTAGCAAGAAATTCAGGACTCTCCCACAACTTTATTTGACAACCAACTAACAGTGGCTCAAACAAATAGTGACAGGAAGAGTTGACAGTTCAGGACAATGGTGCTGCTGTTTAGTGACACTCAAAGTCATTATCTTTTTTTGCTCTGAGAAGGACTTAGTCTGTCAGTTTTCCACTTCATGATGGTAGTTCAGATACTGTAGCGCTAGGCCTTGTATCTGTAGTCCAAGAAGAAAAAAGAAAGAAAAGAAAAAGAGAGGAAGGAAGGAATTGTCTTAGTTTCTTCTCTTGTTGCTGTGGTGAATAGCCCAAGAAAAAATGACTCAGGGTAGAGAAGTTTAACTCATGGTTTCAAGTCCACAAAAAGTCACAGTTGCAGGACTTCAGGGAAATTAGTCCTATAATACCTATAACTAATTAACAAAGAGAAATGCATGCATGCATGGTATGCTCAGCTCACCTTTTTCATTCTTATACAGTTCAGGATCCCCTGCCTAGGGGATGATGCCACTCACAGTAGGCATGTCTTCCCATTTCAATTAATGTAGTCAAGATAATCCCCACAGACATGCCAAGAGGTCAATCACATCTAGACAGTCCCTCACTGAGAAGCTCTTCCCATGTGAGTCTAGATTGTGTCAAGTTGACAAAACTTATGCTCACAGCTCTACCCTTTGCTAACTGGACAGACAAACATATCATTTAAGAGCCATAACTTTCTACCTACTGTTCCCAGAGTCTCATGTTTACCTCATACTGTACAATACAGTCCAACTTTAAAAGCTCTATGGTCTTTAAAAATTCTAATGTTTTAAAAGTTCAATGTTTCTTAACTGTGAGCACCTACTTTAAAACTAGTTACATATTTGAAACATATGGTGCTAAGTAAATGCTCTAATTTGTTTTTTCTCCATTTTTTAATTTAAATTAGAAACAAGATTGTTTCACATGTCAATACCAGTTCCCTCTCCCTCCCCTCCTCCCCTGCCCCACCCCCACTAACACCCTACCTATCCCATACCCTTTCTGCTCCCCAGGGAGGGTGAGGCCTTTCATAGGGGGTCTTCAGAGTCTGTCATATCCTTTGGGATAGGGCCCAGGCCCAGCTAGGGTAGGGCTGGAGAGCTGGCTCAGCAGTTACAAGCACATGCTGCTCTGACAGAGGGGCCCACATTTAGTTCCCAGAGTCCACTCTAGGAAGCTTACAATTGCATGTAACTACAGATTCAGGGAATGTGACACCTTCTCCTGGACTCTCTCATTTCTGCACCAGCATTCCCATGTACACAAACCCACATGTAGATACACACATGTACATGTGATTAAAAATAAATCTTTGGGAGGAAAAAGAAGAAAGTAATGTCATAATTAGGGTTTCTATTACTGTGCTAAAACACCATGACCAAGAGCAACTTAGAAAGGAAAAGGTTTTCTTCATCTTAGAACTCATCACTGAGTGAAGTCAGAATCTCAAGGCAAGAAACCTGAAGCAGGAACTCAAGAAGACAGTGGAGGGATGCTGTTTGCTGGCTTACATTCTGTGATTTGCTCAGTCTGTTTTCTTATACCATCTAGTACCACTACCGAGGAACGGCTCAGCACACAGCAACACTCTTCCACATCAGTCACGAATCAAGGCCTACAGGCCAATCTTATGGAGACTTTTTTTCAATTAAGATTTCATCTTCCTAGACATGTCTGGGTTTGAGTCAAACTGACAAAACCAACCAGCCTAATCCATCCCTTATAAGCTTGACACACAAACAAACCAATCTTAAACCATAACCCTTCCTTTCTTGTTCATTCACCAGATCTATGAAATACATTCTAACGTTTATAAATCCCACAGTCTTTAAAAATTCAAATGCTTCCAACATTGAGTTTCTTTAAAACAGCCAAGGTCTCTTTTAAAGTCCAAAGTTTCTCTAAAATAATATCAAAAAACTCCTCAAGTTTTTTGCCCAAAACTTCTCTAAAATATCCCAAACTTCCTCAAAAATGTCCAGTCTCTGGTCTTAGTTATTTTTTCTATTGCTGTGGTAAGATACATGACAATGGCAGCTTATAGAAGAGTTTATTTGGGGCTTACAGTTTCAGAGGTTAGAGTTCATGGCCGTCATGATGGCAGCAGGCAGGCACTGAGAGTTCACACCTTGAGCACAACCATGAGGCAGACTGAGAGAGTGGAAGTGATGTGAGTCTTTAGAAACCTCAAAGCTCACACCCAGTGACACACATCCACTAAGAAGGTTATACCTCCTAATCCTTCCCAAACACCTCTACCAACTGGGAACCAAGGATTCAAATGACCCTATGGGGTCATCAATCACTAGATCTCTCAACTGTGGACTTCTATCAAATAAAATAAAGTAAGTTCAAAAAAAGTTTCTTACTTTAAGAGGGAAGAACCAGAATACACTCACAATCATATCAAATCAAAACCAACATCCAGCACTGTAAACTAAATTGTATAGATGAATGTACCTCATCTGGGATATATCCATAAACTTCTGGGCTCCAAAGGGCCTAATCAGTTTTACATACCTGGCTCTGCTATTCACAGCACGAATGCTGGCATCTCATAAACCAGCTTTACTCCACGGCTATTATTGTCCTTGGTGGTTGTCTTAGTTAGGGTTACTATTGCTATGATAAAACACCATGGCCAATGCAACTTGGAGAGAAGGGGTTATTCCACTCAGAGTTTCATATAACAGTTCATCATCAAAAGCAGTGAGGGCAGGAACTCAAACAGGGTGGGAACTTTTAGGCAGGAGCTGAGGCAGAGGCCATGGAGGGATGCTGTTCACTGGCTTGCTCCTCATCGCTTACTCAGCCTGCTTTCTTATAGAACCCAGGACCATCAGCCTAAGGATGGACCACCCACAATGGGCTGGACCTTCCTCATCAATCACTAATCAAGAAAGCTTTACAGACTTGCCTACAGCCTGATCTGATGGAGGCATTTTCTCAATTGAGGTTCCCTTCTCTATTTGTTTCTGCCAATAGTTTCAGAGTCTTAGGGTTTGGCTTTGGTATGCAGACATGATCCCTTATAAGGAAGAGGAGGGTCGGTCGCATGCACTTGCTTTTGGGGTGACAGGCTGAGACCTGACCATCATCCTGTATCACAGCATCCTGTGCCTCCAAGGGCAGAAGACTGTGGTGGTGCTTTACCTTTATTGTGTGAGTGTTCCCCAAATAAATATCTGTTATTCTTTTATTCTTGCATTTGTAGACTTCCTTAATCCACCCTTTAGTCACTATCCTATTGCTATGAAGAGACACCATGACTGAGACAAGTCTTACAAAAAAAGCATTTAATTTGGGCCTTGCTTATAGTTTCAGGGACTTAGTCAATTATCATCAAGGCAGGGGCCTCCTAGCATCCTCAACATGCCCATAAAACTCTCCTTCTTTTTACATATGTATATGAGTGAATGTGGAATATGTATGTATATCTATACACGTGTGTGTGTGTGTGTGTGTGTGTGTGTGTGTGTGTGTGTGTGTGTGTGTGGTTGTATGCATCCATGTGCATGCATAGAGCCAGAGGAGGACAATGAATGCCTGCTCTAACACTCTCCTCTATTCCTCTGAGACATGGCCACTCACTGAACCTGGAGCTAGGCTAATGGCAAGCTAAGCCACTACCCCTCAAACCTCTTGTCTTTGCCCTTACTGAAGTGCTTAGATTACAGGTTGGGGTGATATACTCAGATTTCTATGTGGACTCTGGAGATTTGAACTTGCCACTTGCACTTGTACAGCAAGCTTTCTTAACTTTCTTAACCAAGCCATCTCTCCAGCCCACAAATTCCCTTTTAAAATTCTATTACATATTTATTTTAATTTTTATCACATTTTATTCATTGTGTTTGTATATGAAACACATGCCCACATGCCACAGTGCACCTGTTGAGGTCAGAGGACAATTGGGAGAGGCAGTTTTCTCCTCCCACTGTGTTGGGCCCAGGGTTTGATCTTGAACCACCAGGTTGGGTAGTCGGTGCTTTTGCCCCTTGAGGTGTCACATTAGCCCTTCTTCAGATATTTATAAGCAACATGTTCAATCAGTTGTAAATAGTGAGAAACTGGGTAGACTGGGTTTTCAAACACTGTAATGGAAGGTGATGAGGAAGAAAGACATAAGTGGATGTCAGATTATCCAACCCAACTGGTCTACCACAATAGACAATAGACTTGTATATCTAGAGAGATTCATTTTTTGTATTCTCTTATTTGAAAAAAAAACATTCTTTCATTATAAACAAGACTATTTTTTAAAAGTTATTGTAATAACTTGTTTTGGTTTAAGTCTAACATGATGTTTATGTTTATTATCTTCCTCCCCATGGGAGTTGGCAAACCATGGCCGTGGACCAAATTATTCCATCGCTTGTTGTTAATACAGTTTTGTTTAACCAGTGATACTTGCTCTTGTATATGCTACCACTTTCTTTTACCATAGAGTTAAATGTTTGTTACCCTGACCTCATACATTAAGCACACTTACTTTGTAGCCCTTTGCCAAAAGAGTTTGCCTACCTCTTGACAGACAAAATATTCCCAAGGAGGAGCCAGATCATCACCCTGCCAAATGCCAGACTCCTCTTCCAGAATGCTGGGGACCAATTACAATATTCTTAACGAAGGCAACATCCCCACCTGGCCTTGGCAATACCCACATGGTCAAACATAAGAGTCTGATCTGTCCTCAGGGTATTCTGCACTGTGTGAGCCCAGACTTTCCTTTGCTTTAAATAAGCTTTTTGTAATTTTCCATAAAAATGTCTTTGATCTAAACCACATATACAGAGAGGAGACCCATGCAATGGTACCCTGGTATTTGTTCTCACAATACTGAGCAGTTCCTGGCTTAGTTTTGGGGTTACCACAATGGACTAGAAGATAAAAGAATCTTTCTTTCATTGATTTTGTCAATAATTAAAACAAACAAACAACCTCACATGACTCAGTGGTTAAGAGCATGTATTGCTTTTATAGAAGACCTGAATTTGGTTCCCAGAACCCTCACTGTGTAGCTCACAACCTCCTAAAACTCCACCTGCACATGTGTGCACATTCCCATACACAGACACATGTGTACACAAGTATTTTGTAATTAAAACAAAAATAAATAAACAACTTCTAAATCATGGCATATCAGACATATCCAGCATGCCACCTTCATCTCCATTGAGAACAGAATGGCATCTTTCCTTCTTGCTTGGCAGTAATTCATCCTGGTAGCCTCTAGGGCTTAACTAACATCCACTAGTCTCTAAAAGATCAGCCAATTTCTTTAAAATCAGCTGTAGGTTATATGAGAGGCTGGCCATGGATAAAAGTCCAGCAAATCTGCCTGTGACTTTACAGGATATTGGGGCCTTTGTCACCCACTAAAAGTAAAATTCCAGAGGATCTGGAGCCCCTGCCCCTTCTGTGGTGCCTTCTGCCTGCCTTCATTCCTGAGCTGTGACTACAGGGCAGGTTTCACAGTGGCCAGTGCTTGTGGCTTGGCCTATGCTGCTGCTGATTAAATAAGCTATACTTAGCTACAAACTAGAGGCTGTTTTCCCCCTTGATGTATTGGCTACTGTGATTATGAGTTTAATTCCTAAAAATGACCCAAAATGTGGATTTCTTTTCTTTTCTTTTTGATCCTGGTTCCTACTCTTCAATCAAAGTATATATACCCTAATATATACCCTAATGCCAAGACATAAGCAGAATTGGAAAATCAAAGAGAAAAGTAGATCTCTTTTGTTGTTGTTTTATTTGTCAGTTTTTGTTCCTTTCTAGTTTGTCTTTTACTGACAATAGTTAAGTTGTTGGCAGGCAGTCCTGTGGAGTTGCCCCTCACGTACGTAGTCAAGGAGGAAGCTGGGAAGTCCAGTGACTTGCCCAAGGTTCCAGAGTTAAATGGCACAAGGAGTTTTGGTCTCAGAACTGGGATTGAGTCTGACTCAATCATTCATGGTCTCTATAACCTGGAGAAGGCAAATGAATCCCCCCTGCCTTGCTTTCTAGCTTGTACAGCAGTGAAGGTACTCATGAAGAGAGACTCAATAAGAACTCAGTACTCCGCACACTGCCTGACATGTGGGAAGTGCTTTGTCAGCCACTAGGAATTGTTCCATCCATCTTTCTCTGTGGGCCTCAGGTCTTTCAGACAGCAGGTGAGCCTAGACCCCAAACCCAGACAGACAGATATCCTGAATCCATGAGTCATGGAGGAAGAATTCAGAGTCACAATAGCCTGAAGCTGCAGAGCGTCAGGGAGACCTTAAAAGGACCCAGGTCTTAACATATCTAAAGCCATGGTCTGCACCCAACCCCACCTTCTGAGTCACTCTTAGTCCTTAGTGTGGTGACACTGAGAGGGGGTTGAATAGTTAAGAGGTAGAGCCTAGTGGGAAATGATTAGGACATTAGGGGTCCCACACTTGGGAATGAAAAGTGTTATCTCAGAGAATGAATTCATCATCCTGAGAGCGATTTCTTGGGAGAGCAATTTCCATGAGAGAAGATAATGTGCAAGTATGTGTGAGAGTGATCAGAACATGTTGTATGCATGTATGTAAAGTTCAAAATAAAGCCACAGTCTTGTATAATTAGTATGTGATAGATACAGAGAGGAGTGAATTATTATGAAAAGGAAGACCCTGATGTGGATTCATGTCTAGTTCATGCCACTGTGAAGCCATTGCCCCAAATGCCTTACCAGAGGCCAAGTCAATGAAGTCTACTGACCTTGTACTTTCAGATTCTACAAATATATATATATATATATATATATATATATATATTCTTTATTTATTATCCAGCCTCGGATGTTCTAACAACAGAAAAAGACAAGCACCCATGTTCAGACATGAATTAGTTTGGTTTCAGGAATCTACCCCCAAGTCTCAGTGTACTTGGCTTCTAAATGCTTTTTATCTTCAGCATCAAGTCAATCAATCTATCAATAAAATGTTCCAAGCAAAAGTGCTTGCCTGTCTTTGGCTAAATTCTACCACATTAATTCTTAATCTGAATGCAGCAGGAGACATTTGAGGTCTAAAGAAATTGATTGTTTGTCATAACTGGGAGATGAAGTCCTATTACAGGGCCAGGATACTGCCAAACATCCAGTGTCATGTGATAAATGCCTGTGAGGCTCCAAGGATCAGAAGTGCTGACACTGACAAATTGTACTCTAATAATTTGAAGCCTACAAGGCAGTCGGGGACACAAACAAAGCAAACTCAAAAGTCCTTGGAACATCTTAAGCCCACTAAGTCCAAGTACGCCTTTGCTTCTTGCTCCAAAGGTAGTAAGTAACCAATGTGTGATCAGACAGGGATTTAGCAGGGAACACAGGCCTGGTCCAACTCCATTTGCCCTCTCAAAGGAACTGCCTGAATTCACAGAGCAACCTTTATCACTGCATAAGAAATTTCCTACCTTCCTTGCAGTGACCGATTAAACATGAGCTCATCGTCTTCGTGTATGGTGGGTTCTGAGGCTTTTGTCTAGTTTTAAGAAGATGGAAGCCACAAACAAAAAGGATCACATAGCAAGCCTAATGGTAGCCAGATCTAACCCACACCCACACCCCTACTTTACTGTGGGAGTTTAGTAGTTGTGTGAGTTAGGTTGGCTTGTGTGAAAAGTGACAGCAGGATGGAGCCCAGATATGCTGGGCTCACAGGGCCCTGGGACCCAGTCCACTTTACCAGATCCCAAAACTGGTGCACTCTTAGAAAATTTCACTGCCTGTTGCATAAGGAGTTGTTAGAACCTGCTCAGCCCAGGAAAGTCTAAGCATAGATCAGCCATTCTTAATGAGCGTTACAGCTACTCAATGTTTGTACTGTCCAAAATTTATGTAAAATTTCAAAATTTATAGTATCTCAGTCACATTAAGCCCATCTCAAGCACTCAGGAACCATGTGTGGCTAAGGACTACTGTATCAGACATATGAATTTGGAATAGTGCTGTCATGCTAAAGTTAGTACTATCATTTTGGGGCAGCAGTGAATTAATGGTATAAGCCAGAATATATCATTTCTTTGAATCATCATTACCACCTTCTCCCTGACATTAAATGGGGACTGTGTTTCTTGACTTTTTTCTTTTGAAGAAATGTGGGGAAGGTGACCCTAAATAGGGCTCTAGGAAAACATAAAATAGTATACAACATCAGGATTGCAAAAAGTACCCAAGTCATATCCTTTACTCAAGATGATATGCCTTGCTGTGTTGCCAAAAACACAGGATGCTTCTGTCTCGACTCTTTTCTTTTCATGGGTTTATAAATTGTTGCTTCCCGTGAATTACTTTAGGACGAGGAAGTTTGAATTACTTTAGGATGAGGAAGGTTTATGGATGCCCTCTTCCCTTCTACTGCTCAATTAAAAGCATTTTGCAGGTCCCACACTCACACCTTTTGCCTTATAGTCCTCTTTATTATTTTGCATTTTTCCTCCTTTAAAAAAATCAGCCCAGCTCCTTAAGTCTACTGGGACATTTGAGCAAACTCCACCTCTGAGCTTGAGAATCTTGGGTTTGTCTCATTTAGGGTCAGAGGAGCCCTCCAAACCAAATAGAAGGAATGGTTTCCGTTAAGCCCCCAGTAGTCTTTGGTGCTGCTTGGCTGTCAGCTTGGACATGTTCCATGGACAGAGCAGATCTCTGTTTTTACTTAGGCTTGTCCTGATCTGTTGTAAGCTGTAACTTGATGAAAGCATTATAAGGCAATAAGAGGCTGCATGTCAAGGAATTGGCTGAATTATAGCCGATGCTCAGAGCATGCCAATGGACAGCTCAAGCAGTTGGTCCGGAAGGTGCCACTGGGCCCTGGATGACTGCACCACTCCTGGGTCTCCTTGAGGGCCTTGTATTTTTCTAATAGGAATAATAAGTCTTGCCATTTGCATGACATTCTTCTGGGTGAAGACAGTCTGTTGAGCAGCATCACTAATTAACCCTTATGCAACAAACACTATAGATCAGAACTGGAGTCCT
The DNA here is from genome assembly GCF_003668045.3 of Cricetulus griseus. Classification (NCBI taxonomy): domain Eukaryota; kingdom Metazoa; phylum Chordata; class Mammalia; order Rodentia; family Cricetidae; genus Cricetulus; species Cricetulus griseus. Next base: position 151,248,803 of record NW_023276806.1, on the reverse strand, counting down.
GGCTCCAGGCAGGCCAGGAGAATAGCTTGAATGTTTGCCTTGTTGCTTTCTGTTGGGATCCCGACCATCACTGTGGACAGAGCAGACAAAAGGCCTTTCCTCAAAGAAGTCGTATTGTAGCTGAGAGAACTGGAAACGGAGGGAGATGGCAAAACAGGAGAGATGGGCAGGATGATCAGCATCCCAGAGTGACAACTCAGCGGGACCTGGAAGGAAATTAGGAGGCCAGCCTCAAGGGAATGCATGCTGGACAGACGACCTGGCATAAGCCAAGGCCCTTGGGAAAATGGTGTGTTTAGACAGACAGATAGACACATAGACAGACACACAGGGGCGGAGGTTGCATATCAGACTGGCTGAGGCAAGGTGAATTCAGAAAAATTAATAGGGGAGGGGAGGCCACAGAGGGGTGTGGGGCAGGAATTGTGGGTATTTTGAGCAGAGCCATAGTACCCTGAATTAAATTAGTAAAGATTCTTCCTGGATAAAATGAGGGCAGGTCAAAAGAGGATAGCTGGAGCTGTCACCCAATCTCACAAGACTTCCACTGACCCACAGCTCCACCAGTGTCCCAGCACCTCTGGGACATCCTCTGGCTCCATAAATAAGCGTTCGTGCCAAATCTATGCTGTCGCTATTGGGACCTTCTCCCTGAGTACGATGAACTATGCTGGAATTCTTTTTGTCCATCCAGTTCACTCATAGCCCCAGCTTGTGGGAAAAAACATTGAGTAATTATCAGGATTAAGTGTTCTTTTTATCTTCACTGAAAAATATATCACACATCCATAATGCTTTAAATGATAATTATAAAGTGAGTACTATATGTCCCCATGAGGGCTAATAACAAAAGCATTATTAGATGGCAAGGCCCTTTGGAGAATCCCATCCATTTGGCAAGGATCTATGAGCTGTTCCCAAGAGTGACAGCATGGCTTCTGCCACATTATCAGTCCTATACATAACCATGTGTCCTTCACAGTCCCACACCCTCCCTTCCATGATCTCTTCACCCTACCCAGAAGTACCTGTCCACCTTGGTGTCTGCACATAAAAATCTAAGCAATGCTTTGTTTAAGTAATGAGAAGAAACCCATGGATGTTATAACTAGTTAGGGGCTTGCAGGAAGGCTGAGTTCATCTCTAACACAGGGTCTGGTGGTGGCTTCCATGATGGTTTCCAAGAGTTCTTCAGGAGGGTCACTGGACAAGGTCGTAAGTGAGCCCTGGAAACCGTGGGAGTCACTTCAGAGCCAGCGCAGTTTGTTAGGCCAGACTACAAAGTAGGTCATTAACTAGATGTATGGAAGGGATATAGACAGGGAGAATGGGGTACCTGGCAGCTCCATGGTGAAGTACATCTCTGAAGATGAGGTCAGAGCAGGATATTACTGTTGATTTGGTGTGTGTCGTCAGCTCTTCCAGGCAGCAGGGTGTGGAGGACAGAGCAGGGACTGCAGCAGACAGCCAGCTGTAGTCCAGAGGACAGACCAGGCCCTTCGGAACATCCTGTCTTTAGGTTAGCTTGGAATGTGTTGACAGCCCTCAGCAGTCTGTCTCTGCTCAGATTGGGTGGGTTTTGCTTTTCATGTGTAGACACACACAGCTGCCATCCGGGTTAACCCTTTACCACCCTCTTGAGAACAGTCATCTCAATGTGAGGGGACAGACAGTCATCTCAGTGTGAGGGGACAGTCATCTCAATGTGAGGGGACAGTCATCTCAATGTGAGAGGCATGTGCACCCTGTGCCTTCATTTCTGCTTGATTCTTACATTTTGTTGACATGTAAAAGATCAAGTGGATATTCTTTTCTTTATTCCTTTCCTTCCCTCCTTTTTCCCTTTCTTTCTTTCTTTCTTCCTTCCTTCCTTCCTTCCTTCCTTCCTTCCTTCCTTCCTTCCTTCCTTCCTTCCTCCCTCCCTCCCCTTCCTCCCTCCTCCCTCCTTTCCTTCCTTCCTTCCTTCCTTCCTTCCTTCCTTCCTTCCTTCCTTCCTTTTCTTCTGAGACATTGTTGTTGCATGGAGCCCAGGCTGGCTGTGAAATCACTCTCATCTTGTCTCTGAATTGTCTCTACCTCCCAAATTCTGGGATTACACGCATGTGTCAACGTGCTTGGCTCAAGCAGATTTTTAAAACAAATCTGAGGCTTTGAATATTGGAAAACAGTAACATTCTATGCAAAATTGTAGTTAGTAATTTGGCAAGATATATAATTATTAATTGTATGTTATTTAACTACAGAAGGTTTGAATATAGCACTGTTGACAAATATAGAGCATTTCTAATAGTTGGCCTCTATATGTAATATATCTCCCCTGTCAAAAAACAAACAAACAAACAAACCAAAAAACCAAAAACAAAACTTCACAGAATCCCCTTTTCCCTCCAACATTCAGGAGTTATGTGATAATCTTTTATGTAGGCACTTTAATCCATCTACTGGGCATGATGGAACAACACTTTTTATCATTCTTTGTCCATCAGTCCTACGATTTTTTTCCATCCTTCCCTCTGCACCCTAGCTTTCTCTGTTTAGGGTTCCTTTGCCACAGCCTTTAAGACTCTTCCAACTTACTTCATGCTTTCATTTATGACTTTTCAAAACTCGACTTTTGCTGATTTTTCCAATTTATCTTCCAAACATTCTACCAAGATTTTTCTTTCTGTCCTCATGTTTTAGAGGATTTTTAAAAAGTTTTTTCATACACTATATTGTGATGATGTTTTCTCTACCCCAACTCCTTCCAGATCCTCCCACCTCCATACTCATCTGACTTTATACTCTTTCTCTCTCCCTCACTCTAAACAAAACAAAAACCAAACCAAACCCAAGAATCAGGAACAGAAAAAAAAGAAACACACACACATAAAACCACACAAAAATGAAAATCAAAACAAAGACCAAAAAGACAAAAATTCCAAACTAAACAAAATGAAACAGAAAGTTGACAAAGTTTCTATTTAATTTATTTTGTGTTGGCCAACTTCAGCATGGGGTCTACTCTGGAGTGTGATACCCAGTGTCACCCCATTTCATTCCTTTGCCAGTAGTCATCAACTACATATGACTTCTTCGTTAGAGGTGGGACCCCCATGTCCACCTCCTGTCTCAGTGCTGGGACCCCTCTAGCTTGAACCTATGAGGGTCTTGTGTCTACTGCCACAGTCTATGAGTTAATATGTATGTAAGTCCTGTTGTGTCTGGAAGACACTGTTTTCTTGGAGTCATTCATCCCCTCTGGTTCTCACAATTCTTCTGTCTCCTCTTCTACATAGCTCCCTGAGCCTTGCTGGGAAGGGATTTGATGAAGACATCCCATTTAGGACTAGTGCTCCAAAGTCTCTCATTCTCTGCACATTGTCCACTGTGGGTCTCTAATTCCAATCAGCTCTAAGAAAAAGTTTCTCTGATGTGCACTGAGTGAGACACTAACCTATGGGTACAGAAATATGTCATTAGGAGTCATTTTATTAATATGTTTGCTTAACATATTAATAGTATAAGGTTTTCCCCTAGGCCCATGACCTATCTAGGCTCAGGTTCTTGGCTACTTTAGCAGTGTCAGATATGGGTTCTATCTCATGGTGAGGGCCTTAAATACAATTTTAAAAAGTGATTGGTTACTTCCATAACATTTGTGACACTATTGCACCAGTATGTCTTGCAGGCATGTCACTATTGTGTGCAGAGTGCCATCCAGTACCATGAACTCTAGTCATCAGCTCAATTTTTCCATGTTCTATGACATAAGGAAGTGTTGTCTTCAGCAATAGGACCTAACTATCAGGTTTTGGAGAACAACCAATAATCCTGGCAATAGCCTCTGATGTTTGGAGGTTCTATGGGGCCCCTTTGGCCAATGGTTCAACAAAGTATAATCCATTCCTGGTTTTATTTGGTGTAATAAGTTGTCTAGTTGGGGCACTGTATCCTCTTTTATTTGGTGGCTCCATTTAGATTCCTTTCCTATATGTACGTATTATAGGAAGCTTCTACTGTTGTGGATTTCCATATGCTTTTTTAAAGATGGACTTTAGTGTTAGTTATCCCTTCCCCATAGTGTCTCCTTTTTCTTCCCCCCATCCCCCTCCTTATTTAATCCTCCTACTCTAGTTTCCTCTTTGTCTCCACATAATACTATGTTCTATTTTCCTTTCCTTGGAAGATCTTCTCCCCCATAATCCCACCATCCCTGGTCCCTTGCTAGATACCTAACCTCTGTCCTCATGTTTTTAATTATCCAAAACTTCTCATCTTTCTTTATTTTAGAGAATCCTTTTCTAATTTATTCATGTACTCTTATCTCTTTTAAGAAGATTAATGAAAGCTGTTTCAACAATTCTTGACTTTCCTGTTTCCTCTAAGTTGCATTCCTTCTGTTTGTTTGTTGTGGTCTCTCTATGTCTTGTTAGAACCTTTCCACATGTCTAGTAATCCATATTGCTTGTTATTAATAAAAATGTGGGAACAGAATGCTCATTGGAAGCTCTCAGCTCAGCAGTGGAGCTGGTTACAATTGACTCCATCAAACTATGTATTACCAGACCCCCATAGTCTGTATCTTTTCATCTTCTTTCTTGTCTAGAGTTTAGAGTCCCCAGAGAGGATTCTTCTCATCTCTTGCATGGAAGATAAGGATCTTGAGAGCATTCTGTGGTTGCAGTTGAGGAAGAGGGCTGGAAAGCTCACCAGAAAGCATGCACTGTGAACAAAATTCACCAAGTCTTCTGATTTTGATATGGGTGTCTATATTCTATGCCAATGCCTCTCCACAAAAAGAACCTTCAGACTTACCAGTAGAATAGCCATATAGAGCAGATAAGAACTGCATCACAATGGCTTAACTGCCAATTTTTATCTTTCTTCTGTAAAGTCTCATGTAGATGTGCCTCTTTAGCAGACATTTTCCTAAGGGGTCATTCAGGGATTGGGTTTCTTTACATCTCATGATTCTACCAGGACTAAAGGAATTACTTTATGAAGCTTCTAGATGGAGAAATCCAGAGAGAGCTGTGTGTGTGAAGTTTTGATGAATCAAGCCAGAGACTTGGCTTGTACCTTCACCCTTGAGATATACCTTCACTCTTTCTAAATGCAGAGCTTGTCACATAGCTACACCTAATCTCAAAGAAGTCAGGGAAACATGCCAACCTGTGTCCCCAGAAGGAAAAAGAAGTGGGTTTTGGAGAACACCGAACGTTTCACATGACCTGCCTCCACAACCTAAAAAATGGCAAACATGGAACAAGGCTACAGTGTCCTGCAGTGTTTAAGTGAGGACAACATTAGCAAAATGCTTGGTGTAATACCAGGTACACAGTAAACCCCCAGGGAGTCGTCGTTAGTGTTGCTGTTGTCTTTTCTTAGCATTCATTACTTTATTAAAAGTAGATATTCATTAAAAATTACATAATTCTGTTTTCTAGGAATGAAATGAAAGGGCAGCTAACAGTATTCAGAAATAGGAGGAATAGTGAAGTAGGAGGAAGAGACCTATATGCTGACCATTGCATGGATTCTTATATGATAGATGTTTTCTGAATGTTTACTGTGTACCAAGCATACGTTGAAGTCCAAAGATAACCAGATAAATAAGAAAAATTCCCCACACTTGAGATTACTGAAATCTGGCTATGAATCAAAAGACTAAACTTTGTCATTCTTTAGATATTTTGGGCCAGTTTCCAAAGGAAAGTTGGGCATTATCCCAAAGGATAAAATGATCTGAGACGATTTTCCATTTCAGTGGTCAGATAAAGTATTAGGCAGCGTTATCAGTCACCTCCATGTTGCCTGATTCAGTGGTTAAATCTCTGCCACCATCAAGCTTCTTGCATCAGATCCAGATGTCATTCTTGAAAGAACATTATCATGGCTTCCAGGTGAGCACATATCCTGTTTTTACTCTTCCTCCATTGGCTGTTACTCCTTGACATCTTGGATTGGTCCCCCTTCATTCCCATTCTTCTTAACATCGGAGTGTCCCTGGGCTCAGTCATTATACTACCTTCCAATGTATGCCACTTCCCTAAGCAATCACAACCTTGCTTATAGCTCCCAATACCAGTTAGAAACTGAAGGTCCCAAAAATTGTATGTCCTGCTTGACTTCACTTGAACTTCAGTCTCATAAACTTGCTGTTCTCAGCTTGTGCTTTGAAATCCCACTGTCTGAACTTCCCATCTTCTAGCCCTTGATGCTTTTATCCTATATTCAATACATTAGTTGTTTCCTGGCTAAAATTTCAAGGTATATCCAGAACCCAAATATTCCTCACTATCTTTACCAACACAACTCTGCCCAATACACCCTCATCTCCTTCTTGGGATCATCCATCTGAATCTTATTTGTCTCTTTGCTTTTACTGTAATGCCCTTATCACCATGTGACATGGTTATAAGAATGCACACACACACACACACACACACACACACACACACACACACACACACGAGAGAGACAGAGAGAGAGAGAGAGGAGAGAGAGAGAGAGAGAGAGAGAGAGAGAGAGAGAGAGAGAGAGAGAGAGAGAGAGAGAAAGGAGAGAGTCTGTGTAACCAGAATGTAAACTATAAGGAAACATTCATCAGTATGTTCTTGGTAGTGTCCCCAGTAGCTTGAACACTTACACTGTTAGACCCCCGAAAACTCAAGTATCCGGGGTCTCAGGCCAGGTTCGCGGTCACCCCAATCACCAGGCGGATTCGAGAGCTTGCTGCAAACTGCACGAGGCTTTATTGTAATTTAACGAGCTAACCCCATGTTAGCTCGGGTCTTTTACCCACCCGCCATGGCTGACGGCTAGAAAAGACGGCTCCTACGGGCTCCCAAAAGATCTTATAGGGCAGCGTAAGGGGAGTGTCTAGGGGTACGCACAGGCTTACGCACAGGCTCACGATTGGTGTGCTTCCAGGCTTGGAGGGCTTGCCCTGTGTTGATTGGTCAACTGGTTGTTATGGCTCATAGGCCCTCCCAGGGTGGTTGCTATGCTCTCTACGTCATTGCTGTGCGCTTGTCCGTAAAGCACACCCAGAGCCATAAAGCATAGCGCCACCAGCTAACTTCTGATTGGTTCCTTGTCACGAGACAGGCATCTGACTTTCTGGTTTCTAGGACAAGGTCATAGAAGCACATGTTCGACCATTATGGCTGCCAAAAGGGAAGCCGGTTCCTTCAACACTTTATCAGCATTTGTGGTGGTTTGAATGAAAATGGCCCCCACATGCTCATAGAGAGTGGCACTATTGGGAGGTGTGGCCTTTTGGAGGTGGGTGTGGCCTTGTTGGAAGAAGTGTATCACTGGAGGTGGGCTTTGAAGTTTCAGAAGCTGAAGAAGATCCAGTGTCATTCTCTCTTCCTGCTGCCTGATGATCCAGATGTCGAATGTAGAACTCTTGGCTACCTCTCTAGCACCATGTATGCCTGTTTGCCTCCATGCTTCCCACTGTGATGACAATGAACTAAACTTCTGAACTATAAGTCAGCCCAACTCCTTTATAAGAGTTGCCATGATCATGGTGTCTCTTCATAGCAATAAAAACCTAACTAAGACAGAAATTGGTCCCAAGGACTGGGGTATTTCTGAGATAGGTCTGATCATGCTTTTGTTTGGAGGAATAGGGAACACTTTGGGACTTTGAACTAGAAAAGTATTTGAACTCTTTAGGCTAGGCGTAATAAACCATACTAGTGGAAGCATGGAAGACAATGGTTGTTGAGAGTGATTTGAACTGTGGGAGCTGGCTCAAGAGTTATCAGTGGAAAAGAATATGTGGCCTAGAGACAATTCTTGTGACATGTTGGCAAAGAATGTGACTGCTTTCTGTCCTTGTCCCAAAAATCTACCTGAGGCTAAACTGAAAAGTTTTGGATTAACATCTTTGCAGAGATTTCTAGACCACCTAGTATTGATTGTCTTGCTTTACTATTAGTGGCCATGTTTATGTAGCTATATAATGAAAAAGAACAAACTGAGCAAGGAAAAAAGGAAAAATTTACAGTTTGAAGAGAAACGGGGCACCAGGAAGTATAAACAGATTTAAGAAAAGCCTGATGCTTGGAATAAAGGGAATGGTGTCCTCAGAGTAAGACCCCACCCAGGTAAGCTTCCAACTTGTGAATAGGAATCAAAGAAAAGTAAAAAGGAATTAAAGGAAAGCTTAGGGCCTGGTATAGTAGCACACACCTTTAATCCCAGCACTCAGGAGGCAGAGACAGGCAGATTTCTGAGTTCAAGTCCAGTCTGGTTTACCAGGTGAGTTCTAGGACAGCCCGCTTAGGCCAAGAAGGAAACCATAGAAAACAGAAAGCTAATGAAAATGTAATTGAATGAGAGGGCCACATTCCAGCCCCAGCAAGCAGCAGAACTTGGCATCTTTGTCCACATTGTTCTGGCTTTAGAGTCAAGGATACAAGAAATGGGTTATGGAGTCTCCTTCAATGACTAAGGAAAACCACTAAAGGCAGGTATGTGTCCCAGGTGTCTCTGAATGGAGGCGCAGTGAAGCCACTGTGTGAAGCTGTGTAGTTAAAGTCTGAATTTCTTTGGAGACCCAAGACTTCAGAGATGCCAGAGCCATGGCATACCTGCTGAGGAAAGCAGCTAACAGGGTGTGGACCCAGCCCAAGTGAAAGAAGTGTGTTGCAGTTAATAAAACTGAAAGGAATTGGAGATCTTAAGAGTGCTTTGCCATCTGATGTGGAGATGCAGTTTGGAGTTTTTAGTCTTGCTTTGGTTCAGTATTTCCTCCCTTTGGAACACACACACACACACACACACACACACACACACACACACACACACACACACATATGCAATCTGCTTTTTTATTTTTGTTTTACAAGGGATTATATTTAAGAGATTGCTTTTATAAGTATTGGAGATTATGAACTATGGATTTGTAAACAGCATTGAGACTGTGATAGACTGTGCCAACTTTTGAAGTTTTGCTAAATACACTTTGCATTGCGATATAGATATAAACCTGTGGGAACCTGGGAGTGGAGTGTGGCTCATAAGGAGTGGTGTTATTTGAAAGCTTTAGGACTTGTTGGAGTAGGTGTGACCTTGTTGGAGGAAGTATGTCATTGGGCTTTGAGGTTTCAGAAACTCAACCCAGTCTAATGGCTCACTCTCTCTTCCTCCTGCCTGTGGATCTGGATGCAGAACTCTCAGCTACCTATCTAGCACCATGTCTGCCTGCATAGTGCCACAATGATAATGAACTAAGGCTCTGAATGTAAGTCAACTCCAATTAAATGTTTTTTTCTTTATAAGACTTGTCATGGTCATGGTGTCTTTTCGCAGCAATAAAACCTTAACTAAGATAGTGTTGGAAAATGCAGTCTTGAATCTGCAGTTTCTCTGTCTCCTCTAAGTCACAAAGAGTTTGCCCAAGAACATCTCTTTACCCACAGTCAGAGTCTTCATAGCCTGTGATGGATGTCTCATTTGTCTGGGAATGCCTTTCCCTGTTTCACACTCAGTGTGTATCTTGTGTTCTGCCGATGTATGTGGATTACTTGACACCTAGTTAGTCCTACTGTTACCTCTGTCTCCTTGGAGTAAGGAGCCAAATCCTTCTGCTGCAGCACCAGAGGGGTGCCTTTAGCCAGTTATCCTGCATCTGCTTCTGGGGAGGACCCACTAGCTAAGAAGTATCAATACTCACTACTGAAGGCAACTGTGCTCTTTGGCTTCTCTCTGTGAGGAAGGCCTTGTTCTGTCCAGTTCTTTATTTGATGTTTTCCTTGGCAACTCCAAAGGCAAGATGCAGTGGGCAGAAGTATTTGAACTCCTGCTCCTGATAATAGACAACAGATGTCCTTGCTCAACACTAGATATTCAATATATTTTAAGTACATGAAGGAAAGAATGTGGGCATTGTCTAGATACCCAGTATAGTTGGAATGACAGAGAAAAGCATGTGGGCATTCTTCAGAGAACTCAGTGAAATGGAAACAGCACCTTCCATCCTGAAAGAATTCAAGGAGCAGACTAATTATGTGTCTGCATCTTTTTTTTTCTTATAAGTATGATCATAATTGTTGGAGTATGAGCTGGGGCTGGCCTCCAACAAGCAGATGAGATGTTAGAAGAATACAGGTTGTTATTGTGCTCAATAGAAATGACATGGCCTGCTGCTTTTAGAAAAGTGTGTCCATGCAATGGGTTGTCTGCCTCCACAGAGACCGACTTGCTCCCTCCTCAAAGAGTATTAGCAACCATCTCTTCTAAGGCTCTTTGCTTTCCACTTAGTGAATTTAGAAGAGTCCATGGTTCTTGTAGCAGACAGTGCTATTATTCTCCTTAATATTCCTATCACCTAGTTAGAACGACTAACTCATCCATCTTTTCTAGGGGCTTTCCTGATTTCAAAGTTGAGAGATATATACCTAGGAAACCCCCTCATTCCAGGGCAAAATGAAGATATCTGGGCATTCTATAACTAGCCCAGCCCCTGCCACCTGAGCAGTGACTCACTATGTTACAGTCATACGCCTACATATCCATTCCACTCGAATGCCTGGCAGATGGCATGCTTTTACGTATTTATTTTTCTTTTGCTACCACTGAGTGCCAGAGTTTGGGTATTCTAAACAAGTTTGATTATTTTAGAGGTATAGAGGCTGGGAAGTTCATGATAATGTCACTAGTATGCTCAGTCAGGTCTCCTACTCTATCCTAACATGGTGGAGACCATCACAAAGAAAGGCAAAGCAAGTGTGCTATTGAGGTATCTCTTCCTCTTCTTACAAAGCCACTAATGCCGTGATAGGGCCTCCATTCCCAGGAAGTCATCTAACCCTAATCATTTCTTGGAGACTTCACTCTCCAATACCAGTAGCATAATTTGGGGAAAACTAAGTGTGAACATGTGAGCTTCAGGGAGATATTTCAAACCATGGCAGCTCTGGCTCCATATAAAATCAAGACAACAGGCCATTGCTATAGTTGATGTAGTTGGGCACCCCAGATGTTTCTGAGACTGATGTATTCATCGTTGTCTTTGGTGGCTCACAGTTTAAGGTTGTATTCATTTTAAAGAAGATTTTCTGTAGTCTATGGGAAGCTGATTTCCTGAGGTTTCCAAGGAGACTTTGTTCCTCTTTCTAAAGTTGGTAGCTGTCTGGTGCTGACAAAAACCTCATCTCACTCTCTTTGCTGGTGGGACAACCTTATAGCATCATTCATATTTTAGGACTCTCCATGGAGCTCAGTTGTAGCTAGAATTCAGATGCACCCTTATCTTTACAAAGCTTCTGTCACTTCCTTATAGATTTCTACTAAGAGAACCCCTAAATATATCACTTGCAAAATGATCCTCATCTTAGACTGTGCCTCCAATGATCCAAACATGAAGTGGCCATTACTGAATATGATGTTTGGGAGCTACATGCAGGGGTTGGGCCATCATCTCCTTGCCATTGACCCCTGACTCTCTGTTGGTCTTTGACTTACTTAACTAGACAACTGCTAAGATACTTCCTGGGCTTGTACAGAATACAAGGTCCAAGAGATGCCTTAGCTGGCTTGGTTAATATCCCACTATTGAAAGGGAAGGGAAATTGCAACTTTAAAGACTGAAATGTGATAGCTTTTGTTGAGTGTCTTGGATGCATAGAGTCAAGAGGATATGGCAAGTTCAGATTGATTGCTCATCAATGCAGACCAAAGCATGGAGTTCAGAGGGCTCGCTGATGGTGATTAAAGAGGCTTTCTCTTCTCCACTATCCATAGAGCCACTGGAACCAAAAGCCACTAGAATAAAACATGATGTTAAGAGTGGTAGAACTTTGAAAAGAGTTGAATTCTGTCTTAGAATGTCTCCCAATGATGAGACTTGTGATGGTGACATCTAGGTAGAGGTACGTCTAAACATGAACCCCCCATGCCCACAGATGTGAGCTATTTCCTTTGTTAAAAAGAAAGAGCTTCCTATTCTCACCAGCCTTGAGTACTACATAAAAACTTTCAAAGACTGAAGCTATAGGAAGGCAGCACCGGCTCCTTCAGCATCAGACTCTCCCTGTCCTTACCACCAGTCCCATCAGCAGTACTAAGTCTCAGCTTGACTTCACAGAGGCAGTGCTGCACATGAAAAGGAAGGTCAGAACCTACAGCAAGGAAACACTCCAGGATGAATGTACTAGAATGAACTGGGACAGAATCCCAGAAATGGACCATCATGGTAGTGGATCAAGAAGGGCAAAATATGGAGTTACATAAGGAAGAGGTTTTGGTAGCAGGGTACCCTTTGACTCATATGCTCAATAAGTTGAAATAAACTAGTTAGTTGATGCTAAAATAACTACCTAGCAGTCTGTTATATCCTATACTTCTAGGGTATAACCCAGATACTTTTTTAAAAAGTGACTGTCTACAATAAATAAAGTAGATACTAAAATTGCCCTGGAAAATTACAGAGTAAAGGGCCAAAGCTTCTTTGAAAAGTAGATATTTTATTGTGGATCTATTGATCAAGACTAGAGAATTTATCAGCCATCTGTTCTAGTATATGTTTTCTGTTGCTATGATAAACACCACAATCAAAAGCAACTTGTGGAAGAAAAAGTTTATTTCATCTTATAGGTTATAGTTCATCATCAAGGGAAGCCAACTCAGGAACTCAAGGCCACTTATTGGTTCATTCCCAAACTCATGTTGAGCTACAATTCTTGCACAGCCCAGGACCACCTGCTTATGGATGGTACTGGCAACAGTGGTCTGGCTCCTCCTATATCAATTAGCAATCAAGAAAAAGTCCAACAGACCAATCTGATGGAGGCAGTTCCTCAACTTGGGTTCCCTCTTCTCAGGTATGTCAAGTTGAAACCAAGATTAACCATTATACCATCAGTGTCCCTCATGAGGTCTTAGAGAGTGCTCTGTCTGTTTAAGTATTAGGAATGCAGTCCGTTATCTAGACCCAAGGGTTCTACTCACTAAATATTCATAAAAATACATTACACCTGTACTAAATTATACAGATTGCCTCAACTCATCTTATTTCCTAAATGACGCAGCTTAACAACTATTTCTAGAGTACTTGAATTGTAATGGGTATTGTGAATGATCTAAAGATAAAGTATACAGCAGGTGGATTGTATAGGTTTCACAGAAACATGCATTTTTCTGTGTACGAGTCTTGAACCATGCTATAGGGGATCCTCAAAGAAATCCTTGTTTACATTGAGGAATGAGTGTATAACAGTGTTGATACACCAGCATTGTTCATAAAAATGATCAGTGATTGTCCTCTATATGTAGTATATATAGTATATATAGTAGTATATATAGTAGTTTCCTAGTAGCAACAACATGCCAGATGTCAGGAAATTGGGTTTTACTTCAGAAACCATGCAAGAATAACTACTTGAAGTGGTCAGTGAGGTTTAAATGGTTGTCAGGAGAGCTTGGCCTTCAAGGATATAGAGAAAGCTAATAGAATACAGTCTGTATAGTGGCATGCTAGAGTCACCAGGAAGGTTCTTTTTATTTTGAGACAGAGTCTCAGGTAACCCAGGCTGGCCTTGAACTCACTATGTGGTCTAGGGTGATCTTGAACTTCTTTCTGATCTTCCCTCTGCCACCTTCCAAGTGCTGAGTTTACATAGTGCTGGGGCAAACACAGGGCTTTGCACATTCTAGGCAGCAATCTACCACTTGGGCTATAGCCTCAATCTTTCTAGCAAGGCTCAATAGAAAAACTATAACATGGACTTTAGGCATTTAGAACAAGGCTATGCTATCTACAAAGAGAACTATACACTTTGGAGGTAGCTCTTAACAAAATAATGGGCCCTCAGAGAAAGGGTCTCTGATCATGGGATATCAAGTGGCATGTAATCAAAGATACTTTTCATGAACAGGACAACGTCAAATGCACTAAGATATGTGCATCTAGTAGCTACCCACTGTTAAAATGGAAACAGACTGTGTAATGTTGGACTGAGGCATCCAATGGGCAGAAGTAGTCTTGCTGCCCTTGGGCTTCCTTTTGTGCTCACACCTACAATTTCATGGGGACTCTGTAATTTCCTTATATTAGAGAAGGAAAATGTTATGGATAGATGAGCTTAGGAAATTGGGGCATTACTATTCTGTCCCATCACTGAGGAATGACCCTGAAAGGTGAAGTTTGAAGGTGAATTCATTCATTCAGTCATTCATTTTTGTATGTAGAGAGAAGTGGTCCAAGACTGGGATACATACTTACACATGGGCAGTAGCAAATCCCCTGTCATCTGTGAGACGGATGGAAAGACAGGTAACAAATGGGAGTCAAAGACATGTGTAAAGGGTACATTTGCCCATACCTATGGGAGTGGCCCAAAACTGTAGGGTTCGTTGTATGGTGATGTATATTGGAGAACTCACACCATTCAAGTGACACTGACAATTAGGATGACTCAGCTCAGAGATGCCAGCTAGCCTCTATCCTCCCTGACTCCAGAGACTGTGTGATAAGTCATGCTAGATTAGCCTTGAGGGTAGAGATAAAAGTCACACAGATGTTCAAAGGCATGTGGCCCTGCTTCCAAAGGATGATCTAATTACTACCAACTGGAGGTCAAATTTATCAGCGATAAAATGCAGAAGAACAGGTCCTTGGAGGCCACAGACAAACCAACACCTTACTCCCCTGTGTGTAGTTTTCAGAATAACTAAAGATGAAAACAAGAACACAATGGCTTGAAATAGGAGGAACTGTCCAGAGAAGCCAAGATCACATCCTCACTCCTGCTAGAACAGGACGTTCTGCGATGCATGTGTTGTGTGGTACCAGTTGCACCCAGGACATAAGATCTTCAATGGGATGTCTTTGAGGCATGTGCAGACAGCTCCATCTGCCCTGGGAAGCTACCTGGAGCCCTTCTAGACAAGCTCAACACAGATTCTAAACTTCAGTTTATCTTTGATGTCTATCTGTGAGTCACAAATCTGCTTTGCCTGACTTGTCAGACAAGGGTTCTGGATTCATGCATATGGTTAAGAACCTTTGCACAGATACTACCACAAAGCCCTTGACATGGCATCATCTATGGAGGAGACAAACCATCACTTGGTAATTAAAATGATGACATTATAACTTTTCTATCATAGGAAAAAATGGTAACTTATGCTTACTGGCATTGACACATAGTTGTGGTATGGGGTTGTCTTCCTTCCAGCAAAGCCTTAAGCAATACACCACTTTTCAAAATCAAAAATCACCTGCTTTACTGACATGGGATCCCATGGTTACATTGCTTCAGAATAAAGAGATTCTTAATAGCAAAAAATGTATGTTAATAAGTACATAGCTTGGGAATAATTCAACCACATTCTACACATGCCCAAAGCATCCAGTCCAATGAAGCAGAGGGGCAAACTCATAAAGATGTGGATGAGATGGTGGAGGTCTAGTGTGGGTAGCATGCAACCCAGAGTGAAAGCCAACACACACACACACACACACACACACTGCAATTCAGAGTAAAAGCCAACACACACACACACTGCAAATCAGAGTAAAAGCCAACACACACACATATGCACACACACATACACACACACACACACACTGCAACCCAGAGTAAAAGCCAACACACACACACTGCAACCCAGAGTAAAAGCCAACACACACACACTGCAACTCAGAGTAAAAGCCAACACACACACACACACACACACACACACACACACACACACACACACACAGAGCTGACATTCATAGACATTCATACACATGGATCCTGAACATTCAAGTTGGAAGTAGATTGGCTTATTTTGCTACCATTCAAAATAAACAACCTGCTTTTTGTTCATGCTAGCTTAAGCTCTGTGGACCTGAAGGTTCTGATTCCCCAAGGGAACAGAGTCACAGTCACATCAAACTTAAAAGTGTGGCTACTCCCTAGTATCTCTGGGACAGTCAAGGCTGTATGGGTCATACTGGCAGGAATAAAGTAAGTTAAAGTTAGTTTGATCATACTGAGGTAAAGTTAGGGTTGCTGCTACATAATGGCTGGAGAGATATACTTTGTGCTGAGTTGGTTAGTTTGGTGAATTCTCTGGTGTTCAATTTTGACTGTAAATCATAAAATATGTAATAAGTAAATAATAAAATAAGTTCACCATGCATCAAGAGCCCTCAGAGGCCCAAGTTTCAATTGAGAGGAAGGAACATGGTAGAAAAGCACCAAGCACAGCCTTACCTTTCTATCATTTCTCCCATAAGACTCCAGAAATAACACCAAATATAATCTTGGTGATGTTGTGCTTGGATATGAAAATCCTGTGGACCTGAGTGGCACAGGGGTACATCGTAGTACACACTGCTGGTACCCAGGGAAGTGATACCCAGTGAGGAGAGCTGGCATCAAGGATAAGTATTTTAGGATGGGTAGGGTTCCCATCTGTCCTTCAGCAGGCTATTTCCTCCATCCCTCAGCTATGGTAAGTGTTGACTGCCAAGCACACACAGTATGGCCGTCACCAATAATTGCTCTCAAAGGAAAGAAGCCTCCTCATTCCTCACACCTTAGGAGATACTTAGCTTCCTGGAAGATACCTGAAGCCAACAACTGATTATTAGGGGCATACAAAAACTAATCTCTTTCACTAAGGAAAGACTTTGCAATGCTGTTTATAATCCAGTGCCTCATGGGATCTAGGTTAGAGTGCAAGTGAAGTCACATGCTTTTCTAATGTTGCTCTTTATTCTGTCTTATCCTTCCTTTCTTCCCTCCATATAGCTTTCTCTTAAGAGGAGGCCTTCAATAAACCACATGCTCAGAAATACTTATCTTGGTCTTTGTCTTTACAAAACCTGACTTACAACAGCTGATGAACATTTTCCGAAGTATGGAAGAGTATGTTCCGTTCCCAGAGCTGTACTCCTAGTAAACATTGCCCTGTCTCTCTCATATTCCCATGACTTGGCTACGTCTTCGGAGAGAGATGTTTATTCTCACTCATCTTCGGACTCAGCCAGGTGACAGGTTTGAGCCAATGGATACCCACAGAAGGGTCATGTGTGGCATCTGAACACAAGCTTTATACATAAGTATGAGAGCTTGTTTGGGATCTCTCATATTTCTAGCATTTTCTGTGAGGTCAGCATATTCCAATTAGGGGCTTTCCCTTCATCCAGAAGGAAAAGCTGAACTGAGAAGAACCATGCAATCCACGGCACGCAAACAGTTCTGGGAATGAGAAATACAGTATACACATTTAGCACATACACACATAATGAATAAAAATATACATATATCATGTAGTGTGTGTGTGTGTGTGTGTGTGTGTGTGTGTGTGTGTGTGTGTGTGTGTGAATTCTTCTGAATTACTGAAGTTTGGGGGTTATTATTACTATATCCAAAACTAATACACATGCTTAAATTGATCTAAAAGTTTTAACCAATTCCCTTTCTATGAGAACATTCAGTGGACTGGATTGTTGTGACCTCCAAGGCAGGAGTCTCACACTCGGGGCAGTCAACACTTGATTGGTCACCAACTCATCCACTCTCCTCAAACCCAACAGTACTCACAAGGTGAGGACATCAAGAAAAATGACTATATAGAAACAAATGGAACAAAACATAGAGGAATAAAAATGAGTGAGTGATGAGATGGGGCCAATTTAAACATTCCAGGCCAAGATCACAAGGTAGAAACTTATTTTAAGTTACATTCAATAGGGCAAATAAATGCTCAGGATTTACTTAGCATTCCAGTAGATAAAGAGCAATAAACAATTGCTTCAAGGGTGTTACCATGTCTTCCAGGCTGTGTGCTTTGGTCTTTCAAAGCTGGGACCAACATGATTCAACAGTACACACTATATACCTTGTCCCTGGAAGATTCTACCATGGCATCGACAGAAAGGCTCCAAATGTCATAATAGCTAAAATTCCCTTCAGTCAGCAAGCAAATTAGAAAGGGACTAAATCCAACATCAGCATTAAATTCAAAGAAAGGCATTCCACTTCCAATAGCTATGTTTCCTGCCTCGGGCTTGTGTTTTCCAGTCTCCTCAGGAACAATGTCTGTGCTGTTCTTATGAAGATGTCTTTCAATGAGCTTCTATACCTCACTTGTAGGACACCCCAACTCATACGTAGAAGTGTCTGTTGCTTCGTCTTCGGGATATCTGCTGCCCAAATGCAAACTTCTCATCTCATGTGAATGCCTTCCTTTACAACTTGGTGGGCATTTACTGTTCAAAGACCACCAGCAATACCATGCAGCTACTTATAACACCCAAACTCCTAGGCCACAACTAAAGATTCCCATGAGCAGATCCTTTATGCAGTGAGAACAATGAGAATCGTGGAGTCACAAAGACCCCACCTCAGAATGCCATTTCGTCCTGAGTCTTCTTGGCACAATGGCTTCACCCCCCCCCCACTGGCCATAACTGCCTTCTCATACAATGAGACAAAGACTTGGTGTTGTAGGACTATGTGTCATATTATGAGAGTCTATGTAGGCTGTCCTGATGCCAAGGTTAACACAGTAGACACTCTGTAATATAATACGTCTTCCTCTTATCGTTTTCCATTATCCCCATCACTTACGTGAAACCAACTTTCCTCTGGACTGGACTAAACAGAACACTGAATGTAGGTGAAAGACTTCACAGAGTCCAGCATACCCCTTTTCCATGTCAACTTTACCAGTTGGTGGTGGCCACCTTGACCCTGAATTCAGAAATGTCACAACATGTTTTCAACACCCTTATCAATGGGAGGGAGTGGTAGAAAATGAGGCAGATGTTTCTCCCATCTTATCAAGCACCCACACACTCCCATATACACCATCACTGTCAGTACCTGTTTAGAATAGGAGTCTGGAAATTTTTCAGGAAGCGGTATTTGCATAAGAATGCTTTTACATAACTTAGAGCGATGGTGCTGGCTGTGAAGGAGATTTAATCCTCCCACTGCTATCTGTAAGAGTTAGAATATTATGCAACACTAAGAAGCAATGTATCCCACCTGTATACAACGAAGTGACTTACTTTAAAAACACAATGATGCACATAACACCGTGTTTCTACAACGATGAAACAATGAATGTGCAAAAAAATAAGACACCACTTCACATCCATTTAGAATGGTTTGATTCCAAACTGCTTAAAAAGAACATCAACTATTGGCTAAGGACACACATTTTAGTTTTCTTTCTGTTACTGTGACAACCTAACAAAAAAAAGTGGCTCATATGGGAAAGGGTTTGTTTGGCTTAGAATTCCAGATTACAGCCTGTCATTTTGGAGAAGTCAAGGCAGGAACTTAAAGTAATTAGTCACATCATCAGTCAAAAGCAGAGAAAGAAAAATGCTTGGCTTTCAGTTCCCTCTCAACCCTCATACGGTCCAGCTGGGTCTTGCCACATCAATTTACATAATCAAATAAACCTCCATAGATATGCCCACAAGCCAACCTGATCTGGAAATTTCTCATTGAGACTCTGTTTCCAGGTGAGTCTACACTGTGTGAAGTTGAAAATTAAAATTATTACAATAGAGAAACTATATTTATTGTTGATAAGAATTCAAAATGACAGTCATGTCAGAAGAATTTGAAGTTTTCATTTGTTTAAAAAAGTGTATATTTATGCTGTACAGATCTAAAAGAAACCCTGACCTCTTTCCTTTTCCTAATTATTTTAAGCTTTTTACCTTTAACACAACTTTTAAGATTATCCCTGTTGTGACAAATTGCATGAATTTCTTCTGTCACAGTTTAATAGTGTCCCATTGTAAAGATCTATCCCATTTTCTTTCACGGTTTAGGTATGACAGACATTGAGATTTGCTCAATGTCTAGGCTATTGAAAATAATAATGAGATGAACATGGGAACTTTCCCAGAGCTCAGCTTATTTCCCATGGATGGATATCCTGCAAGCAGGGTTATATGACAGTTCTAACTTTAATTTTGGGAAGAGCCTTTTCCCCCACATCTTTGCCAACACTTATTATCTCTGTCTATTTGATAACTGCTGCTGTACTAGGTGTAAGGTGATATCTCATTGAATTTTTCTGGAAATTAGAAATATTGGGCCTTTTAAAAAATATACCTATTGGATACTCATTTGAATTTTTTCTTTCAAGAAATGTTTTATTTTTCAAATCCTTTATCCACTCTTTACTCAGGCTTCCTTCCTAGAACTACGTTGGTTCTATGCTTTCTATATTAACTCCTTTCAGTTCAATGAGTTGGAAGTACTTCCACTTTGCAGGGTTGATACTTTGTACTATTGATAATTTGATTTGCTCTTAGGAAGCATTTTCATTTGATAAAACCCTATTTGTCCACATTTTGTTTTCTTGTTTATATCTCTGGGTAGCAAAACATACTTTAATGTCAATAGGATTTCACCTCATTCCTTCTAGTGGTCTTATATTTAGGTCTTAATCCACTTTGAATTGCATCTTTCATAGGGTATGAGATGAAGGTCCAGTTTCACTCCTCTCCAAACATATACCCAGTTTTCCTGGAATTATCCCTTGAAGAAATTCTACAATGGTAAATCTTACCACCTGATCCAGCAATCATCCATAATATATTTCAAAGTTTTCATTTACTAAAGTTTTAGCCAATGTAAATTAATTTTGAAAACTTTCATTTACTAAGATTTTTATACATGTAAATAACCTTTTTTTGAGGGAACGTCTAATGTATCCCAGGGTGGCCTCAAACTAACTACATAGTTAAGATAGTTAAGGATGACCTGATCCCCCTGTCTTCACCTCCCATGGGTGTACCCCCAACATTATTATAGGCATGTACCATCACACCTGGTTTTTGTGGCCCGATGATTAAACCCAGGACTTAGTGAATGTAATTGATCACTCTACCAACTGTGCTAAATCCCTAGCCATACTGACAATCCCTGTCAGTTTTTAGAGGGACTGTAACCATAATCATCAAAAACTGGTAGCAGCCAAGATATTCATCAATAGCTAAACATATAAACAAACTTTACTGTTGTGGAATTAGTTTAAGATGTATTACATTTATTTATGCTGTGAAATACTTGTTTAATGATGCAAAGATGTGTTGCATTTTTTATGTTGCATTTGTTTAGCTCCATAAAGCTGTGTTACTTTGCTTGCCTCAAATATCTGATTGTCTAATAAAAAACTGAACAGCCAAGAGCTAGGTGGGAGGAAAGGACAGGTGGATCTGACATGCAGAGGCTGTAAATGGGAGGAGAAATCTAGAAAAGAGAAGAGGGAGGAGAGAGTAAAGGAGAAGGAGAGGAGGACACCAGGGGCTAGCCACCCAGCCACACAACCAGCCATGGAGTAAGAAAGGAAGAAAGACATATAGAATAAAGAAAGGTAAAAAACCCAGAGGCAAAATGTAGAAGAAGAGAAATGGGCTAAGTTGTTAGAAAAGCTGGCTAGAAACAAGCCAAGCTAAGGTCAGGCATTCATAGGGAAGAATAAGTCTCCATGTATTTATTTGTGAGCTGGGTGGTGGAACCCCAAAGAGTCAAAAAAACAAGAAAAAAAAAACCGTACAAAGACATGTAAGAATTTACTAAGTGAAAGAAACCAGTCAGAAATTATTATACACCATGTAGCTTCCTTTACTGACATTCTGCAAATTGCAAATCTACAGTCAATAAGCAGATGAATGGTTGTTAGTCACCAGGAAGTAGGAGAGTGTTGGCCAGGTGAGGAGCAAGAGATTGGTCTAGGATGGTGATTCTGTTTTGTACAACCCTTCAGTGGTAAACACACAGCATAATGAATTTGTTCAAACCCCACAACTATGCATTAAGGCCAGAAAGACTTGAAGAGACCGAGAATGGGGAGGAGTCCCACGAAACACTGCCATCCAGATATGACATGGCTGTTGCACACTTTTAACACAAAATGTTTAAGGATGCCTGTACAAGATTGGGCCCTCCCACTTTCCATCATACATAGGGTAGGTGTTCAGGAGGCCCATCCCACCCTCAAGAACTGTTGACTATTGACTACTAACTGTGGGAGAAGAGTGTCATTTTCTTTATGGTATATCCATTGGTGAACTGGGAAGAAGAAGGGTCTCAGAGAAAGGAAGGGGGACAACAGAGAGTAATGTAGTTACAAAGATATATACATATACATATATATATATTACATAAACTGTCAGAAAAGATAAAAATAAAAAATAAAAATGCATTTACATATGATCAATACAAAACAAAATAAACAATAAAAACTAACCCTACAAATCCCTACAAATTCTTAGCATACAGAGTAAATGTTAATATAGACAAAGTTTTAAATAATTTAGAAGACTGGAACGTAATACCAAATATGACAAAGTAATTGATATATATTAAAAGCATATGAAATAATTTCAGTTAAGGTAGCAGGAAAGTAAGAACAGACCAAATAGCTTCGGAGATGAGTGGAATCTAGGCTACTGAAGGAAAGAGGACATAAGGGTGAGTACATACTCTCATTGATAAGATAGTTTCCCATGAAGATACAAGTTAATAATTCTAAAAGATACACAACAAACCTGTAGTTGGCTATAGGGGAAGCAAATGAGAATAAAGAAGGTAAAGTAAATAAGTCATTTGTAGTTTTGAAAGAACCATTCTTTGAGAATCACATTCTATGAACTAACAGATGACTTCAATCCAACCTGTGACCTGAGGTTTATAATCAAAGGTAATGGGCCTCCACCCCTCCCCACACTGTCGCAGCATCTACCATGGCACTGGGTCCACATGTCTGCTATGTCTCCTGGGATTACTTCCTTTGAAGGAACCACCTATGAAACTGTGATGTCCCACATTCAGCTCCTGCACTGAAGCCTGCAGGTGTTACATGGTACAGGAGATGAGCCCAGGTATGCAAGAGCCATAGGTGTGAAATACTTGAGTTTATGAATATGCAAAAAGTTATTTCAGCCTGTCTTTATTCCTCCTAAACTTGCATATTTTGGTTTTATTATACATTTTGTACTCATGAAATTTGTGACAGGAAGGATGGGGGAAAGGAAACTACTCTCAAGTCAGAGAGGTCTATATTCAAATCTAGTGTAGAAATTTGACTAATATGAATTTTTGATGTTTTAATTTTTACTTAAAGTATAACAAGATAATTTACATATGATATCTAGACCAGTGCCTCTTCCATGCTTATGGTCACTTTTTCTTGAGTCCCATACTTTTAGACACTGAAAAAAAAGTGATGAATCCCTATATAGAAAGGGAAATAAATTCTAGGCTGAAATGGTTGACTGCCCTGTAGGTTTTACTGATTTGGTGTCTGCAGTCTCATTATTATATTAGTCATGGTTCTCTAGAGTAACAGAATTTGTAGAATGAATCTTGTATATCTAAAGGGGATATATTAGAATGACTTACAAGCTGTGGTCCAGCTAATCCAACAATGGCTACCTACGAATGAAAAGTTAAAAATCCAGTACTTGTTCAGTCCATGAAGCTGGATGTCTCAGCTGATCTTCAATATACCAGAATCCTAAAGAAGCAGGCTCTAATGCTAGTAAAGAAATGGATTTGCTATCTAGCAATAGAGTATGAGGAAGTAGGAGGGGGGAAGAGAGAGACAGAGACAGAGAGAGAGACTGAAAAAGACAGAGAGAGAGAGAGAGAGAGAGAGAGAGAGAGAGAGAGAGAGAGTCCATCTTTTATGTCCTTTATAGAGACTTCCAGCAGATGTGGACCAGATTTGAGGTGGGTCTTCCAATCTCAAAAGATCTGGATTAATGGTGTGTCTTCTCACCTCAAAGATCCAGAATACAAGTTAACTCTTCCCACATCAAATAATCTAGTTAAGCAAAAATACCTCACAGGTGTGCCCCACCATTTTGGGGTTTTAGTTAATTCCAGATGTAGTCAAGTTGACAATCAAGAATAGCCATCACAGTAGGTACAGGCTGTCTCCCATGGGTGTGGGGATGATTTAGAGAGATGTGTGTGCATGTTTTGTGAATAAGAAGGTGCGATTGACTACTAGCTGTGATCTGGGAACACTCCTAGACTTGCTCTGTGTCTTAGTTTCCCCATCTCTTCAATGTCTTCCTAGTTAGTACCTAAAATATCATTAGGAGATCAAATCAAGAAATTAAAATCAAAATTGTTCTTTGCATTTTCACAGTGTTGGTGAATGAAGAGCTGTTCAGTTTATCGAGTTTGGCTGAGGTCAGTAGTGATAACTCATATATTTCTTTCTGCATTTTGAATCTATTGCCCCAGTCAGTGATTAGGAACCAAACCACTCTATAGAACCTAGTAAAGCTAAATGTATAGTGTCAAGGGTCCAATCCTTTCCAGATCCAATATCCTATTTCTTATTGGAATAGATTAACACTATTTTCCCCAGAAGACTCTAAGAGCCATTAAAAGCAAAATTATAGGTAAAGCTGTCCTCCAAGATGAAACAAAGAATCTCCTATGTGTGTAAAGATATGTAAACCAAAATGTATTTTCCAAAACAAAGTCATTTTAAGAGGTCTCAGAATGGGTATTCCATTGTATTCCAGAAATTTCTATCATGAGCCAGTCTATATCCCTAGTCTTGGAGATACCAAGGAAGCACTGAAGAGTTCAGAATAAGGGATTCATGAGATCAGATCTGCATTTCAGGAAGTAAACTGTGGAAGTGGATTTGAGTAGGGAAGGATGGAAGACAAGACAACAGGGCAGGTTGCTTCCATTCAGAAGTCTGGTGAAATAGTACAGGGTCTGGAGCCTGGTAGCGCTGGTGTGGGTGAAAGGATGATGATGGTTAGGAAAGAGTATTAGAATGAAGAAAAGTCCAAATGGTATGTGGTTAAAACAGATATGAACACTGGGTTTCCAGGTGACTGTGTGTGAACACTGTGTTATGCAAGGGTGGGGTGTGGGGTAGACACAAGCCGTCCAATGCCTCATAGAAGGGAAAAGGATCAGGGGCTTTCCATGAATCCTCTTCACAAATTTGGACAAGAGGAAAACAAGAGACCAGGCAAGAAGAAACATGTCTGAAGTAAAGGGAAAACATATTTGGTCCTAATAAGGTTGTTGTGAGGGGTGGAAAGGGGAGGAGCTATTCTAGAACAATCCACCCCAAGGTGAGGCCTGGCTTGTGAAGCTGCCAGCATTTTCAAGATGTTAATGGGGGTTATCAGTTGGCACCAGGGCAAAGTCAAGAATGTGTTGACAGCTAAGAAACCCCAGCACAACCAGAATGGTGTGTGTGTGTGTGTGTGTGTGTGTGTGTGTGTGTGTGTGTGTGTTGTGTGTGTGTGTGTATCCATGTCCCAGAACAAATACCAGGCTCGCTGTCTACAGACATCCTTAGAGAACAAATAGACTTGGCAATGTAGCCCTAAGATACCAGTTACACAATATAATCACCTTGGTGGAGGTTTGAAATTTTTCCTTGGGGACCATTTGCCTACATCCCTTTCATTCTTTTCATTCCCTTTTATTCCCAAAAGAAAACCCTTCTACAAACCACACCCCAACCAAGTGCCCAGTCATCCATTAAGATGGATCTCAATTTCTCTGTCCACCTTAAGTCTTTTCTTTGACCCTCCACATGCACACACCAGAGCATGTATTTAAACACATTGCTCTTGACCGTGTTGATGTTGATAGTGGTCCTGGGAGATGCTCCAAAAATGTGTCCAGAGCAAGCTCTCAAACAATGGAGGACCAGTGGCATTCTAAGGGGTATTTCAGCATTTTACTTTCTTTGACATTGTCTTATCCCGGTTTGTTTTTTGGCTAGAACAGAACACAGGAGACTAGGAGGTTTATTCACACAGAGAAGTGCTTTGTTTATCTCATGGCTCTAGAGGCAGGGAAGTTCCAGTTCTGGTTGCATGGGCCTCATGATGGCCTATAAAGTGATAGGTGGCATCACATGGCAGAAGTGTGTGTGTGTGTGTGTGTGTGTGTGTGTGTGTGTGTGTGTGTGGCAAGCAGATTTATGTATAAAGGAGGAGGGGATAGAAGAAGGCAGATGCTTTACAACAAACTTGTCTCCTGAAAATGAATCCATTCCTGAGAGAAGCAGCCCAGTCTTAGGGGAAGGGTGTTAGTCCTCCAAGACCCCACCCCAGTACCACTCCACTGGCAACAACATTTGAAAACGAGTTCCAGCAGGGATAAACTGTCTAAAATACAACAGATACCACTGCAAGAGGGGCACTGGATGAACTTGACATTGTTTCTGGGAATATGACTGGACACCAAAGATGGCATCAACTTTGCTGAGCCCCAGCTTTGCCACTTGGTCCTGGACCCTAGATGACAACCTCTGATCCAGTTTCCTTATCTGTAGCGAGAGAAATAACTGTCAGTAAGTATGACCATAATCTCTACTTTCTATACAGAGATAGCAAGATGCAGGGAGCTGAGAAGTTGCTCTTAGAAGAAACAAGTAGAAAACAGGCTTTAGTTGGAGCTGTGGACTCTGGTCCCTTCTGCTCATAACCACTTCACTGCACTGCCTCAACACTCACACAAAATCATTTCTTTACTCCTGGGCAAACGGAAACTTGGACAAGTTAGCAATTCCCTATACCCCAGTTACTGCCAGTGAAACAGTGTTTGATGGTTGTATATCTTCTAAAGATGCTGTGGGGAGTCACTGAGGCTAACAGAATGGGATTCACAGAGGGCCTGAGCAGCTGCGGCCATGGAGCCCACGGTCACCCCAGCAGTGATACTATTCATGCTGTGAGTGTCATAACACCCATGGTGTTTACAATTATTTGCTTCAAAGCTCGTGATTGCCTTGAACTGTGTGTTCTAGAAACTGTCTCTTCCTAATTTGTATTTGGCAGCCTCGCCTCAACAGGGCATACTTAGGAAGGAACTCTGCTTTTGATGCTATTTATAGATGTATTGATAAATGCCTTTAAAACTCCCTCTCTGGTAGAGTTCTAAGAGGATTAAATGAGATAATGTATGCAAAACAGCTAGTATAATTTTTGGCTTGAGAATTCCACCTAATTAACGTTGCTTATTTCCTTTTTTGCAATAGAACACATTATTTGAGACAAACACTCCATAGTCCCATAGCGGGTGCCTCTGAGGAACACAAATATCTCCAGCACAGCCCACATGCCATGTGATATGGGCAATGTGACATACAGAGGAGCACATGCTGGAGTCCATGGAGGGAGGGCAGAATTGCTGAGTATTACAGGGAGTAGAGCAGCCAGCGTGTCTGAAAGTCCCCAGAGCAGAAGGAGAAAGGCACTTGATGTACTTGATTGCTTAAAACTGTTAATTAGGCTCATGAATGGTACAAACACGGGCAGCTCTTGTGTTCTGGGGTAACGGGACAAACCTGGCAAAGATGATCAAACCACAGCCAACCCACCCATAAGCTCACGTGCTGTGTCTATAAAGGGATCCTTCAGCCAAAAACACTCAGAAACAAACGGCGGAGCACATTTGGATGCTCTGAAACTCGGAGTAGAAATATAATGTACACGTGGGTACAAAAGTCTCCTTGAAACCCCTAGGGAAATTGCTACAGTCATGACAACAGGTGACGCAGAAAAGATCACTTGAGTGTCTCTGTGAACACCATGTTCTCTGGTCGTGGATGTGCCCACCTGGACCTACAGCAAGTAAGCTAATGCTTCGGAGCCTCCACGCAGCTCTTCATCTGCAAAGTAGGAAACGCCCACTTGACACAGGTGTGGATGCTTAGCTAAATAACCCGTGTGAAGGCAGATGAGGCGTCACCACTACCACCTGCAGGTGTTTGGCTGACTAGAGGGCACCCACCAGCAGAGTCAATGTGTCCCTATCTCCCTGCTTGAGTGGCTCAGGTGGCTGGACTGTTGAATGACAGTGTGAATGAGTCACTGCCTAATAATACAGCTCAGCCGAGGCTTGTCATAGGACAAGTGGCAAATAAGGGCTCAAGGACAGAACGGACCTGGATCATTCTCAAATAAGATAAACTACTTCATAAATAGCAGGGCACTGACTGAACTGGGGGAAGGGTCTGGTGAGTGGCTGCCATAGACCAGGGAAGCCGAAAGAAGTCCAAGGGTGTTGTAGGGGTAGGGGATGGGGGGGAGGGTGCTTTGGGTCAGCACTGACTCAAAACAACTGAGAGGCCACTGAGCCACCAGACACTTTCCAGTTCAATGAGTCTTTTAGAAGAGCTGCCTACCAGACCACGCCCTGGCAGAGGCAGCAGCCAATGAAAGAGAAGCTAATCCGTGACTAAGAACCTGAGGAGTCTGGGGACATCACAGACAGACACAGTCAGCAGAGGAGGGAGGGAGCTCCGTCCCTCACCTGGCACCAACACCCTGCTGGTGACCTGGGCTCTGGTAAATTAGTCAGGGGGTCTTTGGACTGTCAGCCCTTGGGACGAATTCCAGGTCTCAGGACCCTGAGTGTCAAAGCATAGCTCCTGGTGTATCGGCATTATCAGTAGGGTTCAGATTTCTAAGCCCAGTAACAGTTTATCATTGCTCTTGAGCAGACAGTATTTTCAATGACTGTTTTGAAGTTTTTGTCTTATTTTAGTTTATTTTGCCTACCAATTAAATCTTTTCCCTGGCTCCTCTCTCACTCTTAAGAATTCAAACTTCAATGTAAGCCTGGAGTATAGTGAAAAGGAAATTTTCATTTCTCACCCCCCCTTAAACTTTCTATTTAAAAAAATTTATTCAAGTAGGACTAAGAATCTTAAAAATTATTCTATAAAATAGTAATCTGTGTGATATATAGGATGTATAAGAATGGGGATTTTTCCTTTGTTTAAAACAAACAAACAAAATTAGCCAGACAGTGGTGGTGTATGCCTTTAATTCCAGCACTCAAGGCAGAGGCAGACAGATCTCTGAGCTTGAGGCCAGCATGGTCTACAGAGTGAGTTCCAGGACAGCCAGGGCTACAAAACAAACAAACAAACAAACCAAACAAAAAATTACATTTTAAGCCAAACTTCACTGAATAACAGTGACAGTTACATTTAACTCACATTTTGAAATTACTTTCCTTTCTAAAAATTTTTAATTCATAAGGAAAATGCAATATTTCTGTTAAATAATGACCTCAAAATAAAATGGAATCTGTTTTCTAATGTAAGTTTAATATATTGAATTTAAATAAAAGTTATACATAGTGGTCATTAATTTCAGCACACACACACACACACACACATATTTGTGTGTGTATGAATATACATGTTTGGAAACATTGTTTCATGTAGCCCAAGTTGGCCTTGAACTTACTATGTAGCTAAGGAAGGCCATGGACCCTTGGTTCTGCCTGTACCTTCAAGTGCTTGGATTACAGGAATGTGCTACTATGCCCAGCGAGACATTTCCCCAAGGCTTTTTGGAGACCTACCTAATAATGGCAAACATCTTCTAAATGAACTCACTCTCGATGCCACTCATCTGCAAAAGGCTTTTCTGTGATATCTTTTCACCTTTTATTTATTTTAAACATTTTTGAGTACACAGTCTTTAAGATTTATTTTTTATTATGTGTATCTGTGCGTGTGTGCATGTGGGTACGTGCATTCCATTGAAGTATCCACAGAGGCATCATGTCTCCTAGAGCTAGAGTTACAGGTTGCTGTGTGCCTCCCAACATTGGTGCTGGGAACCAAATTCTGGCCCTCTGGAAGAGCATCAGGACTCGTAACTTCTGAGCCGTGTATGTTTTTATGTCAACATCAGAATTCACACCATCTTCCCAAGGTTTGGCCATTGACACCCTTCTGAGTATTTTATGGTCACCGCTCGGTTGGCTTCTTACTTTTTCTCGGAGACATTAGAGTCCCTTGTGAAACGAAACACTAGCTCTTCAGAACAGACTCAACACAGCCTCTGCAACACGGGCTTGTGCTTCCAAACATGAAGATGAGCAGCAAGAGTGAGGGAACTTTGGCTTCTGAGAAATTTTGTCGCAGAACAAGTTTTCCTGAAGTTTGCCATCATTTATAGGTTGCAAAATCTACATCATGAGGAGGAAGGATGCCATGTCATGAGAGGTGTGGGGGGGAGTACCTCATCATGAAGTGGGAGGAGCTACGTCATGAACGGGGAAGTGAATACCACATCATGGCATGTGCTGATGAATCTGTTGATTCGGAGCAAATATAGAGAAGCCATTGTTTCCCAGCGGATTATGCAAACCTCCTCATCTTGTGTCAGACCATCAACTTGTTGACTAGTTGCGCACCTCAGATGTAGAGCCTTTTAGCTCCTCTACTGCACCTCACCTCATTGTAGATTCCTTCTCGTTGCATGGTGTTATTTGGTTTTCACTCATTGTGGGACTTCCCTGGATGAAGGAATAGGCTTTGCCCTGCTTGTGCTGCAAGTTCGGGAGCTGTTCAGACCGACAGCCCCTTCCCTACCCCATGGCTGGGGCTGTAGCTGAATGTCCTATTTTGCTGAAACTTCTGATAGGCCTTCACAGTGGGATGGGCCAGTTCACATGACCAGCATGTAAAGCCCCAGGGGCAAGCTTGTATCAGGAGGAGGGGCTATACTGTGGGCTTCTTGCTGTAGTTTATACAGGAAAATGAATCAGAAGATCGTAACTGGCTCATTCATTTTTTTGTTTCTTGTGTATTTATGTGTGTGGTGTGTGCGTATATGTACATATGTTTGCTTATGTGCATACATATGTTCATGCATGCATGCTTGGTGTGTGTGTGTGTGTGTGTGTGTGTGTGTGTGTGTGTGTGTGATATGTGAAGGCCAAAGGATGATATCAAGTATCTTCTTTAATCATCCTTTACTTTATTTATCACTAGACAAAGCTCATCAACTCAGCAAGTTCTAGCCAACTTGCCTGCCAGAAATCTCTCTACCTCCCAAACATTGGGATTACACGTGGGTCATCATGTCCACCAGGTTTTCACAAGGATATGGGGGACTTGAATTCCAGTCATCAATTGCCCAGCAAGTGCTTTATCCTTGAGCCATCTCCCATGCTTGTAGCTTTTTACTCTTAACTATAGCAGGCTTGTCCATATGCCTAGGAAAGTTTACATGGAAACATCAATATGAAAGAATAACTGGAAATTTTCTGAAAAAGAAAAACAATAATGAGAAGTAATTGGGCAAGACACTAAAATAGTTTCTAAAGCCAATACAAGAAATTAAGACACTCAAGTATGTATGCAAATTAGATACAATCAGCCCACCGTGCCCATCAGTTTTTCCTCTGCTGATTCTACTAACTGTGGGTTGGAAATATTTTAAGAAAATATGTATATACTGAATACATACTGGCTTTTATAATAATATCAATGACAATCAAATCATACTGAGCTTGCTTTAGGAATCAAAGTGAAGATTATGCACAGGTCCTGTGTAAATATAATACTTGTTTATAAAAGGGATGTGGGCATCTATGGATGTTGGTATCTGTATGTATCCCTGGAACTGTCAGTTGCCATTACTCAATTAGCTACATATGAAAAGGAGGCCTCTCAAATCACTGCTGCTAAGTAGTCAGTAAGCTGAAATTCCTAGACATGGCCACTGCAGTGAAGGGAGGGTTTGTGGAATTGGTACCGATAAGGCTAGATAAAACTGAAGGCCGGAGTCCACCCGGTCTAGTAGCATCAGCAAGAAATAAGCTAGAGTTCCCTTTCCCCTCTCCTGTTTTCTATTCTCCCTCTAAAACACCAGCTAGCAGAGTGGAAAGCTTCATTAGCAAAGCCACAGCCCTGTACCACAGTGCAGGGTATGAGATGGTGGATTCGAGCTGAGTCTAAGGGCTGGAACAAATAGAAACCACAGAGTTTATCTTCAATCAGAGCATATTATCTTGTAGTTATACTGAGAGGAAAGAACAAGAGCAAATGATGTAGACAGGCTTGGATGGAGCACTGAGTCCTTGCCTTGCTTGATGGAAAGTCAAGCCAATGCCTCACATTTGGTGTGTGTATGGAGGGGGGGCTTCCACTCCAATGGGGGTGCATCAAACACACTGTAAAGGGAAAATAAGATGCAATAGCCAAGGAGATTTGGGCAGAGAGAAATGAGGGAGGGGTCACTCTGATCTACTATGAGACTCACAAAACCATTTTGCTTTTTAAATTATGACTGTGTATTTGACCTACATCATTAAAATAAATAAAATTTAGATAAAAAGCATACGAATAAAGAGGGAAAGGTTGTGGTGGCAACTGTAGCTTGAAAAGATACATTTAACATTTGAAGGTAACTTCACATTAGGAATGGGCAATCAGTTTGAAAATTGAAGTTAAAAAAAGCAAGTGGTGCTATTTCTATCTACTTGCTAGAAAACAGATTCTGTGACTGTGGGATTCCACTATATGATGACTGTCCTTTATATGACAACGAGATGACTGGTGTCTAGGGACATCACACCCCCTGCCCCCCCTCAGCTTTAGGATTGGGCCAGGTGACAAGAGGAATTTTCTGTCTTATCTGCAAATCTCTAGGTAAGAGAGGGAGATGAAATTTAAGCTGCAAATTAATGGACAACAGTTTATTCAATTATGCCTATAGAATGAAGCCTCTAATCAACTTCAAGACAAGGCTGTGCCCAATTAGGAGCTGGGTGTGTCTTAGTTAGGGTTTTTATTGCTGTGAAGAGACACTATGACCATGGCAACTCTTACAAAGAAAACATTGAATTGAGGTGGTGGCTTACAGTTTCAGAGGTTCAGTCCATTATCATCATGACAGGGAGCATGGCAGCATGCAGGAAAACATGGAGCTGGCTACATCTTGACCAGAAGGTACCAGGAAGCTGACTGACTGTCACACTGAGGGAAACTTGAGGAAAAGAGATCTCAAAGCCCACCCCCACGGTGACACACTTCCTCCAACAAGGCTACACCTCCTAATAGTGTCACTCCCTTTGGGGGCCATTTTCTTTCAAACCACCACAGGGGTAAGAGGCAGAAAGCTTCCTAGATTTCATTTTTAGGTAAGATCTTGCTATTCACACCATGGGAGCAGGAGTCTGTGGCAGATGATAATAGTAAGAGGCATCAATGACAACAATAGAATCCAATATGTATTGAACACTTACAACATGGCTGCTTAGTGGTAAGGGGCATCAGCATCTCCTCTCCCCCTGTACTATACTGTGCAAGGAGGTCCTTGTCTAGATGGGCATGCTGAGAAAAGAGAGGCCAGGCTTCTATGGCAGGAGAAAGCTGTGCCCCAACCAGAAGCTTAGAGTTGGCTTTCTGCCTGAGCAGGAGCTATCAGCCTGCTGAGTTGGCCTTGTGCCAGCAGGTGTGACCACCTGGCAGTAGAGGAAGTGTTTGTGCAGGAGCCAGGGCAGTTCCTGACAAGTGTGGAATGACACAGACTGAGAAGGAAGTGGGATGGATGTCTAAACATGGTCATTAAAGAGAAGTTTGGGAGCATGATGTACGAGCACATGCTACTCATCTCCTGGCATCTGGTCTTCCCAAGTCCTGTCCACTCTAGCTAGCTCCAGCGATGTCATCCATCCATTAAGAGCTATTACCCAGGTCTCTACCTCAGCAGGTTGCTGTTTATTGCCTCTGTCTGACACATGGCATATGGTAGGTTCAATAAAAGTCATTTTCTTTTGCCCATTCACTGTTTCTAGGAAACTCTTCATTCTTGTCTTCACAGAACAGTCTAACATCATGAGTCTATTCCTTCCTCCTAAACTAGTAGCATTCAGTTTCACTAATGGCTTCACCTACTGCCCTCAGTGTCACTGTCAGCTCCTCTTCTCAGTTAGTCACTACATCTTATCAGGAGCTCCATTTCTCATGCTTTTCATTCCCTCCCTCTTCTCTTCTGATCACCATGGACCTCCTGGGGCATCCAATGGGCCTCCTAATAGTCATCTGACCACCAGTTTTGCACATGTTAAGCTTCTCATTTCCTCTGTTGAATTACATCTCCTTAGAGACAGTCCTAAATCCCAGAATCTAGGAATGAGCTTTTGTTTGGCAATGGAATCTGCAGATGATGCCATTAAAATGAGGTCATTAGGGAGGGTTCTAGCCCCATAAGA
Source organism: Cricetulus griseus (assembly GCF_003668045.3). Classification (NCBI taxonomy): domain Eukaryota; kingdom Metazoa; phylum Chordata; class Mammalia; order Rodentia; family Cricetidae; genus Cricetulus; species Cricetulus griseus. The sequence continues at coordinate 151,214,817 of NW_023276806.1, read as the reverse complement.
CAGTGTCCTTGCGAAGAAAAAGTAATTTGGACACAGATGGCATGTACAATATGAATGGAGGCAAAGGTACAGAAGACTTGCTCATAGGAAAGGAAAAGTCTATCATCAAAGTAGCAGAAATCAGAGACAAGACACAGAGTAGCTTTCCCCTCACAGCCCCCCGGGGGGGGGAACCCCACTCTGCCAGTACTTGGAACTTGGATTCCTGACCTCCAGATCTAAGACACTACATTCCTGCTGTTCAAGTCACCAAGTTCTTGGCACATGGTTTAAGTAACTCTAGAAAAGTAGCATGGTGTCTATCCTTTTGTCTAAAATGTACATTGTATCACACTAGTATCTGCTGAGTCTCCTACAGTAATACAACTGTGGATGGGTTTATTGAGCACCTACTGAGGGCCAGATATCTCATCTCTAACTCTTACAACACCCCTCAAAGGAGACAATTAGTGGTCCTGATTCCAAGAGAGAGAGAGAGAGAGAGAGAGAGAGAGAGAGAGAGAGATTCCTAAAGGCCAAGCCAGTGACCCAAGTGCACACAAGTAATCAGCATGAATACTAAGTTTTTATCTTGGTCTCTTAGAGCAATGACTTTAGCATGGCATGTTCTAGTACAGCAGGATTTAGAAAACTCTTGTAAAGGACAGACTAGTAACTATTGTAGGCTTTGTGGAACATATGGCCTCTGCCAGGATGACTCAACTCTGCCACTGTAGCCTTCAAACAGCCATAGGTCATATATAAACAAATGGTCATGGATGCAGTCCAACAATTCCTAATTTTAAAAATCCTAATTTAATTGTGCAGGTCAGATCTTGCCAAGTCTGTCTAATAACAGGTAGTCCGATAGCCTATGATGTTGCACACGCTGGTGGGTTTATGCTAGGATATGTTCCTGCATTCATTTGTTTAAATACTTATTCCTACTATCTACATTTTAGAAATCTCAACTTGACATGATATTAGGACTAGTGACAGAGCTAGCATTCCAAGATAAGTTGTCAAAATCAAAGTCTATGACCTTATTCATTGACCACAAGACTTTCACACTTCTCCTGATCATTTAGTCCTCCATATTTCTTCTAGCTATACCTCATTTCCTTGCCAGTGTCCTGTACTTCCTTAGCAATATCACTACTGAGAAGGAGGGAGGGAAGGAGAATGGAATGAGAAGGGAGGGGAGAGAAAGGAATGGAAGGAGTATTGTATCTTCATGTGTTAATGAAGATTCATTGAGATTAAATTAAGTACCAACAATGCTTGGCAAGTTGCCTAGGCTGCTGCAATGACGCTCACCTGATTTGGTACTGTAGCTACCTGCGACAACTGCTTCCTCTCTTTTCTTCACTGACAGAACCTGATTGGTTTAGGGACAGCATCTGGAGGTGACCCTGTAATCCTCGGTCAATGACACATCAACAGAAGTCCATGATCACATCTTAGAGAGCTCTGCTGTTTTGGCATGAATGTGTTCGAGTCTTCCTGGGTTGCTTTCTTCTTTCTTCTTGGAACATGGTTTAAGGACTGGAGCAAGAACAGCCATTTGATGGCCTTATATGACCATGAGGATGAAAACCGTTCCCCAAAGCTGGTGGAGCAGAAAGACAAGAGGAGCTTGTGGCAGACAGGTGTTCAGAGTCCCCAAATCTATTTCACCATCCCTGCCTCCAAACTTCCCCATTCTGGAGGCAGGGTATCCCTTTGGTTAAGCCGCTGGAGTCTGGATTTCTGATACTCTGGAACTTGAGCCATCCTGACTGAAAGACCTGATCAGGAACAGGGGGAGACCCTGAGTAAAGAACGCAATTTCTGGAAAGGTAGTAGGTATTCAGTAAATGTGTAAGGATGACTCCATGCATCAGTAATTATACTAAGGAAAGAAGATACTAGCTTTAGGTAACAGAGAACATTCCCTCAGAAAACAATGTATTTACAGCTACCATCCCTTAGTCATCACCTACTGTGTGCCTCTAATCTCCATAGGTCTTGGAAGTTAGGTATGAACATTTCCGTTTTACAAACTGGAAACTGAGGCTCCAGGAAGATGAGCTAGTTTGCAGGCCTTCGCAGGGCTGGGATTTGAATCTGGGATCAGGCTGGTGATTCTGAAGTGTGTGTTCCTTTTTATAGGCCAAGCTGGAATCACAATCAACCTATCACTGGGTGCCTGAGCCTAACCTCATGGATCACTGGAGACATTAGAGTAGAACTCTAGCCCCACAGACTTTGAGCTATTTAATCCCAGGCATTTTTTTTCTTGGTTTTCTGAGTTTTCATATTTGTAGATTTCAGGTTTCTTATTTAAGAAGAGGGGCAGGAGTGTAAGTGCATCTTCCTACAGTCTCATATTAAATGTGATTGCATCTGTAAAATGAGGAGAAGAGTGCCAGCACCGGCTCAAAATTATTATTCATTAGCGTCAACCTCACCCTTGCCCCACCCTGCATAACCTTGCAATAATCTGTGGCAGGAATGGAGGCTGACTCTGGACAGAAAGCTCCAGAGCAGATTTGGGGTGAGCCCGGCCCTTGCAGCTGTGGGAACAAATGAACCCGTGTGTTTTTTAACTTTGCAGATTCAGTTTGCACGTCTCATTTATGACGTTGGCATCCTCCTAAGAGCACTGATCTCATGGTCTCAAGATGCCCGGTGGATTTCTCTTCCCCATTTGAATGTCTCACGATTTTCTGAATTCATTGTCATGCAAAACTGCAGCACAGAGGCCCTTACTGCTGGCCTCTTAATCCCCACACAGGTGTCAGACAATGCCTCACGGGTGGAGAACATCGTGCTGCTGCCTGGCTCCCCGCCCATCTCACCTTAGCGCCAGAGCAGCCTGGGAGTTGGGTAAGTCTAAGACAAGATGCGGAGGCGGATTTGAATCTTAGATGCTAATCTTCCCAACCAGACGTTCTGAATCTATCTTGGCACACACATAGGCACATGAAACCTTCAGAGCCAAGAGTTGGTCATAGTTTTGAGAGGGTGGGGTGGGAGTCTAGGCTGTTGACAGGTAGGGCTAGATGCTTCCCTACCGAGGCAGGCATGGCAAAGTCCCGAAAAGCAGATTTACCGTGGGAAACAATGAGACGGGAAGTTGCTGAAGAAAGCTGGGTTTTGGAACCTCAGTGTGCTCAAACGCCAGCTCTTAGGCTTACCAAGCATGTGAGGTAAAGTCCATCACTCACCAACCTCCTTGGGTGCTATCATCTCACTTGCAAAGTGGGGAGGGCAATAGCACCCACAGTTGCCATGAGTATGAAAGGAGAGAATTTAGGGTGGCTTTCAGTACACTGTTTGGAGGATTGTTAGGGTTCAGTGGTATGGAGGCTCCTAGCCCTCATATGTATGGTAATTATATCAGCACAACAATGTGTACCAGGAAAACCCCAAGTTGCTAAACAATTCACTGAAAACCTCTGTGCTCTGAGGGAGATACCAGATTGAGGATGGGTTCTGCATTTTCTGTTTTAGCCATATCCCTTCTCTCACATCCCCTGTTCCCTGTCTCTTGAGAAAAGTCTTATGTACCCCAGGCTGGCCCCAATCTATGTAGCTAAGGATGACCTTGAACTTCCGATTCTCTTGCCTTCACCTCCTGAGTGCTGGAATTATAGGTACGTGCCGTACATCCAAAGCCTCATGCACACTAAGTAAGCATCAGCTGAGCCATGTCACCAGCCCCTTACCCGTATCTATCAGTGGCAGTGGTATCTCATGATAAGACCATTCTTCCTCAACTTTTCTTTGTAGAATTTCAGATATAAGTGCTACATTTCCATTATTCCAAGCCTCCCTCTCCCCTCCAACTCCTTCTTCCTATAATTTCCTCCTACTCCTTCTCAAATTCAAATTCACTCTCTCTACTTTAGTTATGGGTGGTGGAGGTGATGATGATGATGGTGTGTGTGTGTGTGTGTGTGTGTGTGTGTGTGTGTGTGTGTACAGTCTCCTAATGCTCATATGTATATGTGTTTAGGGACAACCACTTAGGATTGGATGTCTTATCAGAAGGGCTCCCAGGAGACTGATTCCCTCTTCCTTTTTTTCTTTTTTTTTTTAAATTTTAATTTCTTAATTTCATTTTGCATGCTTACTAACCCTAGTTCCCTTCCCTTCCCTTTCCTTCTCTACTCCCCTTCTCTTCCTCCATCTCCCATTCACTCTTCAGAGGAGGTAAGGCCTTCTTTGGGGAGTCAATAAAGTCTGAAATACCCAGTTGAGGTAGGAATTAGCCCCTCCCCTTCTGTATCAAGGTTGTGCAAGGTATCCCACTATAGGGAATGGGCTCCAAAAAGCCAGTTCATGCACCCAGGATACGTCCTGGTCCCACTTCCATGGGCCTTCTCAACAGATCAAGCCACATAACTGTCACCCACATTCAGAGGGCCTAGTTCAGTCCCATAGAGGCTCCCCAGCTGTCAGTCCATAGTCCTTGAGCTCCAAGGAGCTCAGTCAGCTGTTTCAGTGGTTTTCCTCATCATGATCTTTTCCCTTTCTAAGTAGCCATTGATTGCCTGTAGCTTACCTAGGGTTGAGGCCTTTGTGAAGTTTTCCCATCATGTTAGCATGTCAACTGCTGTTGCCACCCTGAAGGTTGTGTTTGGGCAGCTATATTGTTCAATTTTCACAGTCTCTGCTTTCCAAAGGCTTCCAGTGTAAATGGAGAAAACATGAAGGGGGGGGGATTTAAAATTCTGCAAAATGACCCTGGCTCAAGACAACCTTTCTCCTTAGCCCTTTCTTCTCTGTCTACTATGGTGCAGTAGTGGTTCCTGTTGCAGAGCCCTCCTTACCATGTCATTGTAGAGGATGGACTGCTGGATCTGCAGAAGAAGGAGCCCAGATGACCCACTCACACACCTGTGCTTGCCTTGGGCCACCTACTTCTCGATGTTTGGTTAAGTGGGTGTATGGTTTCCTATTGCTACTTCAACAACTTCCCACAAACTTAGCTGCCTAAAACAACCTGTGTTTAGTTTCTCACAGTCCTGGAGGTACAAGTGACAATGGGTCTCACAAGGATGAAATGAGGCTGACGTGTTAGTGGGGTTCAGTGAAGGAAGGAAGGATCTGTTTTGTTGTCTCCTTCAACTCTAGTAGCCATCTGTGGGCCTCCACTGTGGTCTCTTCGGCTCTGTATTGTTTGGTAGCTGGTCCAAACCCTGCCCTCAGGATGCTAAGGGCAGGCCCTCCCTTGGAGTCACCTCAGTCTAGACTCTGCCCCTAAAAAGCCTACCCCTGGCAACTCCACCTGCCCCCCAGGTCATTAAAAGCCCCCACCTCTGGATTCACCTTGTGGTTCCTGGTTTTCTGTTCCCCTGGAGCCACCCAGGAATGCTTTGCTCATATTAAACCTGGGTTTATTAATTTGGTTGGATTGGTTTATTGTTTCAGCAGTGGAGGATTTCCAGTAACTGGGATTTTTTTAAATGTTTTGACCACTTTAATATTATGTTTGACTTTATAGTATTTACAATCTTTTTAAGTAAAATTTTTTTCTTTAAATTAGAAACAAGCGTGTTTTACATGTAATCCCAGTTCCCTGCATTACAAAGGACCTACTGGTGAACTCCACAGTCACTAAGGGTTCAAATGTACAAAGGCTGCTGGATGCGATTCGAGGCCTGCCATTGTCTGGGAGGGCTTTGAGTGTGGGGAAGGACGTTTAAAGCCCTGGCAAAAGAGATAAGGCCATTCTTTCCACTTATCTAAGCAAAAAGGCAGTCTGGCTTGACCCCAGTGGCCCCTCAGTGAAGTCTGAGGAACAGTACTCAGCAGGGCCTCCTGGGAAAACAGTCCTTTCCCCTGACTCCACGAAAGCTGGCCATTTCCTAGCCACCTCTTAAAGAAATTTCTCCATCTTCATTCTCAATCTGTGCCCTAGGCCCCCCACTTTCTCCTCTGGTCTAATGGACCCATTCTCCTCCCCAACAGCCAACCCACTCTTCCTCTGTCACAAGAATCTGCAACCCACCAATGCTTAAGAGTTACTGATCCTGCTTCTTTTCAGCAGCTAATGCTCCAAGGACATCCCCACTGCATTCAAACCAGTCTGTTCTGGTCTCCTTAGGGCTCTGCATACAGTGACAAAGTGAACCATGACATAGACAACTACCCTTGGAGGTTTTCAAACAGACATGCAGAACCCCAGGAGATTTCTGGGGCTGCCCTGATGGGGGCTACCATAACATGGAGCAGCCTTTATTTTTGGATATATAAATCATGGATAGATGTTCATATCAACAGAAGACTTCATTCTATTCCCAAATTCTAGATACATTTGCTCAGTTATACATTTGCTTATAACACAAATGGGAAAACTCAAGGAATAGAAAGTAAGGACTGAAAAGCACTATGGGAAGAAGGTCCAGGCTTCTTGATCCCTGAGAAAGCATTGTTTCCATCACACCAGGAAGAGCTTGTCATGAAAAGCAGCGCCAGATAGGATATTGCGTTGCAAAATCTTGAAGAGACTGACTTTGGTTACAAATTCCCCTAACCCACTCCATCACTGAGGTGGGATATGCTTTTAAAAGGTAGAAAGTGAACTCTGGAAAGTGAATGAATTAGAGTAACAAGCATATTATTCAAAGAACCCCAGGAGCTCCACTCAGTAATTGAACTCTTGCATCATTCCTATCTCTGGACACTTCCCTTGGCTGCACATGTGTTTTCAGGTAGGGTTTCTACCCATCCCCCAACACTTTCAAATCTCATCTACCCTCTTCAATTTCCTGCTCATGTGTAGAAATGGCACTCAGACCAAGGAAAGAAAAGTTATGTTTAACCTTGACAGGGTTTTAGACAGGTCCATGCATAAATAAATATATCAAAATAATAAAGACACCACAGAGAGTAGGTACCAGCCATCTACTTCTCAACACATCCTTTCTCATTCCTACCTTCCCCCCTCAATGGAATCAATGCAAAGACATTTTTCACTCTCTAGAAAATGTAATCAAGAGAAGAAGCAACTAGAGGAAGTATAAAGCAGAGCCCCCTGCCCAGGTTGTCAATTTAAATGTGTGTGTCAAAAATACTGAATGGGGGTGGGTGAGATGGCTCATGGGTAAAAGGGACCTTCACACAAGCCAGACATCCTGGATTCAATCCCGAGAACACACAGTAGGAAGAAAGAGTCAACTCCTAAAGGCTAAACTTTGACGGCCACATGTATACCATGGCATACACACGTCCCCTTCCCACACATGATACACACACTAACTATAATAATATACAAAAATTAAAAAAAATATAAGCTGTATTTAGTTGACTTGGCACAATGGAACCTAATCTTGAGATTTTTTAAGCTCCCTCCATATGCACTTTTTCACATTGGTTACTCTTTTTTATTGGTGGGGGGGGAGTTCAAGACCGGGTTTCTCTGTGTAGCTTTTGGAGCCTGTCCTAGAACTCACTCTGTAGACCAGTAGATGAGGCTAGCCTCAAACTCACAGAGATCTACCTACTTCTGCCTCCCGAACGCTGGGATTAAAGGTGTGTGCTACCACTTCCCAGTCATCCATTTGTGACTCTTCTGTGGGGCACAACCTAAGTTCTGCCATCAGGGATGTGTTCACTATTCACACTGGCACTGCACCCCCCAACACAAATGAAGACCCCCAAGCTCAGAGTGTTTATGCAATTGCTCAAAGTGACTCACCCAGCCAGCAAGAGACAAAGCCTGAATTCACACTTAGGTGCCCTACATCAGAATTCATGTTTCTCCCTCTTAACTGGGGTGTTAGTCTCTGAAACATAGACTATTAAGAACACAGTCTGACATTGGTGAGATCTTGCTCTGTGTCAGCTCTATCCAGAGCCATTCTCTCTGACATCGTACTAAATACACAACAAGGAAAACTTTAGGATTTTTCAACCTCTTGGTCCTATAGTTGAAGTAGAAGGGAAAATTATAATTGAATGATATAAGCCTCAAGGGCCCAGATTACCAAATGGATGACTATCTTTTTAATTCTATCCTTTGCATTTTGTGGGCCCAGGGACTTGACCCCCTTAACCTTTTAGATGTCTGTCAGCACTGCTGCCTCCTTTGCCCTAGCCAGACTGCAGAAATAAATGGCAATACCACTTTCCTATTGCCTGACTGAACACTGAGTGCCCATGGCATCCCAGTTACTGCTACTCACCTCAGGCAACTAATTACACAGATATAACAAAATGGTGTCAGGATGTGGTTTTACGAACTTCCACATAAAAACTTCACAAAAGCTTAAAAAGGGATTTTAGAAGCAAAAGAGACAAGCACGACTTCTTGGTAGCAGCATTTTCTCAGGTGGTCTCTTTTTTGCTAGAGACAAGCAGACTCATTAGGCTCTCTTAAGGGAGGTTTCCTGACTCAGCATAAGCAGAAAAACCCACAAGACTCTTGCTAACAATTCAATGGTGTGTTCGAGCAGCTGGCTTTCCAAGCCGGTAACCTGTTGCTTGATGGCAGCATAGACCAAGGCAGTGAGAACAGCTCTCAGTACTGGTGGTTAAACATACCCCGGCCATCTTGGGAAGACAGTGGCTAAAACAGCCACCACTTTAATTTTAGCAATGTTGCTTAGCAGATAAAAGACCTCATGGCCAGAAAAAGGTAAAGATTTACAGTAAAGACAGATTCAGATGAAGAAAAACCTCTAAAGGTTAACAGTGTGTTTAAAAATATACATAGGTTTGTGAGAGAAAAAGCAACAGGATAAAATGTTTTTTTTAAAAAAAAAAAAAACAAAGAAGAAGAAATAGAGTAGCTGGCTGTGGTGGCACATGTCTTTAATCTCAGCACTCAGGAGTCAGAGGCAAGTAGACCTCTGTGACTTCAAGACCAGTCTGGTGTACAGAGTGAATTCAAGACAGCCAAAGTTACACAGAGAAACCCTGTCTCATAAAAGGAAAAAATAAAAGTAAAAGAAATAGAGTAATAAAAAAGCCATGTGAAGATAGAAAATACACAGAGAGTCTGAATACTGTATGTTATTGTGTTGTCTTTGAATTGTTTAATTTCTGGGGAAGGAACAACAGCTGCTAAAAGACATTTGATTATAAATGCTGCTGAATTAATCCAACTTATACTTTTAAAAAAATGCTTTGCCTTCAAAATTTAAGTCTAAGGACAGGCTACTTGGAAAAGAATTTCTGCTTTTGTTTACACAGAAAATGAAAAGCTGTAGATTCCTTCCAGACTAATATGGTTTGATCAAGCAAGACCCCCTGAAGCAGTGACCCAACTGATCCTACATCCAAAATAGCTGAGATGATGCAGTCATAGACGACTACAGCCAGGATTTCTGTGTTTCATCATGATCCCCATGGTATTGACATCGTCCCCAACCAGCAGGAAGCAGTTTGGGATGAAAAACGCCCAAATTCCCAAATATTGTTTATAAATGTTTGTTTTCATTTAAATGGTATTGGTTATAAATGGTAATGATCACAGTCAATCTCTTTTTTAAAGGAAAAGGGGGGAATAGGATATAGATATGAATACTTTGCATTGGTATGGATTTTCATTTATTGATACAACTTTAAGGTCAATTTTGTGATATGTATATTTCTCTTCTTACTTAGGTATTGTGTTTATACAGATCTTTTAAAATGTAATGCATAATTAAATACAGATTGTATAGAATCATGTATAATAGTCAAAACTTACAGTTAGATTAGTTAGGTTTTCTAGATATACAGAGAAGTATTTGACAAGGATAGATATTCTTCAAACCTTCCAAAAACCTTAGAATATATGGCATTTGGATAGTTTCGGGTTTTTCATGGCAGTGAGACATAACTGCTCCTGGCACACCAATTATATCTGAGAGGAAGATGGGCATCAAGGAAACTCTTTATGGAGTTTGCCTTCAACATGTTAAGATTAGCCATTTGGGCAAGAAACTGCTCTTGCCTGGACTGTTTGATAAACTGGACATTCAGGACCCACAGGAAAGTGACTGCTGAACTTGAAAAACAAGACAGTCTTGAAAGGTTCCTGCTTCATGGAAGTATCTGCCAGACATTCTTCAGGACACAGAGGAAATTGGCTGACAAACTGCCAATACAGGTGGACAGTTTAAAATTTCCTGCTTCATGGAGAAGTCTGCCAGACATACTGTGGCCTATAGACTGAAGATGGATGCCCCAATGTTACAGATGAACTTCAGGTGACTGTCCAGGCAGTGAGATGTCTCTGTCAGTTCTAGAGTTGATATATTATCTTTCTGTAGTCTTTGATGGAGTTGAAGACAGATAGTTATGGTTATAGTTTTCTTTAGTTATTATAAAACATAAGCTACATATAAGACCTTAGACTCACAAAGATAGGATAAATAATAGAATATTTTCTTTAAATCTTGCTAAATGTTAATGAACTAATATAAAATCACACAGATCTATAGTTCTTACTTGATAACTGTTTTGTTATATATTTTACTATGTTAATGTTAAAACCCTTCTTTTTATTTAGACAGAAAAGAGGAGATGATGGGGGAAGTCCTTCTGTGTATATGTTTGTCTTATTGGTTGATAAGTAAAGCACTATTAGTCAATAGGGAAGCAAGTTAGGCAGAACTAGGAGAGAAGGAAGATTCTAGGAAAGTAGGAAGGGGATGGAGTCACCATGTGATCTCTGGGAAGACAGGACACATACAGCTGGTGTCCTCAACAAGTCTTTATAAAATATATAATATAATATATATAGATTAATAGTTATGTTTGATAATTAAAACTGAGCTAGTAAATAAGAAATCCTAGTCATTGGCCAGCACTGTACCTAATATTAATCTCTGTGTGTTATTTTCGGCACCCACGTGGAGACAGGGCTCAGGCAGCTGGCGGAAAGAGTTATTGTAACAGAGATATCGAAGGGAGTTTCCAGATTCAGCACCTGTGCCATTAGCTAGACAAGTAGTTTGCCAAGCATGTGGCAAACATAAAATCACAAAGATCTACCCGGAGAGCCATCATGGACTCCACATAGTCAGAGCCTAGTGTTTCAGTATGGGCTTGCCTTGAAACTGGAGTTGCTTCAGAGGAGCTGGTTTTCAAGGTGTAGCCCGTGAACTCAGAGGCAGGCAGGTTGATTTTGAAAATCAAAGATCCTCAAGCCTGAACTGTCATGTGTGTTTTGTAAGCAACTATCTACTTCATCAGGACTCCACTGCCTGGGGAGAGAGTCACAATCTCTGCATGTATTCCCAAAGAATCTGGCTCCCCAATCGGCAACAAAGATCACTGGCTTCCAAACTGGGCGTGCTGAGGCATTTAGACATATCATCCTGCAGATCTAAGAACAAGACAAAGGGTAGTTTTATGCCGAAGAAGAATGGTGGGGAAACTGTAACACCCAAAGCTTTCTCCATTACAGACACTCCCATTTGCTTCCATCATCACCAAATATACCACCCACTGTTAACTTCTGAGTTTCCCCTGGGATGAGAACCACTAGAGTGTGTCCCTCTCAACAAAGATTTGTGAAGTTTCAGTATACAGGAGAGCAGCCAGAGGGGAAAGGGCTTACCTAGAGGCTGAGGCAAGCTAAGCAGAGCACAGAAGATAAGCAGGGCCTCCAAAAAGGAGAGGCCAACTGTTCCTTCAATGGTTCTCAGGCTTTAGTCCTGCCAGAGGAGGCTCTCAAACACACACACACACACACACACACACACACACACACACACACACACACACACACACACACACACACAATTTCTAGAGTTACTGGAAGACCTAGGGTGTGCTCATGAACAAGTCTTGAGCTTCTACCTCATCAGAAATATCTTCTGTATGGATTCTGCAACAAAGCCACCTCTAAAGGCCCCTGCCACTATCTCATTGCTAGCATTGGCTTCCCCCCATTGGCAGGAATAATTCATCCTATCACTCTCAATAGTCATTTCTAGAGGACCTGAACAAGAGCCTCCTGATGCTAGGCCAGAGAACAAGTGCCACCATGTCACACATGCTACCTAAGCATTGCCCATCCTTTGTGGCTGTCCCACACCCCTGAAATACCTGGCCTCCACACCTCTACTCTTTATTCAGGGTCACATATAACTCAGGATTGTTCAGTCTTTCACATGACTCACCCATCTGTCCTTTCATACACATCTGAAGAAATGTTTCTGTGGTTTCACTTAATTGCCATAGCGATAACACGTGATGGGGTGACAAGGCATCCCTTCCCACCTTGATGTTTCTCTGAGATGCACCATCCTGAGCCAAAATGGAGCAGCTTAAGAGGATCCAGCTACAGCTCCCTGATTCTAGCCCCTCCAATGTATGAAGATCTCAAGTGTTCTGAGAATTCTGTCCTCAGAAAGAGCTATCTCTCCCAGGCTCACAATGAGCTTTATGCTCATTATGATTATCAGATTATCCCATTATCAGATTTCTACTGTCCTTTAACACAGCTTAGAGGAGCAGTTTTATGGACTGGATGAAGACCAGAAGGAACACTTGCTTAGCATCCATCTTTGTTTTGCTATGTTTTTTGAGACAAGGTTTCTCTATGTAATTTTGGCTGTCCTGGAACTCGATCTGTAGACCAGGCTGGTCTCAAACTCACAGAGATCCTCCTATGTCTGCCTCCCAAGTGCTGGGATTAAAGGCATGCGCGCCACCACTGCTAAGCAGCCTCTATCTTCCCAATAATGTCTCTACTCTTACTTCCTGTACCCCCACCTCACATTAATAGAGTCCCTAAGAACTGTCAAAATTGCCAGCATGTCAAGTGTCATCCATTGAGAAGTCATCGTCAAACTGGTATGTTCCTTTAGGTCTCAGGCAATAAACTCCTAAGATATCTGAATATAGGAGAGAATTTGTTATATCCCATAACCAAAATAATCCAGGCAGTGGGTACTCAGGAATCAGTCTCCCTTCTTTTTTTTCTGGATCTTCTGCTTGCTTTCATGTTAGCTTCATCCCCGAACAGACTCCCTACTTACAGTAACAAAGTGGAAGAGGGAGAACACAGGTCTGTGGAGCTTGGCTCCAAGAACCTGTGTGGATACCCAAATCTGCAAAAGCTGCAGTCCCTTGTATAAAATAGTATAGTATTTGCAGAGAACCCATGCCCATCATCCTATGTACTTTAGTAATCTCTAGATCATTTTAAGCTAATGTAATGTTAGTCCTTGTCAATTGCTGTTGAATGGCTATTGTTTGGTGTAGGAAATAATGACATTTTCAGTAGAGATAAAACTGAATGTTTTTTCAGTGAACAGTTGGTTGAGTCTGTAGAAAAAGAAGGCCAGCTGTTTGAGAGCTCTATTCAATAACCCCAGACTAAAATTCCCAGGAAGGCTCTGAGTGCCTCCATGTGTAACACACCCCTCCATCAAATAATCCCCATGACCAGATGACTTTAGAAGTTGTTGGTCATATGCCCATGTGCGGTACTGTGACTTCCTCCAAGATAAACTTCTATCTTTCAGGGAAGGAAACACATTAAGACAGAAGTCTAATACCCATGGACATGCCAACCTGGAGGGGTGAAAGCCCAAAAGAATTCAATACTATTCTAAGAACAGGCAACTAAGTAAAACAGGGAATAAGAAGTGGTTCTTCCTGGAGAAGAGCACACCAATTGATTGTCCAGTGCCAAATGGTCAGCCCTGAAAACATGCACACACATATATGAACTCAAGTGGTTACATTTAGGAATATATGTGTATATGAAAATACATGCTGGGCAGTGGTGGGGCATACCTTTAATCCCAGCACTCGGGAATCAAAGGCAGGCAGATCTCTGTGAGTTCAAGGCCAGCCTGGTCTACAGAGTGAGTGCCAGGCCCAGGATAGGCTCCAAAGCTACACAGAGAAACCCTGTCTTGAAAAACCAAAAAAAAAAAAAGAAAGAAAGAAAGAAAGAAAAGAAAAGAAAACAGAAAAAGAAAGAAAAAGAATATACATATATGCATGCAAAAATAATTAATGAAAAATTAATTCGAAGGAGAGAGGGGAGGGGTATATGGGAGGATTTGGAAGAAGGAGAGGAAAGGGAAAAGGTTGTAATTAAATTACAACTTCTAAAATAAGCAAACCAAAGAAACACGGGATATGCTAAAGGCAGGTAAAACACCCCATCCTACAGGGAAGCCGTTTGAGCTTAGGAAGTAAACAACACAAAAGCTTCAGAAAGTCCCTGAAACTGACCAGGTTCATGAGACTCCTGCCTCCTCATACATATATAAACAGGAAAAATTTCGGAGAGACAAGCTGAGCTGCTCAAAGGAGACTCAGGACAGCTACACGGCCTTAAAGAGTCAGATATCAGCTGACCGATCCAGAAAAGGCTAAGGCTGCCTGAGATGTAAAAGAGACAGTCTCCAACCTGTCCAGTGGCCTCCAAGCTGTGCAGTACACTCACTCCAGGGATCCAGGTTTTATGAGCTGTCTCCCGTGCTGGGATGGACTTTAGTGATTTGTTTTTTGAGTCTTTTGAGTAATTTCTGCTTCTCTAAGCAAACCCTCCCCCTTACTCCTGTAATTAACCCCAATAAAATTCACTGGTGATAGGTAGGCAAGCTCAGGCTTGCTACTAGCTAACTCTTACATTTAAATTAACCCATATGTCTTATGGCCTGTTATCTCATTTTCTATGTGTTCTGCTTCTTCAACAGCTGGCTGGTGTCTGCCCTTATCCCATCATTCTCAGTTTGGCTTTCCCACATGACTTCCTGCCTGGCTACCTGCCTGTCAGTTTCTTACTAACTAATGAGAGTAGCACATGTTCACAGTGTACAGAAGGATTATTCCACAATGGTGGTATCCTTACTGCGGTCGGTTGTCACGGCCCTATCTGGGATGAAGTAGATCTTTGTTCCTGTCTCCCTAAGGGTAGTGTTACACGTCACCCCTGCGGATCTGCATTGGGATAGGAGGGTTCGTGCCAGCCAAACTCAGTGGAGTATTTCCCACCGCAAAGAGAAAGACCCTGCCATTCAATAAAGGGAGAAGAATGTCAAGACAGCAGGAGAACACATTCCCAAGCAGACTTTGTTCTAAGTCCTAATTTCTCATAGCTCCCTTTGCTGTCTTCAGTCAGTGGAGTAGACTAGATTTGTAATAACCAGACCTTGGCATTAAGAGCCAGAGCCTGTAAGGTCAAGAGATGCATGGCATTGGTTATGTCCCTTTCTTTATTTGGGACTCTGATCTTCACTCGTGAGTGCACCATTTTAAATCATCATCCTTAACCTAGCTCTTGATTTTTCCGGAGCTTTATAACTGTTCTGTGGCCCAATTATTCCATGCTGCTGTTCTTGAGCATGCCCAGCTACAATCACTTCAACAGCTCAAGGCAACACTATTCTTAAGGCAATGCAATGTTCACTGGTGGAGTTCCAGTGAAGATGTGTTCCTCTAACTTGAAGTCCACATGCCACCTTTTTAGAGCCAACAAAACCTTTCTCCTCTAGAGAGAAACATACATGCCCATTTACCCAATTCCATATTTGCCCCTATACACACACTCCATATATGTCTCTATACACACACTCCATGTATGTCTCTATACACACACTCCATATATGCCCCTATACACACGCTCCATATATTCCCCTAAACACATACTCCATATATGCTCCTATACACACACTCCATATATGCCCCTATACACACACTCCATATATGCCCCTATACACACACTCCATATATGTCCCTAATCACACTCCATATATGTCCCTAATCACACTCCATATATGCCCCTATACACACATTCCATAAACCTTTAGAGTTTTCTCCATTGGTCATTGTGCATCGAGTCCTTTCTGATTAACAAAATGGGCTCAGATATCTTTCTTCTCTAAAAATATAATTTCTTGATTTTTTTTTCTATTGGAAAAGGTCTATTACACTTTCCCCTTTGAGCTTTTGTTTTTAAAAGAAAATGTTTATATGTCTATGAATGTTTTGTCTGTGTCTATTTATTTTCTATTTCTGTGACAAGACACCATAACCATGGCAACTCTTATAAAGGACAACATTTACCTGGGGGCTGGCCTACAGTATCCGAGGCTTTGTCCATTGTCATTATGGTGGGGAGCACGGCACCTTGCAGGGAGGTATGCTACGGGAAAATATCTGAGAGCTTTACATTCTGATCCTCAGGCAGCAGGCAGAGAGAGAGAGAGAGAGAGAGAGAGAGAGAGAGAGAGAGAGAGAGAGACAGAGACAGAGACACAGACAGAGACAGAGAGACAGAGAGACTTGGTTTCTGAAGCCTCAAAGCCCACCCCTAGTGGCACACCTACTCCCACAAGGCCACACCTCCTATTCCTTTCCAGACAGTTCTTCAATTGGGACTAAGCATGCAAATGTTTGAGCCTATGAGGGCCAGTCTCATTCAAACCACCACAACCTGCATGCATGTCTATGTGTGTGTGTGCCTGGTACCTGTGGAGGCCAGAAGAGAGCATCTTGTCACTTGAAACTAGAGTTACAGATGGTTGTTAGGTGCCATGTGGATGCTGGGAATTGAACCTGGGTCCATTTGTGTGTGTGGCAGAGGTAGTGCTTTTAACCACTGAGCAATCTCTCTACACATCTGATAGTTTTTTTTCCAAATGACAAGCATAGTACTTACTCTTCACACAGCTAAGGCAGCTAGGATAAAATAAAGAACTCACAACAAGTGTTGGGGGGATGCTGGATCCCTCAGGCTAGCGCTTATGCAAAGTTGTGATGCCACACGGAAAAGCAATCTGAGCTTCTTGGATGTCAAACTCAGGCTTATCAAATCCCCCTGAGAGATGAAATTACATCTGTCCACACTCAAAGAACTTAAACACAACGTTCAGATGAGATTATTCTTGATAGCTGAAGAGTGAAAACAATCCACATATCCACCAGTTGATGACTAGGTAAATGCAATGTGGTGCTTGAACCATCAAATAGTTTTAAGCCATAAAGAGGAGCAGAGCCCTGACACAGGCTTCAGCACCGGTCAGCTTTAAATGCGATATGTTAACAGAGAGAAACCAGCCACAAAGAGCATCTTGATGAACTGTCCAGGAGAGGAAAATCTAGGGAAACAGGAAGTATGTTCTGTAGGTCATGAGCTGGTTGGAAGTGATAGATAGAAAATTACTGCTAGTAGAGTCTTGTGGGAAAATGATAATATTTTCTTAAATTTGTGTGTTCATAGTTTGCACAAAGCCATCTGTGATCACAATAAAACCTGACAGGTGAGTTGCATACCAGGTGAATTACAACTCAAATTAAAAAACAACAACAAGAAAAGCTGTTTTAAGGTAGGAAATATGGTACCTAAAATGAGGCCGATGAACATATTAATATTGCTTATCAATGCTCAGAGGGCTTGTATTGCCTTTCCTATAAAACACCCACCATTTCCCTCTGGTAACACAGCTTCTGTGCTCTGTTTGAAAAGAACCAAATAGACGCCTTGCCTTAATTCATACACCTCATGGGAACCCATAACCAGGCAAGTCAGTCAACATTTACCACTCCCTCCTCTAGTCCCAGCAACTGGTTCATGTGGTGATATTTTGTTTATGAAAAATAAAGTTTGTTTGAAGATCAGAATGCAAAGAGGACAGGCAATTTTAGTACGCACCTTTAATCCCAGCACTCACAAGACAGAGGCAGACAGATCTCTGTGAGTTCAAGGCCACTCTGGGCTACAAGAGAGTGAATCAGTCTAAAATAGAAACAGAGCTCACATCTTTAATCCCAGCACAAGAGAGGTGGAGACAGGACTGGGCAGAGAGAGGGATATATGGTGGGAGGGGACAGGAACTCATGGCAGTCTGGGGATTCACAAAGACCTATACAGTCTAAGTGGTCAGTCTGGGGGAGGCAGTCTGAGGACAGCATCGTCCCTCTTGGTCTGAGGATTCAGTAGAGTAAGAGGGCTCTCTTATGCCTAGCTCCTTTATCCCTGATAGCTGACTCTGCGTTTTTATTATTAACACCAATTAGAATTCATGATACTGGTCCAGAGGTAAGTACATGGTAGTTGTCCTGACAGTGATTGGCTGGCAAACCTGTCTGGAATTAGACCAATGGGAGCTAATGAGACTCAATTCTAGGTTCCTCTGAGTTCCTGGGACTCATAGCCTTTCTCTCCAATGCTATGACCCCTGGGAAGCTGTATGCTGGGTTGCAGTCAGCAGCTACTTGTAAGGTAGGTGAAGTGTGAAGCAGGAAGAGCTTTGCCTGAGAAATGAAAATGATATAAAATTAAGAAGAGAAAGGGAAGAGAGGAAAGGGAGGAAGAAGGAGAGAGAGAGAGATTTGGGAGTTACAAATCATTCGGGTCCTGCCATGTCTGCAACCAGATTTTTCCTTTGGACTTTCTACCATAGAAATGAGCCAGTTCCCTTTTCTGTATAAATGAAAATGGGTTGGTTTCTATCTCTTATAACAAGAATCCCAAGTGAAAATGAGTGGCTTTCCTAAGTACTGCCTTGAGAAAAATAAGGATATATTTCTTGTTTATTCAAACAGTGCTCAACTAACTAGAAATGTCTATTTCTGGTATAGGTCCGGAGCTGGAGTGGGTAATGTCAGCGCCTCTGCTGCATAGTTGTGGAAATAAATTCAAATCTTTATGGCATTGAATGTCCTGCATTTACTGCCTCGGACTATTGACAATTGATCATATCCCACTCTCCGTTCCCACAAGAGAAAATAAATTTAGAAATAAATTAAACCCTTTTGGCCCTCACAAGATATAGTCAGCCATTTCCCCAAGCTCTCGGGCAGGGCAGTGTGCTGAATGAAATTCCATCTAGTTTGGAAGCAGCAGGCTTTGTGAACAGTAATGTGTGGCTTAGCTTTCATAGAAGCAGCCACACCTGAGGCCAAACTTGGAATTACACACACTTCTATGAGTCAGTTATCTTTCTGGTGTGGATTTAGTTGCACTTTAAAGATTAATTCCCTCTCTGGGAAGGTGGAGACTGGAAATACATATGAATATACTCACCCTCGGAGATTTATATTAAGCTGAATACCAGAGGCACTGGTGATGTTTTGAAATTCCAGTTCCTCAGTGAAACAATTGAAGTTTTATGTGCAGCTTGGGAGATAAAATACTTCAAAGGGTTTCTTTGAGGTTCAGAGTCCTTAGGTCTATCTATTTACCTAGGGTTTGGGGTTTGGTTTTCTGTAGAGACTTGAAAGATATGAGCCAATTTTGTCTAACTACAGACCTGTAACTTCTTTACGTCTGCTCTCCTTTGCCTAGCACAGTTCCTGGAGTAAACTGAAGAGACAAAAAAATACTTGTAGTTTTTTCCTTCTCCCTTCATGAGAAACCTCTAATGTCATGAGGTCTACATTCTTTACAAAATCAAATTCAAACAAGGAGAATTCTCTGCTTCTTGGCACCAAATGGGCCACCATAGTATAAACTTTTCCAGCATCTCTCTCCCTTGTTTTATGTGGCCCCTTTCAGACACCGTAGCTCACAATATTTTCTTTTCCACTGTCCTATCTTCATAAAGCTTGACTTTGTGATAGCGTAAGAGGGCCTTGTGCCAGAACAACCCATAAGGCATCAACAGATGGAGGAGTTTGTTACTCCAAGTCCTGTGTCGTCCTGTTGTGCTGCAGCAGCTCCGTGTGTCAGCCCCTCCAAAGACGTGAACACCCGCCATCTATTCAGGGTACTTTACTGACTTTGGGGACTCAGTATTGTCTCAGGCAGACTTTTTTTCTTTTTCCAGTTGTCACATAACCTGGAACCTTTGTGTCTTCCCTAATAGCTGTCACTCTGTGGTTATTTGGCAATTGCCAGCTTGTTTTTCATACTAACCCAAGAAAAACATCATTAGGAGGGGTGAGTCTGTGGCCAAATCCATTGCTTAATGGCCTGCAAAGCCAAACAGAAATAATTTGGAGGTGTGTGGGCTTCTGCTAGCAAGAAAAGGGAAACTTGGCCCCTTCAGTGTGAATGATCCTGGGCTTGCCACTGCTACACTGGAAAGGCTTTCTCCACATAGTCACTCATAGAAATATGTGGGCTTTCCTCTGAACCTCTTGCAAAAATACTCTGAAAACAAAAAGGCTATTTTCCCCCTAAAATTTGGCATCAAAATTCTCTTTCTCGGAACTGACTCTATGTCTTCTTAGTGGAACTAGATAACCATAGAACTGGTGCCATCTCCCTATGGCTACTCCTTTTTCAGCTTTGACTGAATGACTCCATCCCTTCCTCCTTTTGTACTAGCCGGGGGACCACTCCCCCTTCTATCATCATCTTCCTCCTGTTCCATTTCCTGGCCTCTCATTGCACGGCCTCAGTCTTACCTTGCTGTAGTATGAAGGAATGTGACCTTCCTCACCTCTTGTTTTAGAAAGTTCATCCTGTTACAGTGTGAAGCCATGACTGGAACTGAAGGAAGCACACTCATGAATGGATTGGCACCCTTATAAAGTGAACTAGCTAACTTCCTTTGCCCTCTCTGCCTTTTAGTCCCTTCATTCCTCCAGAGAAGGTAGCAATAAGGTGCCAAATCAGGAGTAGAGGCCACACCCTCAACAAATACAGGCATACTGATGCTTTGATCTATGGGAAATAAATGCCTGGCCTTTACAAATGACTGATTCTATGATATTTTGTTATAACACTGGGAATGGGCGAAGACAGAACCCAATGTCTTACCGCTACCTCCACCACCCCCTCTACTATCTAATCTCCACACTCACACACCTGCATTTACCACCTCACAACTAGCTCTCCCCCACATCCACCCCTACCTCCATCCTTACCTCTACGACTGCAGGAATCAGTCAGGGAATCCCAGGAATAAGCTGTTGAGCTAGACTACCCAAAGGTCTCTTCTGTGACTCACATATAGGGCCCTGACAAAGGGTCCAAATAGCATCCTTATCTGCCACTGACACCTCAAGTACCATTGGGTCTGCTGTATCATAAGACCCACGAGGTAGAGCAGCCTGCACAGCAGCCTGGACCTGTTGATGAGCCTTCTCCCATTCAGGTCCCAATCAAAGCTAGCAGCTTTCTAAGACACCAGGTATATGGTAATGGGCTTTGCCAGGAAGAAATATGGTAAGCAAGCAAAGAGCAAACATCCTTCATCCATGTCCTTGCACAGACTTCCAGCTGAAGGTGTGGCCCAGATTAAAGGTGGCTCTTCCCACCTCAAAAGATCCAGATTAAAAATGGGTCTTCCCATTTCAAATAATTTAATTAAGATAAAGGAAATCCCTCACAGGTGTATCCAGCCACTTGGGTTTTGGTTAATTCCATATGATATTAAATTGATAGCCAAGAACAGTCATTGCAGAAGCCTCTTTTTTTCTTATTCTTTTCTCTGGTTTTTGATTTATTTCAATCATTGTGACTAAAACAGTACTATATACAAGGTAGTATTATTAAACACCTTATATCCAAATAAGCTCTTGATGTGAATTTCTTTGTGTGTGTGTGTGTGTGTGTGTGTGTGTGTGTGTGTGTGTGTGTGTGTGCGCGCGCGCGCGCGTGCGCACGCAGGCATGTTTTTGCATATGTGTCAGTGTGTGTGTGCCTGTGGAGGCCTGAAGTTGATGTTGGGACTCATCTTCAATGGCTCTTCTCACTGAGGCAGGGACTCTAGATCATATCCAGAGCTTGGTGGTATGGCTAGTTTCTAGCCAGCTTGCTCTGGGATCCTCCACCTCTGCCTTCTGGTGCTGTTGTTACATGTGGGCTGCCACACTGATCTGACAATTGAGTGGGTTCCTGGAGATTGGGATTATTCTGTTATTCACACTGGCACAGCAAGTGCTTTAACCACTGAACAACTTCCTCGAGCCCACATTCTGAGGTTTGAAGTTCATATTCTGATGTTTGAAAAGAACGTGCATTTTGGAAGAACAGTATTTAAGTCAGTATAAGCCCCAAGTGACTAGTGCCAGGGCTCAACTCAGGACTCTGGCTCATTAGTAAGAAGGGGTCTTGGACTCACTATCTGAGCCAGTGCAGAATCTGAGAAGAAAGCTCCTGATGCTACAAGTCCCTCTACTTTTCCTCTGCACGCTGCCAATTGTCACCATAAGGATGGTCCAGCTGTCAGGTTCTGGAAGAGCTGATCCATAAAGGGACTCATAGGCTGTCCAGAGTTTATGCAAGACTGTCCTTAGAAGAGATTGCCTTGAGGTATCCCCACTGTGCCTCTGCTTCTCAGCAAAGGCTTAGGCAGGGGCCTTTTCTTATCTCCAAAAGTTGGCAGTGCTCACAAGCCAAGGACACACCACATTGATGGAGTGCTTGCTAGACATTCATATCTTGACCTGGAAGTTAAAGCTGATAGTATCCTGTAGCACCTTCAAGTTACAGCCAATTCATTTAAAAGAAAATGGAGAGGTAGTGTACACTGTTCAGAAACCAGCAGCGCATTGCTAGCTGAGGAGATAAAGTTCTGGGTGATGCAATGGAAATTTTAAGAAGACAACCCCCCTAGGGCTTTCTACAAACAAAAGCTTAGCAAAAGTTGTGAACTTGAGTGAGACATGGCCAGATGCCACCTTAGCGGTAGGGAGTGACAGGTTCAAACACACTGAAGTTGGGAGGATTCAATGCTGCTATAGTCTTCTTCACACTTTGTCTTTTTTACATCCAATGCGGGCTGTCTCTTGGCACCTGCCTTGTCCAGGGGGTACCTGCTTTCCTCGTGAGTTAGTGAGGCTTTGGGAAATAAAACTATTAGATTGTGATAAGGGTGCAAGTTTTGGCATCAGTCAGACTTCAATTCATGGTTAAACTGCTGATTATGAACAATATCATCAGTGCAAGTTACAAAAACTGCTGATTATGAACAATATCACCAGTGCAAGTCACACTGAACTAATGAGAATATTACATGATAGGATGGTTATAAATTGAAGAAACAGGTTATATGAGCTTTGTGTAATAATGAGGGTGCATAACATGAATCCAATGATTCACTACCATTGTTATACTATCCACGAAGAAGAAGATAAGCATGAACACACACTTCAAACATGCCTTCCACGCTAAGTGGTCAATGCTGCCACTCCCTGTGCTGGCCAATTTTATGTCAACTTGACACACGTTAAAGTCCTCTGAGAGCAGGGAACATCAATTAAGAAAATACCTCCATAAGATAAGGCTGTAGGCAAATCTGTACGACATTTTCTTAATTAGTGATTGATTGGATAGGGCCCAGCCCATGGAGGGTGGTGCCATCCCTGGATGATGTTCCTGGGTTCTATAAGAAATCAGGCTGAGGAAGCCATGGGGACCAAGCGAGTAAACAGCACCTTCCATGGCCTCTGCATCAGCTCCTGCCTCCAGCTTCTTGCCCTGTTTGAGTTCCTGTCCTCACTGCTTTTGATGATGAGCTGTTCTATGGAAGTGTGAGTGAAATAAACCATCTCCTCCCTATGCCGCTTTGCTCATGGTGTTTCCTCACAACAACAGTTACCCTAACTAAGACACTTCCAATTATTCCTGCCCTTCCTTTCTCTGATTGAACAGATAACTGTTTATACTGTTAGCCCTTCTTTAGAGCTTGCCGCCTGCCAGGGGCTATCTAAATATTTCATTTCAGCCACCTGTGGGAGGTATAGACTATTATTTATCATTCATTTCCATTTTGCAGCAAAGTGGGAGTAAGCACAGAGCAATTACACATAAGCCAAAATCACAAATCCAACAATGAGCAAACTAGGGTTAAAGTCAAAGTTGAAGTGGCTTCCTTAAAAGCGCCAGCCTTCCTTCACTCTCCTTCCCTCATCACGGAAGCCAGCCATCACTGTCTGCAAACATCTTCTTCTGGATATTCGGAAAGACTCTTAGCAAGAGTCTTCTTAAACTTACTTTACATGTATGGGTATTTTGCTTGCAAGTATGTCTGTGCACTATTTGCATGCCCATGGGGGACAGAAGAGAGCATCTGATGCCCTGACTAGAATTAGAGGAAGTTGTGAGCTGCCATGTGGCTGATGAATTGAACTCAGGACCTCTGGAAGAGCAGTCAGTTTTCTTAACCTCTGAACCATCTCTCCAGCTCTTAGCAAGAGTTTAAGATGACAATTTAATCTAACAAAGTCACCCTGCTTGATCTGTTTTACTTAGGTAAAGGGGGGGGATGGACAAATGTCTCAGCAGCTAAGAGCACTTAGAATATAAGCCTGAGGGCCAGAGTTCTAATCTATACAAACACAGAACAAGCCAGGTGTCACTCCACTCTTGCCTGTACCTGAAGCACTGAGTGAGGGAGGGAGGGAGGGGAAGTGAGGTGGGATGTCTCAGGGACTTACTGGCTGCCAGCCTATCTCCAGATTCAGCAAGAGATCCTGCCTTGAATGAAAAAGGCAAAGAGTGACAGAGGACATGTAATGTCATCCCTACACAAAGATAGATGCATGTATCTAACCAACCAACACCCAAACCCCCAAGTGTGCAACACATTTATGACTCTCTCTCTCTCTGCCTGTCTCTCTCAAATAGATAAATTGAACTTGTAAAAAGTATTCTCAGGTTCCGTGAAATCCCTTATCTCGCTGGTTGGTCTCTGACAGATGTCCAGGGTGGTGGGCTAAAGCCAGGTTTCCTTCCAGGCTACAAAGAACAGAGAAAATCAGATTGCACCAATGTTGGGAACCCCTATCACTCACACAGTTCAGCATTTTAACTGATCATTATGTTTAGACAACAGGCCAAAAGGTACTTTTCTTGAGCACTTGGAGAAAATGTGCCACTCCCTGGAACCATCTCAGGGGAAAGATATGTGGGTGAGGACCTGCCATTACTTCTGAAATAGTGAGCAGAAATATTTTGGAGATAGGGGAGAAGTTAGATCTCAGGAATCAGAATAGAGAGGTTGGGGGACTAAGAAAAACAAAATATTCCTAATCCCACAGGACTATCCCCCTAGAGTGAAGGCTTCCAGCCAACAAGGAGTTGGGGTGTGTGGGTTCTAGTCTAAGAGAATAAAGTTAGATAGTACAGTAGGAAATAGAAATAGCTCAATGCTCTAGAAGACAATATACAAAGAGGGAACCACAAACCCATCTTCAGGCATCTACTGAGGGAGCTGCAGCCCCAGGACCAGGCATGAAGGGGACAATGAACTATCTTCATCTCATCAACAGTCCCTCAGTTAACATCCACAGAAGTATTGTTGCTGGGTAGCTGAGGTGGTAGCAGCCAACAGTGGCATGAAAGCTTTTTGTTTAATTTAAATTCATTAATTACTGCTCATATTTACATATCCAACCCCCCCATTCCCTTGTTCCCATCTTCCCATGTTCCCCACCAACCCCTCCAACCCATCCCCCAACTCCTCCCCAGGGATAGTGAGGCCCTCCACCAGGGATCTTCAAAGTCTGTCATATCATTTGGGGGAGGGCCTAGGCCCTCCTTGCTGTGTCTGGGCTGCAACAGTATCCCTCCATAGAGAATAGGCTCCCAAAGTCTATTTGTGCTCTAGAGTTAAAGACTGGCTCCACTGTTAGACGTCCCATAGACTGCCCTGGCCTCCTAGCTGGCACCCACATTCAGAGGGCTTGGTTCAGTCCAATGCTGTTTCCACAGCTTTATGACTAAGGTCTCCATGCTCTTACTAGGTCAGGTCCAATGTTTCTACAGGTCTCTGCAGCCCCATCTTGGCTCCTTTGCTCATCCCTCCTCCCTCTCCACAAATGGATTCCAGGGGTATGGTTCAGTGCTTAGCCGTGGGTACTTGTTTCTGCTTCAAACAGCTGCTGGATAAAGGCTCTAGGAATGGTAACCAAGGTAGACACCAATCTCATTATAGGGGAATGGCATCAATGGCAGCCTCTCCACCACTGCTTGGATTCATAGTTGGGGTCATCCCTGTGGATCCCCTAACATTTCCCTGTGGCAGACCTCTCTCCAAACCTGTACTGTCTCCCTCTATCTCCTTTCTTGCCCTCCTCTATTCCTCCCCTAACTCAGTCCTCCTGTTCTCTCCTGTTCTCCTCCCCCTTTCCTTCTATCCCCTCCCTTTCCCACCTCCCTCCTCTCTCCCTTGTGCTCCCAGTTTGCTCAGGGTTCTTGTCCCCCTCCCCTTCTTCGAGAGACTATGCAATCTTCTCTTGGGGTCCTCCTTGTTTCCTAGCTCCTCTGGAGGTATGGACTGTAGACTGGTAATCCTTTGCTCTATGTCTAAAAATCATATATGAGTGAGTACATACCATGTTTATCTTTTTGTGACTGAGTTACCTCACTCAGGATGGTTTCTTCTAGTTCCATCCATTTGCCTGCAAATTTCAAGATTCCATTGTTTTGTTTTTTTGTTTTTGTTTTTTTTTTCTGCTGAGTAGTACTCCATTGTGTAAATGTACCACATTTTCTCTATCCATTCTTCAGTTGAGGGGCATCTAGGTTGCTTCCATGTTCTGGCTATTACAAATTATGCTGCTATGAACATAGTTGAACATATGTCCTTATTGTATGAATGTACATTCTTTGGGTATATACCCAAGAGATGAATTGCTGGATCTTGAGGTAGGCTGATTCCCATTTTCCTGAGAAACCACCATACCGATTTCCAAAGTGGTTGTACAAGTTTGCACTCCCACCAGCAATGGAGGAGAGTTCCTCTTTCTCCACATCCTCTCCAGCATAGACTGTCATTGGTGTTACTGATTTTAGCCATTCTGATAGGAGTAAGTTGGTATCTCAGAGTGGTTTTGGGTTGCATTTCTCTGATGGCTAAAGATGTTGAGCACTTGATAAAGTGTCTTTCAGCCATTTTGGATTCCTCTGTTGAGAATTCTCTATTTAGTTCTGCACCAAACTTTTTAATTGTATTGTTTTGGTGGCTAGCTTCTTGAGTTCATTATATATTTTGGTGATCAGCCCTCTGTCAGATGTTGGGTTGGTGAGTATCTTTTCCCATCCTGTGGGCTGGCATTTTGTCTTGCTGACTGTGTCCTTTGCCTTACAGATGATTCTCAGTTTCAGGAGGTCCCATTTATTAATTGTTGATCTCAATGTTTGTGCTATTGGTGCTATGTTCAGAAAGTGATCTCCTGTACCAATTTGTTCAAGGGTACCACCTACCTTCTCTTCTAGGTGGATCAGTGTGATTGAATTTATGTTAAGATCTTTGATCCATTGGGCTTTTTGTTTTGTGCATGGTGATAGATATAGATCTATCTACAATCTTCTACATGTCCAAATTCAGTTATGCCAACACCATATGTTGAAGATGCTTTGTATGACTTTACCTTCTTAGTCAAAAATCAGGTATTCATAGGTGTGTAGGTTAATATCAGGGTTTTCAATTGGATACCATTGGTTTACCTGTCTATTTTTGGGCCAATACCAAGCTGTTTTCAGGACTATGGCTCTATATAATAGAGCTTGAAGTCAGGGTTGTGATGCCTCCGGAAGTTCTTTTATTGTACAGGGTTGTTTTGGCTATCCTGGGTTCTTTGTTTTTCCTTATGAAGTTGAGTACTGTTCTTTCAAGGTCTGTGAAGAATTGTGTTGGGATTTTGATGGGAATTGCATTGAATCTGTTCATTGCTTTTTGCAAGATTGCTGTTTTTACTATGTTGATTCTACCTACCCAAAAGCATGGGAGATCTTTCCATTTTCTGGTATCTTCTATAATTTCTTTCTTTAAAGACTCAAAGTTCTTATAATACAGGTCTTTTACTTTTTTGGTTAATGTTACCTCAAGATATTTTATGTTGTTAGTTGCTATTTTAAAGGGTGATGTTTCTCTGACTTCTTTCTCAGCACATTTATCTTCTGTATATAGTAGAGCTACTGATTTTTTTGAGTTAATCTTGTATCCTGCCACTTTGCTGAAGGTGTTTATCAGCTGCAGGAGTTCCCTGGTAGAGTTTTTCGGGTCACTTATGTAAACTATCATATCATCTGCAAATAATGAAAGTTTGACTTCTTCCTTTCCAATTTCTATCCCCTTGATCTCCTTTTGTTGTCTTATTGCTCTAGCTAGAACTTCAAGTACAATATTGAAGAGCTATGGAGCGAGTGGAGAGCCTTGTCTTGTTCCCTATTTTAGAGTAATTGCCTTGAGTTTCTCTCTGTTTAGTTTGATGTTGGCTGTTGGTTTGCTGTATATTGCTTTTATTATATTCAGGTATGTTCCTGTTATCTGTGATCTCTCCAAGACCTTTATCATGAAGGGATGTTGGATTTTGTCAAAGGCTTTTTCAGCATCTAGTGAGATGATCATGTGGTTTTTCTTTTTCAGTTTGTTTATATGGTGGATTACACTGATGGATTTTTGTATGTTGAACCATCCCTGCATTCCTGGGATGAAGCCTACTTGATCATAGTGGATGGTTTTTCTGATGTGTTCTTGGATTAGATTAGCCAATATTTTGTTGAGTATTTTGCATCAATGTTCATGAGGGATATTGGTTGTAATTCTCTTTTTTTGTTGTGTCTTTGTGTGGCTTGTGTACCAAGGTAATTGTACCCTCATAGAAAGAGCTTGGCAATGTCCCTTCTGCTTCTATTGTGTGGAACAATTTGAGGAGTGCTGGTATTAGCTCTTCTTTGAATTTCTGGTTCAATTCTGTACTTAAACTGCCTGGCCCTGAGCTTTTTTTGGTTGGTAGACTTTTGATGACAATTTCTATTTCATTAGGGGTTATAGGTCTGTTTAAATTGCTTATCTGTTCTTGATTTAATTTTGGTAAATGATATATATCCAGAAAACTGTCCATTTCCTTTAAATTTTCGAATTTTGTGGCGTATAGGTTTTCAA
Organism: Cricetulus griseus; assembly: GCF_003668045.3. Taxonomy (NCBI): domain Eukaryota; kingdom Metazoa; phylum Chordata; class Mammalia; order Rodentia; family Cricetidae; genus Cricetulus; species Cricetulus griseus. The sequence goes on along the minus strand of NW_023276806.1, from coordinate 151,186,108 downwards.
AGTATGACCTGAAGATTCTCCGGATTTCCTCAGTGTCCGTTGTTATATTCCCCTTTTCATTTCTGATTTTGTTAATTAGCATGCTCTCTCTCTGTCTTTTGGTTAGTTTGGATAGAGGTTTGTCTATCTTGTTGACTTTATCGAAGAACCAACTCTGTGTTTCATTGAGCCTTTGTAGTGTTTTCCTAGTTTCTACTCTATTGATTTCAGCCCTCAGTTTGATTATTTCCTGGTGTCTATTCCTCTGGGGCAAGTTTGATTCCTTTTGTTCTAGAGCTTTCAGTTGGGCTGTTAATTCTCTAGTGTGACTATTCTCTAGTTTCTTCATGTGGGCACTTAGTGCTATGAAATTTCCTCTTAGCACTGCTTTCAAAGTGTCCCATAGGTTTGGGTATGTTGTGTCTTCATTCTTGTGAAATTCTAGAAAGTCTTTAATTTCTTTTTCATTTCTTCCTTGACCCAGGAATGCTGCAATTGCACATCGTTTAATTTCCATGATTTGTAGGTTTTCTGAAATTTGTGTTGTTATTAAATTCTAACTTTAAAGCATGGTGGTCTGATAAGATTCTGGGGGTTATTCCAATTTTTTGTATCTGTGTAGGTTTGCTACTTTGCCTAGTATGTGGTCAATTTTAGAGAAGGTTCCCTGAGGTGCTGAGAAAAAGATATATTCTTTTGTGTTTGGATGGAATGTTCTATAGATATCTGTTAAACCCAATTGGATCATAATATCTGTTAGTTCTTTTGTTTCTTTGTTAAGTTTCTGTCTGGTGGTCCTATCTAGTGGTGAGAGCTGTAAGTGTGTGAGGTCTTATGTGTGATTTGAGCTATAGTAATGTTTCTTTTACGAATGTGGGTGCCTTTGTATTTGGGGCAAAGATGTTCAGGATTGAGACTTCATCTTGATGGACTTTTCCTGTGATAGTATGAAATGCCATTCTTCATCTCTTTTAATTGATTTTAGTTTGAAGTCTAATTTGTTAGATATTAGGATTGCTACACCAGCTTGTTTCTTGTGTCCATTTGATTGGAAAATCTTTTCCCAACCCTTTACTCTGAGGTAACACCTGTCTTTGAAGTTGAGATGTGTTTCTTGTATATAGCGGAAGGATGGATTCTGTCTTTGATTCCATTCTGTTAGCCTGTATCTTTTTTTTTTTGTTTGCTTTGTTTTGTTTTTTGGGACAGGGTTTCTCTGTGTAGCTTTGGAGCCTATCCTGGCACTCGCTCTGGAGACCAGGCTGGCCTCGAACTCACAGAGATCCACCTGCCTCTGCCTCCCGAGTGCTGGGATTAAAGGCGTGAGCCACCAACACCCGGTTTAGCCTGTATCTTTTTATAGGCAAGTTAAGACCATTGACATTGAGGGATATTAATGACCATTGATTGTTGATTCTTGTTTGTTTTGGATTTGTTGGTGGTGGTGTTATTGTGTGTGGATTTCCCCACTTTTTTTTTTTTTTTTTTTTTTTTGGTGTTTGGTAACGTGGGATTGCCTATTGCCTATGGTTTTTTGAGTGTAGTTATCTTCGTTACATTGGAGTTTTCCTTCCAATAATTTCTGTAGGGCTGGATTTGTGGATATGTATTACTTGAATCTGGTTTTGTCATTGAATATCTTGTTTTCTCCATCTATAGTGATTGAAAGCTTTGCTGGATACAGTAGTCTGGGCTGGCATCCATGTTCGCTTAGCATTTGTAGAACATCTATCCAGGATCTTCTGGCTTTCAAAGTTTCCATTGAGAAGTTGGGTGTAATTCTGATAGGTCTGCCTTTATATGTTACTTGGCTTTTTTTCTTTTGCGGCTCTTAATATTTTTTCTTTATTCTGTAAGTTTGGTGTTTTGATTATGTGGTGAGGGGACTTCTTTTTGTGGTCCAATCTACTTGGTGTTCTGTAAGCTTCTTGTACTTTCATAGGCATATCCTTCTGTAGGTTGGGGAAGTTTTCTTCTATGATTTTGTTGAATATGTTTTCTGTACCTTTGTGCTGAATTTCTTCACCTTCTTCTATACCTATTATTCTTAGGGTTGGTCATGTCACGGTGTCCCATATTTCCTGGATATTTTGTGTTAGGGACTTATTGGACTTGAGATTTTCTTTGGTCGCTGCCTGTATATCCTCTAGGGAGTCTTCAACACCTGAGATTCTCTCTTCCATCTCTTGTATTCTGTTGGTTATACTTACATCAGAGGTTCCTGATTGTTTACCCAGCTTTTCTATTTCCAGCATCCCCTCATTCTGTGTTTTCATTATTGTTTCTATTTCTGCTTTCAAACTGTGAATTGTTTGAATTGTTTCCTTCACTTGTTTGACTGTTTTTTCTTGGCTTTCTTTAGATTCTTTAAGTGATTTGTTTATTTCTTGAATTTTTTTGTTTGTCTTTTCCTCCATTTCATGTAATCTTTTGCTTGTTTTTTCTTCTATTTCTTTTAGGGATTTTCTTGTTTCCTCTTAATGGTCTCTATCATCTTCATAAGATAATTTTTAAGGTCCATCTCTTCTTCATCCTCTGTGTTGGGCTTTTCAGATCTTGCTGGTGTGGAGTCCCTAGATTCTGCTGCTGTCACATTGGTCTTTCTGTTGTTGAGTGTGTTCTTATTCTGTCATCTTCCCATCCCTTCTTCCAGTGGGTGCAGGTGGGGTCTCTCCCTCTCTCAGGCAGCAGGCAGAGGGCAGATGGCAGAGGGCAGAGGGCAGAGGGCAGAGGGAGGGCAAGAGTGAGATTCGTCCGATCTCAGGGTGGGCCCTCCGGTCTTGGCCTGAAAGCTCTAACTTGGCCCCTCAAGCACAAGCTACCCCACCCCAGGAGACCACCCAGGTGGAACCAAGGAGCTTTGAATACAATGATTTTCATGAGAAGAACTGTTATGCTATTCCCCTCCCATGTTACTTGCTGGAACAATTTCAGAAACCAGGAAAATAAGTCACTTATTGGATTATAAGTTTACTATACAAGAACAGTCCTCAGGAGCAGCAGGGTACAAGAGGCACATAGGGCAGAGTCTGTGGAAGGGTAAGTTTCTGAACCTTTCTGTGTGTACTGCCCATCCTGGTCATCTCCATGTCAGTCATTCAGAAGTTCTAAAACTGTTGTTCTGGAAGACAATGGAGATTTGAATACATAGGAGAGATTGCTCAGGTCACTGGCTGCTGGTGACTTATTCAGCCTTCAGCCTCCCCCCTTGTTTCAGAGGGTAGAGGCTAAACTTCTCAACTCTGTTATCCCATGACTGGTTTATCCTGGCAACTAGCCACCCATCCAGAGGTACTGAGGGTCCCCAATATAGTCATATCCATAGTGTGCAAAAATCCTATCACTTCCGAAACTCCAAGATTATAAGAACTATATGCCAGGAAAGTGGGATAAAGACCTTATATTATCATCATCACCACCACCACCATTATCACCACCATCACCACCATCACCATCTTCATTATTATTACAAATCTCTCTAAGCAAAGCTCCAGGCACATGTGCTTCATTCCCTCTAAGAATCTTAACAGTTTCAGCGTATCCTGGGCACCCTGCCCTGCTTCCCTAAAGAGCATGCACTTCCGTCCTTCCATCTTAAGCCATCCACAGTCACAGGAGGACACCTTTGCTCTCCTGCATGCTTTGCACACATAGATAGGATTTACTGTACAGATAGAGTTAGAACTCTAGACTTGGAAAACCTGCTTTTGTTGGCAACAAAACTAAGATTCTCATCTTGACTACACAGATCATTCCAGCTTCGCAGAAGTTTAGACATTCCAGAGACCCCCAAGAAGATTCTCTAACAGAGATGCACCCAGTGTCAAGCAGGGAGCAGTTTGGCTCAATATCTTAGTCTAGGCAGCCTGAGACTACCTTGACAATAAGGAAGAAGCTGAGGCTTAGGTGGTGGAGCAGGAGTCAGGCCACAGATGGCTTTCTGTGGGGAAGCTGAGAATTTGTCACTAGGATTAGAGAGAGTCACACGTGTTCCAGGCAAGCAAAGTCCACATGACTATAGTCGACAGCCCTAACCCAGATGTTCACAGTTAAGAAATGGAGTTAGAATTCTCTCACAGATGAAAATGTGTCTTTGAAAATTCATCTGCATGTGATGCTGGAGATTAGAGGTTTATTATTGTGGTTTAGGCCTAGAGGAGAAACAGAACTGGGGCAGGGAAGTTGTTTGTCTCTCTTTACTTCCTCATTTTTGAGAAGTCAAGTAGGTCAATGCAGCAGCAGGAGAATGTGTGTGGTCTGCTGTGACCTTGGCAAATGTCTTCTGGAGCAGGGCCTCACTGGTAGGTACCTGCTGGGCTTCTACCCCACGCAGAGTCAAGGCCAAGTACACAGTTTGATTACATCATCCTAATCTTCATCATATCTACAATTCTTGAGCTCCCAGAATGCTGGCCCTAGAAGTCATCGGCCCAAAATAGTGTCCTAGCATGGGTTGAAATCCATATTATTATGGGTTCTATTTTATAGATGAGGAAATTGAGGCATTGGGGAGTTTACATAATTTGGCCAATGATGATAAGTGGGAATTAACAGGGCAGGGATTTGAGTCTGCCTTATTTACTTGGGTTAATTTGATTCATGGACTTTATTAGCTCTTAGCCCTGTTGTCACACAGTGTTAATATTTGTATCAAGTTGTTCCAAAGCTACGCTCTGAGTAAAGTGAGGCAGTTCAGAGCAGGGGTGACTTTGATAGAAATGAAGTAGCTTATTGGGTTAAATGCCCTAGTGCAAAACCCGTGGAGATAACCATCCTATGCACTTGTTTCCACTGGTGGACTAACTGACAGATGTTCTCCATGATCACCAGGTCTCCACTCACTCACAATGGCATGAAGATAAACAGAGCATAGGGAAGGATGCTCTGAAGGGAGATCATATTGAAGAGCAGAAGTATGGATTGGGTAAAAGTGTGTGGTAATGTGGAGATGGATATGAAATTTGTATTTCTGGGATGCGGAGGACAGACAAAAATTATGCTAGGAAAACAGGTAGGGTAGATGTCACAATGGCATGCATCATGAGCTTGGACTTGATCCGTCAGCTATACAGAGCTAGAGAGCATAACCTGTGTTATGTCTGTGTGTGCATGTATGTGTATGTTGTGTACATTTATACATGTGCTTGTGGAGACCAGAAACTGATGTCAGGTATCATCCTCAATTGCTTCCCACCTTATGTTTTAAAACAAACTCTTTGGCTGAATCTGAAAGTCACTAATTCAGCAAGATGGGTTGGGTATTAAGCAACCTTGGGAATCCTCCTGTCTCTACCTCCCCTATACTGGAATTATAAAATTATAGGCACCAGACAACCTGTGGTAGCTTGAATAAAAATGGCACCTATAGGCTCATAGGGAGTGGAATCATTTGAAAGGATTAGGCTATTTGGCCTTGTTGGAGTGAGTATGGCCTTGTTGGAGGAAGTGTGTCACTGGGAGTGGGCTTTGAGCTTTTAGAAGCTCAAGCCAGGCCCAGTGACTCACTCTCTCTTCATGCTGTCTATTGATCAAGATGTAGAACTCTCAGCTACCTCTCCAACACCATGTCTTCCTACGTGTGGCCATGCTTCCTACCATGACGATAATGGACTAACCCTCTGAATGTAAGCCTGCCCCAATTAAATGGTTTCTTTCTTAAGAGTTGCTATGGTTATGGTGTCTCTTCACAGCAATACCACCACATCTACCTTTTTACATGGATGCTAGGGACTCAAACCTAGGTCTTCATGATTGTAGAGCAAGCATAATTCCCCACCTCTAGAACTAGGGGATTTTAATAGCAATGAAGAAGTCTGGGGAGACTGTTTAGCTGCAAAATCACTTACTAGACAAACAGAAGGGCCAGAATTTGTAGCTTCAGCACCCAGACAAATGCCAGCAGGATGCGGTAGCCCTCTTGAAATTCCATCAGGCAAGAGGCAGAGAGAGAGGGAGGATCCTCTCTAGCTGAACTAGCCAAATTATCCAGCTCTGGCTTCAAGCTACAGACCCTGCCACAATATATAAGCTGGGGAAAGTGGAAGGAAGACACTAAACATCAACTTCTGGCCTCTTCACACATGTGCACAAATGTGAGCCTACACCTGCATAAAGAGATGTGCCCACACAAGTGTAAAGCATGCATACACACATGTGTATCACACCCACAAACTTTTTTTAGAAAAAAATTGGTAAGAGAAAAGAGAATAATCCTTCAGAGTGCCTTTGGGGACGCATCCACTAGCGACAGGTGGAAGATGAGCTTGAGGATGGAAGGCAGAGGTGCAGGTAAGAGACTAATCAATAATTCAACTCATCAATTGCAAGCGCATGAAAAATTAAAGCAACAATAGGCGAACAGAGACAAAGCTGGCGCTAGACAGATGAGAAAGGTTTGAGAAGTTCAGTAGCTAGTTGGATATGGTAAAGAGAGGCAGAAGAACCAGAGAACACTCTGGGGATTAGTGGGGAGGCAAGTGTGCAGTGAACCTGGAAATCAAGATTGGCAGTTATTGGGGTGGGGGCATGTGTTTGAGATGTGTTGCATTTGAAGTACTACAAAACAGACACAAAATTGGTGAGCAGTTGACACAAGTCTGACTCCACAAGAGAGAGATAGGTGTAGCTTCACTATTGCATGGTAGTTGAAGGTTTGGGATGGGAAATGTTCCCAGAAAATTCAGAAATTGCTGGATGATTAGACAGGCTAGAACTCTACAAAGGGTTTGTGTTTATTGTACTTGAAGAAACAAAGGAGGGAGTGAAGATGATTCAAAGCCATCAACAAAGTGGGTGAAGTAAGGCAGTGTTGGGAAGCGAAGTGTGCCAACATTAAGATGAGCCACTTGGAGATCGGTTCTGATTATGTCTGGGAAGGACTTACAACTCTGTGTCTGGTGCTCTTGGTGTTAGTCTATGGACCTGAATCAGCAAAAGGGCAGAGTGGAGACCAACAAGGTCCATGAGCCTTCAGTTCTGCAGTCTGAACCACTAGAAACTCTTGCTTTATTGGTTGCCTGTGGCTTTCTATCCACCTTCATCACATCCAGATGAGTAATACTAAGGTGTGGTGATGCTTGAGGTTTCCTAATGGGTGTCTTCATGCAGATATGCTTCCTTATCTCCACTGTGAGATCTTGGTCCAGTTCTCCTTGGTGGTCAGGATCCATCCCTCCAGCCAGCACAGCAAGTTCCCTCTTTGCTGTTGCTTAGAGGCTTGTGAATCCAAGTCCACAGTCAGGCAGAAGTCTATGTTCCAGCTCAATAGAGTCTTTGTTGTATCCTTGGTGAAAAGATTCCTTCCTTTAGAACTAAGATCTCTAGGTCAGCATAAAATAGGGTTATGGGAACAGGAAGGGAAAATGTGGGTCACTGGGGGTGATGTTGGATGGCACCACATCCATACCCAGCTATTGCTTCCTGACCATGAGACAAATGGTACCTTATGTTGGACCCTAATTCACAGTACATGCTTGCCGGGCATTGGTGGCAGACGCCTTTAATCCCAGCACTCAGGAGGCAGAGGCAGGCGGATCTCAGTGAGTTCAAGGCCAGCCTGGTCTATGGAGCAAGTGCCAGGATAGGCTCCAAAGCTACACAGAGAAACCCTGTCTCGAAAAACAAACAAACAAAAAACCAAAAAGCAACAACAAAGAGAAAGAAACAGTACATGCAGTCTCCTGGAGACCCTTGTCCTATCCCTGTGAGCTGGCACTGTCAATGTCTTCCAAAGGCCATTTCACTATTCTACTGAGCCAGTTTCTTCCAGATGCTATGGGACATGACAAGACCAGTGAACTGAGGGAGTGGGGACTATCACCATACTTCTTTTGCTCTGAAGTGAATTCTTTGAGAAGCAATTCTGTGTGGAAGATGATAGAAGTCACACTCTCCCCCTATACTCCTCACAAACTGGTCACACTCCAGGCTCAGGATATTCTTTGTTGTGTCTGTAATGTTCTTTTCTTTAACCACAAATGGATCACCAACTCACTTCCTTTCCTGTTATCCAATATCCTCAGGCCCAATCATAGCCAGTTGTCAGTCTTACCTTGTCCTCCATGTTCTGTCATCTACCCCAGTCCTTACCATACTCCAGTGAATTACAGGATCTCAGTTTCTTATCCATCTCACAGAGTGTTAGCTCCTGGGGGCTGGGGTTATGGTCTGTTAGTCTCACTTCTGTATGCAGTGGGCAGTGCCTGCACATACCCAACACATAGCAAACACTGCTGTAATGAACACACACAGAGCACAAGCCCAGTAGAAGAGGGTAAGGCAAATATGGTAGAACAAGATGCATGTTGTAGGAGGTAGACAAGTAGTATAAGACAATTCTGGGTGATGGGATGTACATGAGAGTCTTCGCTCACCAATCTGCTTGAGTCCAGCTGATCGTTGCTTAGAAGAATGTCCACAAAAGGTGACCAGATCTTCACTGCTTTTTTTTTTTTCAAAGAAGCCACAAATTGTGTTTTGCTGTGAAATCTCAAGATTTTACAGTTGGCAACTAGGCCTCTGGCCTACAAGGTCAAGGACAGTGGTCTGGCTCTACAGGACAATGGGTTGAGCCACAAGCCTTACAAATACAGACATTCTGTAAAGTTGGGGGCCTGCAGCATGTTGTATGAACCCAACTATGCTCCATGGGGACCCCCCAAGACCAATACTCCAATCCCAAGAGTAAAAGGCATGTCTACCCCAGGTACTCTGAGACATCATTCCACAGAGACCCCCACAGAACAGCCCCAGATGCCAAGGGGACCTGATTCATCTTTCTGGGTCCTTCTTCACACAGTTTAGAGGTAAAGCCAAGCATTTTGGAACTGAGTCTCCAGGGCTCTTGGATAATTTCTACGAAAGACTCAAGAAGGTGTTACAGAGCCTTCCACTAATGGGGACCTGAGCAATCCCACCCCCTCTGAAGGATGGAGGTGTGACCATGTGTATGCAATGAGCAGATCACACCACACAGATAAGGAGCACTGGGAACATACAGGAGTGGGTAAAAGCACAGACTCTACAGCTATTAATATTTCTGCAACATGAAGATTACACCCAAGACTCCCAGCAGATGCCTAAAACCACAGCACTGACCTAGAAAACTATTGTTCTGACGTATAGTACGCAGTGATTGTGCCTTCTCCATGGCATCTCTGTCTTATCTGAATTGCCAACATTGCTACTTGTGGGCTTTGTGTCCTTTTTAAAGTAAAATAAGTGATACTTAAACACAGCACTTGGTACTGGCAGCCAAGAAGAGTATAAAATGACTGACAGGTGGCAACAGAGATTGCACATACCAGTCATGGGGTGCAGCTGGGCTGCAGGAGATTTCATCATGTTTTTCAGAATCATGAGTTATTTCTTTCTGGAACTTTCCATTTAATGCTTTCAGACCACAGTTGGCTCTGGGTAGCTGAAACTATGTGTAAGGCAGGGTTGTGTATGTGTAGCTTATAGCATCATCATGAGAATTAAATAAATGGATTCTCAGTAGGTCTGACATATGTGAAGAACATAGTATGTGCTAATTAAAACCCCAAAGGCCATGAAGCAAAAGCGATCCTTTTCTCGTTATGAGTCCACTATCTCAGGTGCTTTGTTTTTGTGATAGATACATTTTAAGATAGCTATTACAATCATACTCAAGCAGTTTGCATAATAGAGCCAGGTGTCACTTAGTCTTCTAGTCTGTACTTAATCTCATTCTCATAGGCTGCCAGGCTGGGGAAATAAAGGCTCTTGCCACCAAACCTAATGACCGGACTTTGATCCCAGGATCCCGCATGATGGAAGAGGAAAGTTGACTCTCATAAGTGGTCCTCTGATCTCTGATCACAGGGCATGTGTGTACCTACACACACACACACACACACACACACACACACACACACACACACAACAATAAAAGACTTAAATCTAGCTGCCAATATCCATTTTGGCCATAAATGTAAAAATCTTTACCAGCAAATAGAATCCAGCAATATAAAAGAGGAAATATTTCACAATCATGTGGGGTTATCCTGAAAATTCAAGGTCTGTACAACCATGAAAATGAGTCAGCATGAGTAACTTATTTAAGAGATTTATTAATTGACTATTTCTGTAGATTCAGGGAAAGCACTAAAAAAAATGCATCTTCCAGTAAACTAGGAAAAAAAATAAGAAATAGAAGGAAACTTTTATAACTTGATTTAAAAAAAAAAGAGTTTACAAAAAAATAAACAAAATAAAAAACTATAGTTAGCATCACAGTTAATGGTAAAAGACTGAGTTCTTCCCCGGATTGGAAGGTTCAGAGCTCGCAATGTCTTTTCAACATGCTGGGAGTTGCAGTCAGTGCAATGAAGCAAAGGAAGAAAGTAGAAGCATGCAGGAGAAGTTCACTGTTTTTGTGTGCAGACAGAATGCAGAGGAACCCCAAGAAGGCTACAAAAACACCACTGCAAATAAGAACTGAATTCAGCACACTGCATTATACAGTTATTTCACCAGCATGACTGCTAAACATGAGCTGAACAGGAACAACACCAACAGACATGCCGAAGCGAATGGGGGAAAGCCCTCCACCCTCCACCAAGAACTACAGGCAGCTAAGGAACACCGAGAGTGGGAGAAATAGGCTTCTCCAGACATTGTCCAATACCAAATGTCAGGTTTGAAAACAGACATGCTTGTGTGTATGTGCGTGTTCATGTGTGTGTGTGTGTGTGTGTGTGTGTGTGTGTGTGTGTGCACACGTACACATAAGCATGTAATAATAATCAATGAAAAAGAGGCCATGAATTGGAAAGAGCACAAGGAAGAGTATCTGCAACAGTTTGGAAGGAAAAAAGAGAGGGGAAAATGATATAATTACAATCCCAAAAATAAAAAATGATTTTTAAAACACATTTTATTTCTGAAAACAATCAATGAGCAAGTAGACTTTTTTGAATATGGACAAGTGGGTTGTAAAGGTTTCTAATGAAAGGCAGAGGAACTAGAATAGCCCAGATAATTTGAAAAAGATTGAAGTAGGGGAATCTACACTACCTGATTTTGAGACTTAAATAAAACTACAGTCCTCAAGGCATCACAGTAAAAAGACAGATTAACAAAACAAAATGTGGAATATAAATATGGCCAATCGACTTTTGGCAAATGTTCAAAGGTGATTTAACAAAAAGAGAGTTGTTTGAAGAGACAATGCTGAAAAATTTGGATATTAATACATACGTAAGCTAAAATGAATTACAACCTGCACGCTCAGTTTATGCACTATTTAATGTGTTATAGATCTAAATGTAAAACTGTAGAAGAAAATTGTCAAGTCAGGCCACGTTCTTAGAAATAATGTCAAAAGCATAGACCATAAAAGAAAGAACCAATAAAATAAATGTCATCAAAATCAAAACTTTTAGTCTGCAAAGGGCACTGGCACTGGTGAAGGTGGAAAGGCAAACTGAACACTGAGAGATTCTTGTAAATCACATATCTGATAGTAGGTTTGCATTCAAAATAGAAAAAGACCTCTAAAATGAAAACTCAACAGTAAGAAAACAAACAACTTAACACAAGAAGATGGGAATTTTTAGGCAGAGTCATCTTTAAAGCTGATATAGCCACAAATGACATGAAAAGCACCTAACCATTTAGTCAGTACAAAGATACAAACTATAACCACAGGGCTATGGGACATTTGGCTATAGACAGTGAACAGACTGGTGTCTTAAAGGCCTAGTCCCCAAGGTGGAAGACATCATGAAAACTTTGAGAAACAAGCCCCTGTGAGGAGCTCTTTAAGTCACTGGTGGTGTGTTCCCTATTGGGAACAGTCCCTAGTGGGACTGTGAACCCCTGGCTTCTGTTCATTCTTTTTGCTTTCTGACCATGAAATAAGTGGTTTGGGGCTGACATGTTCCCTCACCATAGGTGTCAAACACTGGGGTCCATGGATCATAGACTGGGAGCTTCAAAACTGTGAGCTGAAAATCACCTTTGTAAGTTGATTAGCTCAGGTATTTGTTATCATAATAGAAAACTTGTCAATATAAATTAAAATAACTAGTATTTTAAAAACCCTAAATCTGACAGTCCTAAACACTGATAAGAATGAAGGGCTACTATAATACTCTTCTACCTATCCATGGAGATGCAAAATGGTAGAACCACTTTGGAAAACAGTTTGCTGTGCACTTATCATGGCACACAATTCCACTCCTAAGCCTTTACCCAAGGAAAGTAAAATGTATCCACTGCAGTGAGGGATTCCATAGAACCATTCCGTCTGGCTTGAATTCTTGAGTAATAGCACCTAGACTTTGAACTGCCATTTGTTTAAAGTTAGTGGTTGGTACCTTTTGTTTAAAGTCAGGGATTCTTATCTGAGTTCTTCTCAAAGGAATTTCAAAGCCTTTGCAAAACTTAGTCTTGAGAGGACTTGGCAAACAAGGCCTCGTGGCTGAGAATTGCTTAAGCAAATGTTTCCTTAAACAACTCCAAGTAAGAGGTTTTGGTACATTGAAATTAGTTTGCTAGAGGTGATTTCTATAGAACAATAAAAGGAGGCTTTTGCAAAACCATGAGTATTTAGTCCATCAGAAACTAGACCTTCCTGCTGCAGAGAGCCTAAAGTTCATCTTAGAGTGACCTGCACAAAACAGAACACTAACAATCCACACAAAACCCCATGTGCAAATATTTAGGAATGTTACTCATAAATGCCAGAAAGTGTAGACAACTCTCAGTTGGTGAGTGGGTAAACAAAGGAATGTGCATATTAGGTAATAATCAACAATTAAGAAGAATGATCATTGACACACAACATGGATCCCAAAGGCACTCTACTGAGAGGGGCATGAACGGATCAGAAGGTGGCTCAATTCCAGGACAGAACACTCGAAAAGGCCTGTAGAGACTTTCTGTACATCTGGACCGTAGATGAGTAGTTGTGAAGGGTCAGGGTTGAGGATGTGGGTTGTAAAAAGAGATAGGATTGGCACACAGTAGGACAGCAGGAAGGGACTAGGGAGAGGCCTGAATACTTCAATAGTGTAATAGTGGAATACTTGTCAAAAATGTATAGAACTCTGTGTGCCACCCATAATTTCTTAAGTGATCTTTTCTGTCTTTCCGCCTCCTCTTCCACATAGATCCCTGAGCCTTGAGAAGAGGGATTTGATGAAGACATCCCATTTAGGACTGGGTGCTCCAAAGCCTCTCACTTTCTGCACATTCCCCATTTGTGGATCTCTTCCATTTTATTTCTTTAAGACAGGGTCTCTCACTGAATCTGGGTCTCACTGATTCAGCTAGACTGGTTAGTCAGAGAGACTCCTGTCTCTGCCTTCTCAGTCCCTGGCTATGCCTGTGGGTGCTAATGATACAAACCTAATCCTCATTCCTGCATGGCAAGCACTGCTGACTGCCCTCTCCCCCGGGCCTCTCAAGCATGTAATTTTGTAAGAACTGTGACAGTGTTTCTAAACTACACCATTGGGACCTGACCCTTTTGTCAGATAGTGCTCATCTAGCTTTGTTGGTAAAGCAAATGGTCCTTTAGGAACCTGAGAGACATAGTTTAGGGTCCTTTTTCCAGCCACAGCTAAGCATATACTGGCCTTGGCCTGCCCTTTTGGTTGAACAGAAGGAACAGAAGTTGAGAGAATCACTTCAAGACACCAAGCTTTTGCACTGAAGTTTGCTTCATCGACTCTAGTCACCCTCACCTAGTCCTGTTAAACCCAAGAGATGACCAAATTCTGTCAACCAGAAAATTCTGAAATGCCAGGATGAAAAATACAGTAGGCTTACAGCTGTGACCAAATTACATCTGGAATTCTCAGCTTGGCAGACACATAGTACTGTCGTGCAGCATGTTAGAAGGAGAATGAAGAGTTGAGTATGAGAATAGAAGAGGTGCCCCGCCCTTCCACCCTCTCCTTGTAAGGATGGACCAGCAATTCCCAAGCCAAGTCTTGCTTCTCATGACTAAAATGGGATTAATAAAAATACCAGCTGTATAGTCAGGGTGGTGAGATGGTGAGACATAAGATATGTGGAAGCGCTTTGCAATGGCACCCCAGTTCCACTCTTGTTCCTATGATGAACGTCTGGGTTACGCCTTAGCACAGTGGCCCAGTCACTGACCCTACAGCTCCAAGGGAAGTCTCTTTCATTTTCTCCCAGAGAGATTCTGAGACTGAAATAGTGTGTGTGGGGGGGGGGAGGGGCGCTGATAGGATAGGAGCAGTTGGTGACAAAGAAAGAAAATTCTCATCTTTTAATAATGCCAAGGGCTCCAGTTTTAGGACACACAAACAAATAGTGAAGCACGGTGACCTGAGGCCAGCTGAAGGACCTCGGAACAAAAGCTGTACACAATATAGCCTTCAGCTCTGCAGCTCAGTGGAGTCAGCCCAGGCCTGTGGCTGCTGGAATAGAGGACCAGGGTCCTGCTTGGAGACCCAGCCCCACGGTCAAATGTCAGCTCATCAATACTAAAAGAACAGAAGGGAACCTGCTGTCTGCTGGGGCCTTTGTTTCTTTGTTTTTAATTAATTAGTCTTTTGTTCATCCATCTGCACAGCAAAGAACGTCTCCTGCAATCCTTTCAAAGCCCAACTCCCCCGCATGTATCTGCATTAGTGAAAGCTAAATAAAATCTGTGGTTTTGGCGCATTGCCTTGGTCACATGATGAAGTAGGCCTTTGAAGGGCTCCTTTTTTTTTTTTAAACAAGTGTTTATTGAATGACTGTTATTCATTCAACAAACATGTCATGAATACCTACTGTGCCTCTGGCCCTGTAACTGGTGTTAGGGACACAGGGAAGAATGCAGTCCCAGTCTGATCTCAGAATGTTCAATAGGGAAGGTCAAAGTCCACACCAATTAACACAGGCCTGACAGAAATGTTAATGACCAGAAGAGAGCTGATTGAGAGAAGGCACTCTCTGTGGTAAGGGCAGGTCTTTGGGGAAGACATGGAGGGTTTATTTCATCCATGCATTTGGGTGTTGATCAACTGTCAAAGGCCTGTCGTGTGTTCACTAGGTGTAGTGGTTAATAATGATGATGGCCACTTGACAGGATGCCTACCTAGGAGACAAACCTCTGCATGTGACTGTGAGAGGGTTATAGGTCAAGTTGATTGAAATGGGAACACCCATCCAAAACATTGATGGTGTTGTTCCATTCTGGGCCCTGCACCACATAAAAGGGACAAAGCAAGGTGAGCTTCACGAGCATCCCGGAGTTCATTTCCTTCTGCTGTCTGGCTACAAACACACTCTTGTCACTGCCACCATGATGGGTTATAACCCCTCAAACTAAAATAAGCTCCCCTTCCTTCGCTGCTTCCCTGAGGTAATTTGTCACAGCAATGAGAAAAGTCACAAATACACTGCACTCTAATAGAAAGTGAGTGTGTCACACAGATGCTGGGTATGCTGGGTGCTGTTCTCAATACTGTCCAAATGTGACTCCCGTGAAGCTCCTTAATGTGTCTCCCTGTGGTGTGTCTGTCTGGTGCTCCATTGCAGGGAAACCAGAGTGGAACCTGGGATGGCTTGGGGTAGGGAAAGGCAAAGACAGGAGCTACTGTTATTGTTTTGTTTAAAAAGAAGAGAAATGCTGAGACATGACACATATTGACTATAAGTTTATTATAAGGCCCGGCAGAATGGGGAGACTAAGAGGAACAGGGGTAATGGCTGACCGCCATGGCCGGTCGCCATAGAGAGGCAGAGAGAGAGCATAGGTGGGAGACAGAGTAAAGAGAAAGCAGAGACAAAGCAGAGCGGGGAAACAGAGGAAACAGAGAGAGTAAATGGGCAGGGATCTATCTTTTAAAGGGGTCCTCTGTATCTGCATGCAGACTTAGTTCCCATGGAACCTTGGGCTGACCAGGGTACTGCCTGTTCCACCAGGTAACAGGGGCAGGCCAGCATAATGCCTGAACCTTTCAGCTACTAATTTCACGAAGCCTTGATTGTGGATGGGAAGAGTCCAGGCACAAGGGCAGGGCTGGAATTTGGAGGCCCCAAGTTTTTATGATCCTGTGTGCAAGCTGTAGACCTGCCCTTGGGTGCGCTTTTGTGGCTCTGAGGGCAGGAGTTGGGTTCTAGATAATAATTGCATAGATTTGCTTAGTAAACACTGGGTAACCATAGGATAATTACATGTTCTTACAGAGACAGGGCTCAGTAATTACCTTCAATGGCCCCAAAGTATTATTTAACACATATTCTGGTTTATAAGGCAGAAATAATGATGAATTTGCTTGGTAATTACCCAGCACTCAGCCAGTACATATTCTGCCAGTAGCTGATCCTTAGCCCGTCATTAGGGGCTAGCCGTTGCTTTGGTAAATAGAAGTTCTTCTTATTATCGGTCTCTAGGCACATAAAGCATCATTAAGACACCATTAGTGACATTTCTCCAAAGGGTAAATACAGGAGTCTGTGTGAGACACCTACATTCCTTGGGCCAAAAGCTTTATTTCTGTCTTCTGAAAGGGGCAATGGAGGGAACAAATTCTAACAAGCTCCAAGCATTGTGGCATCTCCTTCATGAAGCTGGGTGAAAGAAAAGAGACCTGGCTTGGCGCAGATAACAGAAAGGAATCAGAGCACCACTCTCTTCAAGGCAAAAAGGGGTTGTTCATTTGTTTGCTTTTTTAGCTTATGAAAATGGCCGTGCCCAGTTTAGGTGGGGCTCTAGGACTGGCAACACTACCCTGTGGTGGGCTGGGTCAGCACACTGAGTGCCAGGGCAAGCCACAACCTCTGGATGTATTTATTGGCAGAGTCCTTGTGGTTCCTTCTAAGATGGGGCCTGAGAGCTCCACACACGGCCTGGACCCTGTATGGGGACACCCCGCTTCTCTAGACATTTGGGATACATATGGAGTACATATGGGGCCAGAAGAGAAGGACAGCAGATACAAGAACTTGAAGATGCAAGGCCAGACTCAGTCTTTGTCCTTGACAGAGGCCTTGGATCAGAAGCCTGACATGGTTAGTCAGTCAGAAGGCAATAATTTGAAGGCCACAGCTCCAACTGCCCTTGGCTCAACCACTAGCACCAGAAGTAAACACTTTGTAATCAATAGGGGCTTGAAGAGGGTGGCCATCCATTATGGGCAGGGCAGGGAGTAGGCTGCCTGGAGCAAACAGAGCACTCATTACCATTCCATTCCACTCTGACCCACCCAATTTCAGGGGGTGGGGGTGGACAGCAACTGCCAAGGCAGATGGCTAGTTCCAGTGGCCCATTTCTTCTGTAACGAATTCCAGGGCTGACTTTGACTCTAGAAGTGACTTAAGTGGCAGTGGAAGGCAGTAAGAGGAAGCTCAGAAAGTTCAGGTTAAGATAGAGAGACCTGGGTTCAAATCCCAGCCCCGTTTCTTATTGGTTCTTTGATCTTTGACAGTCCTGAACTTTGGCTTCCTCATTTATACCTGAGAGACTGTAAACTCCTTCAGCACAAAGGCCACATTCAGTATGCCACAGAAGACCCTGCACCCAGCCTGCTAACTTCTAAATAATCGACATTTATGTGAAAACTAGGGAAGTCCACCACACGTTTAATTTACACAGCTCCATCCTGTATGTGTTCACTGAAGAACAAAGAGAAAGCAAATGAAATAATCATTTAAATGATAGAGGAAATTTTTCTTGATAGTCTGCTTGGTGCTCAAAGTGATGCTGAAATTAAAGATGCAAGCTGCTCTCTGCAGTTGTCCCATCCATGCTGGGTGCAGAAGTGTCTGTGCTTTAATCCTGCACTGTGGCATCTATATCATATCATCTTATATGTAATTTGTAAGTGTATTTTTATTTGCTTAAAAACTTTTTCAGTGTGTTTGAGTGTTTGCCTGTGTGGATGCTGGGAATTTTGTGTGTGTAGTGCCCAGAAGGGTGTCAGATCCCTGGAATTGGAGTTACAGACAGTTGTGAGCCATCATGTGGGTGCTGGGAGTAGGACTAAAGTCCTCTGGAAGAGCAGCCAGTGCTGTTAACCACCGAGCCATCTCTCCAGACTGCTTTGACTTGTTTTTGATCATGGGAAACCACTGTCTTGATGTCTTTTTGTCATTTAGTTACAAATTTGGACCTACATGATTCACTAGTAAGTTCTACACTTACTGATGGCACGAGTCACGTGATGGTTTCCCTTCCATTCCTTAAGATTGCATGCTGGAAGAGTAAACAGAATTCTTTGTCACAGCCTTAAGTGTTTCCATATTTAAACATAGGAAGAAACCATGGGAAATAATATTTAAGGCTTAGGTGTAACAGTGTTGGTCCCAGTGTGACAGTCTCATTTCATTATGGCATCTCTTCCTGGTGCACTGAAAAGATGTGCCTTTGTATATAGGTGCTAGAGAACTTACATACTGCATATATACAGGTATGGTGTTTTTCATTCTGCCTTATAAATGGCCAAGGTGTTTCTGGAGGGATTTTGGTTGTACCCATTACTGCCTTGGGATGTGTGTTGAGCTTTTGGGTTCTCTTTTTTGGCCACCGTGAGGGACCACGTATTGAGAATTAGTGTTAGATATAAGCAGCTGTTGTCCAGCTTCATTACCTTTTGGTCCAGCAGCTCAAGAGTTAAGTTAAGTTAAGTTAAGTTAAGGTCAAGAGTTTGATACAATCCAGACCTCCTGAGTATCAGTTCAAAGCTGGCACCTGCAGCACAGTTTAACTCACAGAAGCTTATTGAATATTTATGAGATGTCCAGCAAATTGCTGGACACAGAGTCCATTGCCATCGAAATACAGCACCTTGAGCACAGGCTACAAACAGCTCAACTGATAGTTTATACAAATGTAACAGGTATCACACTAGCCCAAAGTATGGCGAATCTTGGCATTTTGTCTGAACTTGGAGGCAACTGCTGGGAAGAATGAAATAGACAGGTACTCACTCACACACACTCATGCAGAATCAACCCTAGTCCTTGTCATTGGGGCCATCTCTTCTCTGTCCTAACTAGTAACTGTTGAAATAAAATTCCAATTTAAAGCCACCGTGTACCCATCTTGTTTTTACCAGGTTTCAAACAAAAGAAGAAAATACGATGTGCTTTCTACCACTTGCGTGCTACCTACAACCTGCCCTTGCTCTGCCCTACCATAGAGGAGGGAATGTGACAAGGACATACAATCCCCTGTCCCATGTGAAGTGACAAGGAACCTGGGCCAGGTTCCCCAGGAAACCTCCACAGGAAGGTCAGAGTTGGAAAAAGAATATGACTGGAGAATGAGTCTATGAACTGTGTCTGTTGATGGTCCCTGCCACATACCTCTCAACCTTTTCTTCAAAATAGGATTCTGATTTATTTGGGAGGTAGAGGGATGACTCTATCCTTAAAGGTAAACATGGTACCCAAGCTGGAAAATAAGGAAAGTCAATCCTTTGATCACTGTGACTAATGCATGAATGGGTATGTATGAGACCCAAGCTGTCCTAGTCAAGCCCATGCCCCAGAATATAAAGAGGGAATCATTCTCTTTCTATGGAAAGAGACATAAATTACAGCTGCAGGACCTGCCTGCAACTTGAGCCAATGTGGAGAAACAGACCTACACCACATCTGGGAACACTGGACTCCGGGAGCAACTCTACCTAGCAGTCTGGGCCCACCAACATTCCATCAGGGATATGGCAGGGGCTCATGAAGTCCCACCCCTTTCTGAGCTATAGGTAGTTAGTGGTTCACTATGGGAAGAGGGGGATCACATCCTCAGTGGTGTAGCCACTGACAAGCTGCCCTTCCTCAAGTGAATAGTTTCCCCCTACCCCACAATGCTCATGAAAGAAACCCTCATTAAATGTAGCCACACAGATACAGACAGACAGACAGACAGACAGACAGACAGACACACACACACACACACACACACACACACACACACACACACACACACACACACACACACACGGGCAGGAATTAAGAGGGGACAGGGCAATTAAAGTTGGTCTTATTTAAAGATAAGATTCCAAACACATTGGATGTCACTTAAAAGAGGAGGAACAACAGGAAAGGCCTGGATGATGGCAAAAAGAAAGCCCTAGGGCAGATGCAGAGGCCTTTGGATGGTTCACTTGTATATATCATAGAAAATATGGGGATATGGGTGCATGTCATAAAATTCCCAACACCAAGAAGAAGAATTTATACTTGAACCTCTGGAATCTGAATCCTGAGACAGTCAGGGAAAGGCACACCTAGACACAGTGGCATCTCCTAAACTGACTGGTCCTCACTTGGGGAAATCCCTGCCATGTGTGCCAGATGCTGTACACGTGTGGTTAACATTGTTCCTTTAAAGAATCACAGGGATTCTTCTGTGGGCAAGCCACACATTCTCATTAGCTGTGGTCAGGAGGAGTGCCTCCCTCCTCCGGAGGAATTCTAGCTGACAGACTGCTCTAGGGCACGTCTTTTAGGGAAACTGATTCATCTTCTCTCTTGGATGGCTGTGGGGGATGCACACCTGTGTCCTGAGATGACTTCAGAGAAAGAAAGGAGACAAAAAACACTGTTGGGGCCCAGCTGCCTCAGCAGACACTCCAACAGTGGTCAGACTCAAGGGCAGCCATTCCTGGTGGGAAGGCAGCAGTGGGCTTGTTTACGCCTGGTGCCTGGGAAGCCCCACTGGAGACCATTCCTCTGAGTTTGGCCGTAACAGACAGCTTGGGCTGGGGGAGTCTGACATCTGGGCTTAATTTGGTTCCCCATTCCTCCTTTCCATCTACATTCTTCAGCCATTGCAGAATGCAAGTTTCCCAAAGATGCTTTGAAGGTAGAGGCCCAAACAGGGTAGAGGTAGTCACACCCTACTCCCATTTAACCTAAGAGAAGTCTGAAATGTGTACTTAAGAGGAGAGGGGGGAAATGAGAAGGAAAAAAGATCAATAAGTTTGACTGTACCCTCCCACAGGCAGATACCCCAAAGCAGTGTTTCACAGTAGATGAGAATTTGGGGTTCCTACATGCCCTGTGTATCTAATGAGCACCTTAACTTGCTAGTGGGTGGGTTTTTAATACATTTTTAAAAAGCAGAGATAGCTCTTGAAACAAAAAATAGCAAAATCTAAATGGCATAGAGCACTAAAGTTGATCACTTTTCGTCTTAATTAGGGTTTCTATTACTGTGAAGAGATACCACCATGGCCACAGCAACTCTTCTAATGGAAAGTATTTAATTTGGATTGGCTTACAGTTCAGAAGTTTGGTTCATTGTCATCATGGTGGAAAACATGGCAGCACACAGACATATTTGGTGCTGCAGAAGTAGCTGAGAGTTCTATACCCAGATCAGCAGGCAGCAGGAAGAGAGAGTCACTGGTCCTGGCTTGAGCTTCTGAAACTTCAGTGCCCACCCTCAGTGTCACACTTCCTCTAACAAGGCCACACCCACTCCAACAAGGCCACATTTACTCCAACAAGGCCACACCTCTTAGTAATAACACTCCCTATGAGCCTATGGGGACAATTTTCATTCAATCTACCACATTCCACTCCTTGTCCCCCATAAGCTCATAGCCATATCAGTGCAAAAATAAATTCAGCCCAACTTCAAAAGTCCCCAAAGCCTGCAACAGTTTCAATATTATTTAGAATTCCAAAGTTCTAGGACTCATGGCAATCCCTTAACTGTAAACCCCTGTAAAATCAAAATGAAAAAGCAGATATACAATATACAAGGACATAGAAGACATATTACTATTCCAAAAGGGGGGAAAGGAAACATAGAGACAAAATACTGGACCAAGGGAAGACAGAAAACCAGCTAGACAACTCCAAACTCTGCATTTCCGTGCCTAATGTTAACGTAATTGTCGGATCTCCAACTCCTTTCAGCTTTGTTGACTGCAACATATTTCTTTCTCTTGGGCTGGTTCTATTTCCTGTTAGCAGCTCTCTTGGGCAGGTATCCCATGGCTCTGACAACTCCAACATCGTGGGGTCTCCAAGGCAATCCAGGTGTCACCTTCACAGTTTTGCATCTTTCTGAACCTCATGCAGGGGCACCCCTGAAACCCACCTGGCCTCATTAACTTTCCTTAATATTGGTGGGAGATTCCATAACCCCTTTCTTGTATATAAAGGGAGAACCACCTGGCCAAAGCTACCAATGTCTGCAGCTGGCTAGGGATGGACATAGCCCCCTCATTTAAATACATTTTCACCAGCTTTCTGTTTTTGATAGTTTCTTTCACTTCCTAAACTTGGATGTCCTGGAACTTTATCTGTAGGCCAGGCTGGCCTTGAATTCAGAGATCCACCTGCCTCTGCCTCCCACGTGTTGGGATTAAAGGTATGCATCTCCACACTCAGCTCTAAGCTTTTTCTTTAATACCTTTGCATAATTTGGAAGCTTAGCTGGGTGGGGTCTTTCTCTTAGGTCACCACTCCCTTTATTCTGTTTAACATCAGGCTTTTCTTTATTTTTTTTTCCTGGGCCCTTTTCTCCTCAAACTGTACATTTTATGTTTTCCCTTGCTCATCTTGTTTATTTTCATTGTAGATATGAGTAAGTGTGGCCACTAATAATCAAACTACACAGTCAGTATGAAGCTGTCTGGAAATCTCCTCTGCCAAAGATGTAATGCTTCAAGTTAACCTAGGCAGATTTGTGGGGGTTTTTTGGGCAAGGGTAGAAAGAAGCCACATTTTTTTAAACAAAATATCATAAGAACAGTCTTTAGGCCACATACTAATATTCTTCTCCTCTGAAACCTCTTGAGCTGAATTCACCACCACTGTCTTCCATGATCCTGCTAGTCTGGCCCAATAAGCCCTACTTAAAGCAGTCAACTGCTTTACTAATCCAAAGTCCCAAAGTTCACATTCCTCCAAACAAAAGCATTGTCTGGCCAATCACAACAATACCCTACTCCTGGCACAAACTTCTGTCTTAGTTAAGAGTTTATTACTGTGAAGAGACACCATGGCCATGGCAACTCTTATAAAGAAAAATATTTAATTGGAGTTCATTTAGCCCATTATCCTCAGGGCTGAAAGCATGGTGGCACACAGACAGACTTGGTGCTGGTCAGGTAGCTGAGACTTCTACATCCAGATCAGCAGGCAGCAGGAAGAGAGAGTCACTGGGCCTTGTTTGAGCTTCTAAAACCTCAAAACCCAGCCTCAGTGACAGACTTCTTCCAACAAGGCCACACCCACTCCAACAAGGCCACACCTCCTAATAGTGTTGCTCCCTTTGAGCCTGTAGAGGCCATTTTCATTCAAACCACCACACTCCTCCATCATCACATATGACAGGAATTGAGAGGCTTCCATTGGTGGCTCTAAGAACTGATTCAAGGACCAGAGTTTTCCATCTGTGACACTGCCCTACTGAACAGCCCAAAGGGAAAAAGGAGATGCCTCAGGGTACAGTCCCCAGGAACCAATTCTGAGATGGGAGCAGAGTGCAGGACACTTAGTTGGGGGTGTTCAGGATTCATACCTGTGGAAGGGAAGGCAAGGATGAAGATTAGATAGAGGGATTAGGAAAGATTTCCACCAACTCCTTGGACAGCTCAAGAGCCTGAGGTTGGGGGCACTTTCTCGGTTGTTTCTGTTGGAGCAAGATAGTGATGCTGTGGAAATCAGGTCAGACATTAGAGGCAAAATAGGACCATCTTGAGCAGCCAAGGATGGAAGTTCATTGCTACAAGTGGAGCTGGATTGTTACAGCAGCACAAAGCAACTAGAGCAGAAGTCGGGAGCTGTTCAGGAAAGAGTTCAGGGTTTGCAAACTATTCACTTGGTCATCTTACTTACCTCTTTTGTGGTGTGAAAACAACTATAGGCAAGATAAGAGCAAAGGAGTGGGACTTTGGCTCAATAAAATTTTATTATGAAAGAAGTAGTGGACATTGTACAGAGTCTTAGATAGGAAAGATTTAAAGAGGAAGACTGGAAATGATTGTGAGCACCCAGTCCATATTCCACTGAGCTGAGCCCAGTCACAGCGTGCCATTTAACTGCAAAGGACAGGAGATAGGAATCTTTTCTTGAATTTCAAAGAAAATAAATAGGATTTGTGGTATTCTTTCATGGTCTATACCCCTCACTCCTCCCACTTTGAGGGAGCTCCTCCACCCTGGTCTGTATGGAGGGTTAGCTAGTCCAGAAAGAGTAGAGGTGACCCAAAAAGAGCTTCAGGGGCAAGGACAAAGGAGAGATCAGAGAGATAGGACATAGACAGGGAGACATCAGAGGGACATGTCCTGAAGGCCTAGGGGTCACATCCGAGTATTACGAAATGTGGCCATGTCCTGTGTGTAATGAGAGAACAAAAGTCCTACCTGACTACTGGTACTGAGGAAGAATAGTCCACAAATGCTACCTGTCCAGGAAAATAGAAAGAATGCTCTCTACCCAAGTCCCCTTATGATGATGTCAGTGGAAGTGTGGTCTACAGGACTGTGCTACTCAGTGTCTACCAGGACAGGGTTCATGTCCAGGACCTTTAGGACCTTGGTCCAGTGTCTGGGTTCCCCTAAACCCATTCTACTCCAGGTCTAACCAGCAGCACAGCCCTCACAGACCCCACCGTTTCCTACAGTTGCTACACTGTCCACCAGATAAGACAAAACACCTCTTGTATTGAAAACAATTTTCTACCATGATACAGGCCTCACTTGTTCTACACATAGCTATTAGTAACCACTTTACTTCAAAGGCAAGCTCTGAAATTTTCCTAAGCACTTTTCCAGACAAAGGAGACAATTCGTTTAGTAAAGCTTGCCATGCAAGTATAAGAACCCAAGTTCTATCCACGGAAATGATGTAGAAGCCTGGTGTGGTGGGGTGCATTTGTATTCCTAGCACTGAGGAAGCAGAATGTGGCCACCTTGAGCTCTCTGGCCAGTCAGCCTAGCTCAGTCATCAATTTCCAGGTAAAAGTAAATGGCCTTGTTCCAGAAACAAACAAAACCAGGATTAGATGGCACCTGAAGGCTGACTTCTGGCCTCACATGTACACATATGTGCAAAGACAAATACTATACACTCTACAAAAAAATACTCTTCCTTTTGTGAGAAAGTTGCTCCATGCCCTGATTTTAGAATAGAATCCCCAAGTGAACTCTAACCACACATCAAGAGAATGGTGACAAGTACCAATGGGCAGTTGGGCAGCTCCAGGTTCAGAACTCGGCTCTGCCACTTACTAACTCTGGGTAGCCAGTTACGTATACTTGTTTTTTTAAAAACTGTGTTTATTTTTATGTGTATAGGTTTATGGTAGTTTAATGTCATTGACCCCAATAAGCTCATAGGGAATGGCGCTATTAGAAGGTATAGCTTTGTTGGAGTAGCTGTGGGGTTTTTTTGTTGTTGTTAGAGGAAGTGTGTTACTATGGGGTGGGTTTTGAGGTCTCCTCTGCTCAAGCTTCACTCAGTGTGACAAACCACTTCCTATTGTCTGCGTGTTAAGATGTAGGAATCTTCAGCTTCTTCTTCAGCTATGTCTGCCTGCATAGTACCATGTCACACCATGATGACAATGTACTAAACCTCTGAAAATGTAAGCCACCCCAATTAAATGTTTTTCTTTATAAAGGTTGACATGGTCATGGTGTCTCTTCACAGCAATAGAAAGTCTAACTCAGACAGGGTGTTCTGTCTGCCTGTATGTATATATGCACACCACATATATGCAGTGCCCACAAAAAAGGGCATCAGAGCCCCTGGGACTAGAGTAGCACACCATTGTGAGCTGCCATGTGGGTGCTGAAAATAAATCCCAGATTTCTGTAAGGGCAGTTAGTACTGTGGAGCCATCATCTTCAGGACCAGTTGTATGTACCTATTGAGCCTCTGTTCCTCCACATTAAGACAAGATGATAACCATATGCAATTTACAAGGCTTCAGCAAAGTTGGAAGTACTGTAGAGTATGCAAAACTCTCAGCTTCTGGCAAATGGCAAAGCATTCAATAAACATCAAAAGTTATGAATTATTAATAGTACCACAATGCAAATGATCAAAGCCTGCTTGAGGGAGCCGTATGCAAGCTACTGCATCTCCTTGACTTTGATTATGACTTCTACAAGAATGTGGATAATCAGACATGAGTAAGAGTTTCTTTGACTCTTGTAATTAAAAATAAATGCAAAGTGATGTTCAACTTACCTGGAATGCTATTAGGAGAATAAACCATATGTCACAAAAAGGAGTGGAGGCAGCATGTCGGGTTCCAGAGAAGCAAGTATGACTAAGATATTGTATTTGTTATCTCCTGCCCTGGAGCTGTATAACTGAAAACAACCACAGGTTGATTTCCCACAGTTCGTGGGTTGGCCTTATGCTTCCTCTGCTGGTGTCACCTGGGCTCCCTCCCACAGCTGCAGATAGGAAAGAGGATGAGATGAGAGGCCTGGGAAGGCTGGGCACCATGAGAGCAAGCCCCAGGGCATAAGCACTCAGCCTCTGAGTGTATCCTGAGTTCTGACATCTTATGGGCCAGAACATGTCACATGGCCAAGCTGCACATTAACACGGAGACCATGCAAAGACACAATAGCAGGTGGATTCATTTGTAACACAGTCCTGACAACAGACCACAAACATCTTAGCTGTCCTGAGGTAGTAAAATGTTCACTTTGCCCCACTAAATTAGCCGTTGTCCAAAGGCCCCTACCCTGGCATATCCTGAGAAAGCATTTACAGGAGATAGCCCAGGTTAGTTTATACAGCACTATAGAAGTCTGGCTTTCTACGGAGTCTTTGATACCAGTTGATCTAGCAAGAGTCATTAGATCATTCCTTGTCATGTTTCATTAGCCTGAATCTGATCACATGGCCACAGGAAGGAGTAGATTAGTCCTGAGAGATATCCTGGAGTTACTTCTGCCCCCATAGATACTGTCACACTCTGGGAAGATCCTCCTTTGTCTGTTGACATTATCTGGTAGACAGTGTAGCAACTGTAGGAAACGGTGGGGTCTGTGAGGGCTGTGCTGCTGGAGTAGAATGGGTTCCCAGACACGGGACCAAAGCCCTACAGTCCTGGACATGAACCCTGCCCCAGAAGACATTGAGTTGCACAGCCCTGTAGACCATGCCTCCACTGACATCATCATAAGGGGACTTGGGTAGAGAGCATTCTTTCTATTTTCCTGGCCAGGTAGCATTTGTGGACTATTCTTCCTCAGTACCATAGTCAGACAGGACTTTTGTCCTCTCATTACACACAGGACAAGGCCACATTTCATATTACTTGAATATGACCCTCTCTCTTCCCATTTCCTATCTCTCTGGTGTCTTCTTGGTCCTACAGTCCTTGCCCCTGAAGCTCTTTCTGGGGTCACCTCTACTTTTCTGGACTAACCAACTCTCCTTACAGACCAGGGTGGAGGAGCTCCCTCAGAGTGGGGGCACTGAAGGGTATAGACCCTTGAGAACATCACCACGGTTCAGGTAGTAAGACTCGGGGCTCTTGACCTACTTATGATTGGAAAAATCTAGCACAAAATGAATGGTAGATCTTCTGTTAAAATGCAGGGAGAGAGTCATTAAAAAGAGACTTGTCCCTTCCTCCCACAGTTCCCCTGCAGCTTTTCATCTTATCTGCTCTTTGAAGCCATTATATGTAAAGAAAACTTTTAAAATATGTTACTAGCCTGAATCTTATCATTCATTTTTGTATAGCACAATGTCAGTTTTAAATGTAAATATGAAAGAATTCAACTCATATATAGAATCATCAAATGACACATTTCTTAGTTCTTGCCTCTTACAGGTAGGTATATATGAGTATGTTTGAGTATGTATGTATATATGTGTATTTCATTTTCATTTTTTCTAGAATAGTAGAAATTTTGCTCAAAACTCAATCAATTAATTTTGTTTTGTTTCTTCATTGCATTTGTTTGATCAAAGGGAAGGTTTGGTACAGGGTCTCATTAACCCAGGCTGTCCTTGAACTCTTGATCCTCTCTCTTCCATCCCCCAAGTGTAAGGCTCACAGCACAGATAGTGATGAATGATAAGAGTGACAGGCTGCCTTTGCTTTTCCTCCATCTATGCCTTCATTTATGGATCAAGAAAGAATATGAGGTACATCGCTTGTTATGCTTATTCAGAGGCCTTCAATTACTTCCTTGTGTCTCACTGAACTGGAAGCATGACCTCTCGGGGTTGTTAGTGCTCCCATCCAGTCAGTCACAGACACAACATTCTCACCTTGTACTCATTTTGTGTTTTGTTAAAAGTATCTATCATGAGTCTTTCATAATTTGTTATTTAAGTATATCACAAGTATACAAAATAACGTGAAGAGCCCTGAGGAGGCACAGGCAGAGTGAGGTGACCAGGCCTGAGGAGGCACAGGCAGAGTATTCTCTTCATTCTCACACTCTAGTGTTCAGTCAGATTTCACCCACAAAACATAGAGTCAAAGACTAAATTCTTAAGAATTTCAAGATGCCTGCAGCAGAACATCAGACCAAGAGTCAGGCCCTGCACATGCCCATGGAGCTGACAACCAAAGTCTTCCCATGTTCACAGCTGCCCCATCAGGTGTTCTGTTTACCTCTTCCCTCGCTTGATTGACAGCTCCACCACCCCCCTCTTGCTGAAGTCATTCTCCTGGTGCTCAGGCTGGTTCCATCTCACCCTAGCCACCAGCTCCTCCCCTGCACAGCATTCAATCCATTACCATGCCCTATTGATTTTCACTGCCAATATAGGTGCCCAGTCTGTCCATCTTTGTGGCAACTACCATCAACAATTGTCTATACAATACTATGAGCCTCTTAATTGGCTCCCCCTATATCCCTGTTTTGCCCCTAACAATCCACTGCCCACTTGTTTTCCAGAATGATCATCCTAAAATGTAAACAGATCCCCTTAAATGTTTGCTACTGAGATTCTTCTATTCACTGACTTCCCCAGACCCTTTGGACCCAAGCTTCATATCAGTTCCTCAGAGAGGCCTTCCTGGAGTGTCCAGGGCAAATGGACCTGCCCTACACCCACAGGCAGAGAGCTGGCTCATTTCCCTTTCCATCACATCTCCATCTGCAACTGTATGTGTGGGTGTTTACTGTGCTGCAATATAAATTCAAAGAAAACAAAACTATGTCTCACTCACTGCACTGCATCCAGCAATTAGCACAATGTTCAATAGGCACTTAGATTAAGTAAGAAATTGATATATGGGTTCATGAGTAAACTGAAAGAACCTAGCCAACTCCCAGGCATGGCTGAAATGATAGGGAGCTGATGATGGCACATAGAAGGAAGGATAATTTTAATGATAGAAAAGTTCATTTAAAAAAGAATAGCTGATGTACATGAGATTCCTTCATATGCTATATCACATAGGTGTACAATATTAAGAGAAATGAAAACTAATTCTAGATAGCTCAGACTGGGGTGACTATACCATTAGAGCCAGTGAGAGTTTTTAGTGAGCAGATATATTTTCACAAGAGGCATACATCAAGCCCATGGAAGACTAGACACCAGGCCAACCCAGGCAAGCATGATAAAGACTATGTGTCACTGAGCTCAAGAGCAAGAGTGTAGACAAACTTCAGATCATTTTCGAACTAAGAACAAAAAAGACTTTGATTATCCAAGGGAGAGAGTTGGTTGGTTGCAAGGGATCAGAAGACCCCTTCACAAACATGGCTCTATATAGTGTGTAAAGCTAGACAATCTGTGTAAAGGAGATCAGCTACAGGAAATACATCCCAATCAGGGATTCAGGTTCGGCTGGCCAGGCACAATGGCATGCCAAATAAGTGAAAGAGTCTAATGTTTAAAAGCCCTGAGCAGGTAGAGATGGTCAGGGAAGAATCACTGGAAGAGGCAAGACTTGAGAGATGGGCAGTTTGGGGGTGAGCTAGCAAGGCGTTTCTAGAAACAGACAAAACCAAGAGAAACAGGATGAGTGAAATTAATCACCTTTCAAATTTCTCTCTAGATCAAATATGCTGTCATTTTTTTTCAGTAGTAATCTGGTTTTGAACTCCTGGTCCCATGATCCTCTTGGTCAATGTTGGGCGGACAACAGTGAAGACCTGGCTGTAACTGGTGTTTGCTACACTGAAAGTGAAGCCACTCTCCAGGAAGCTCTTGAGACCACTGTGATTTCTAAGCAGACTCTTCCAGGCAACCAGAACTTTTAAAAGGAGTATAAAATTTGATGCAGTAGAAAAGTATATTATAATTCATTGTAGGCAGTACAGATAAACATAGCTTTGTCAAAGATTTGTTTTACCTTTCACCTTTATACAAGGATATAGGTCATAGTAAAAAAAAAAATACTTGAAGACATAGCCCTGAGATGGGTCATATCCAAAGTCATATTATTAACTTCTACTTCATAGGAATTGGTTATATGAGAGAGAAAGGCCGTAATGTTAACTCAGTATTCCCTTAGGCTGCATTCTAAAGCAGTGTCAGGAGTGTACTCGGCATTAAAATATAATACTCTTCTTGGGCCTTCCTCTCCTTTTCTGTTCCTATTCTATCCATTAGTAGACCTGTCATTATGGAGCAGAGGGAAACAGAAACAGAATGGACTGATATTCAGTGCAGACAAAGGGAATGAACAGGAATCTGCTGCTCTCTGTCCTCAGCACCAGCTCATCTCCATGGCCTGTCCTTGAATATGCTTTAGCAATGATTGACCATGACATTGCCCTGTGCTGTGCTTTGAATGTGAAATATTCATAGGCTGTGTGCTTGAATACTTGGTTCCCAGCTAGTGCTGCTTTTTAGAACAACCATGGAGCCTTTAGGAGGTAGGTTCTTGCCAGATGAACACGGTAGATGCTCATGGGAAAATGTATAGCTGCCTCACCCCACCTCCTGTTCTCTCTCTCCTTCCTGACTGTTGGTGCAATGTGAGCAGCTGTATCAATATCTGCACCTGTGCCTTCTCTGCCATACTGGAAAGATCTCCCTTGAACTGTAAGCCAGAATAAACCCTTCCTTCTGTAAGTTGCATTTGTCAGATGTTTTATAATAGCAATAGGAAAAGTAACTAATAAACCCCGTCTCTCCAATGGTCTTTCTATGAATGAACGAACACAGATCCCCAGGCAGCCATGGCAAGCTTCCATATCTACAGACTGGCCACCAAAAGCAGACCCTGCCTAGCAAGCTAAGCATATTCTCAGGCTCCCAACTACTAGGTCAAGATCCTAAAAGCCAAGAGCTCCCTCTGCACCCTTCCCACCCATGGAAAACTGCAGCATCTGGGTTACGCTATTGAATAAAGTCTGGTCGGTCTGGATCTGGGAGGTACGCCTGGACCATTACACTGTGGGAGGTCAGTTTCCTTTTTCCCTAAGCATCCAACGTTGAATTTCCCATTCCCTCTTTTCTCATTATAGAATCCAGCTGTTTCCTGCAGCCTCCTTCTAAGATGTGATCGCTGAGCTAGAGGACCCAACTCCAAGATTAGACCAGCAAGTCTTCTGTCCCTCTGCCCTCCATATCCTTGAGTCCCTGAAGAGCTATGGAGGACACAATTCCTTGGCCTTCTGCTCCTCCTGTAAGCATACGTGATGACAGTATTACAAGCCAGCCCTCCTGGCTTGAGGACAGTGGGATCTGGGGGAACACTCGTGCAAAATGCTGACCCAATGATACCTTCATTATCCTTGGCCCTCAGCCCACCCACAACTTTCCAAGCAATCCTGCTGCTTCCACACCTTAAAGCCACCCAGCAAGAAAAGGAGGAAGTCTTTCTGTCCAAGTAGCCCTCAGATCTTTCCTGCAAAACCAGAGCTTCAGGGGGGCAGGGAGTAATAGTGACTTTGTGTTGAATCTGTGACATCCTATATGCCAACAATGGCTCAGGATTAGCTTCCCTGCTTCCAGCACTGGTGGCTGTCTGGGCTGGTCCACCCTAAATCTGATCTTCTGGAGCAGCCAAGGAGTCCTAGATTCAGAACAAAGCAGTGTGGTCTCCCAAGAGCTCCTCACCATTCAGATCCAGAGATCTGAAAGGAATGTAGACACCATGGGTCTCCTCAGGTATCCTTGAAGAGGGAACAACGGGGGTACCTCAGACTTCTGTTCAGACCCCCACCTCAGACTTTGGTGCAGCCAGACTTGAAAACCTGTTTTTCAGCTACACCCCTGGCCAAAGAAAATACAAGAAACTTCTAGTCCTCTTCATAAGACTAAAAGGTCTTCCCACTTCCTCAGGCCTCCCTGTTCACACTCTTTCCTCCAAGTTCATAAAATAAGATGATATACTAGTCTGTACAAACCAATACCCAGAGATGAATGGACATGCTTGATATAACAAAATGAAATGCCTGTCGACTGGGGGAGCTAATCTTCAGGGAGAAAATGGGAAGGAAACTGGAAAGAGAGAGGAGCTAAAGTGTGGAAAGAATGTTCACAATGACAACCAGCTAAACACACCTTAGAAATGTCACCACCCACCCTCATAGACCATCCACCCTCATGTCAGCTGAGGTTTCCCCTGATTTACCTTGAACCCATCTCAGCCCCAGGCTGTTACCTTATTTCAGGCAGAGCTCACTGCCAGGACTCAGAAAGCCATAAATAACAGTAAAATAAAGATTATCTGGTGGATGCTGAATAGTTCAATAAATCAGCCTATTTAGACATATTCTTGCTCTAACAAAAGGGACCAGTCAGCACATATGCAGCTGTGCTTTTCTGGCTACCTGCTGGCTTGGGAATATCTGGCTTAACCGCTGCTTCCAGCACTGCTGGTTGTCTGGGCTGATCCAACCTAAACCTGTGAATCTGGGCCAGCCAAAGGGTTGTAGCATCAGAGGCCAGGCATTTGACCAATCTGCAGATCAAATGAGCACGCACCACTCTTCTAGCATCATGACAGACCCTGTTACCTCTGCTTTTGTCCATTCTTGTCCCAGCTTCTCATGTTCTAGCCACACTGGCCTCTATGCTTCTTGGGAGAACTGGGGACACTTGGTGCTGATAACTAAAATGTCTTCATAGGTGTGCCTTTTTGGTTTATATTAAAATAAGAAGAAAAAAGCAACCAAATAAAGACAGACTTGACTTGAGCAGACTGCTCCATCACTGCTCTGTTCAGAGCAAAGGGGCTAAATTCAGGAATAAAATAATCTTGGTGAAATCAAGAGAGAAAATATTGGTCCCTTCTTGTCATGATGTATCTCTTTAGCATTGCCTGAAATGATTGTATTTTGTATTTCTCTCTCTAGAAGCTAAGTCCAACAAGAGAAAAGATTTTGATTTTGAGGGCTAATTACTCACCACTGTACTTCAGTGGCCAGGACATTCAATGACAATGTATACAGTAGGTGGGTGGTATAATGATTATCTCTGATCACATCAGAACATAGAATGACAAGTGGAATGTCAGACAGTATGAATACAAGGGGCAGAAACATGCACACATACCCCCACACTAAGGGGACTATGAGTGCATGTGATAATGATATTAACGTTGATCATAATGGCTTCCAGTCATGCCTCTCTGTGCCACTCTGGGTTATCCCTTCATAAGTAAGACTTTGGTCAATATCCATCACACCTGGTTCCACACAGAACTTTCACTCATTAAGTAACTTGGCAAGTCACAAGTTGGTTAAGAATGGAGCCAGGACCCGAGATCAGATCTATCTGTCTGCAAAGCCCTGGCAGCTTCTGAACATTGACGTCCCATTTACACATTTGTCTATTATACAAAACGCTGTCGTATTAGATGACTTCTCTTGACTTACTGCTACTAAAATACATTTGATTATAAATGCTGCTAAATTAATCCAACTTATACATTTTAAAAATGCTCTAACTTCAAAATTTAAGTTTAAGGACAGGCTACTTAGAAATAAAGGTTTTGCTTGTATTTCCACAGAAAACGAAAAGCTATGGATTCCTCCCAAACTAATATGGTTTGATCAAGCAAGACCCCTTGAAGCTGAGATGTACAGACTTACAGACTACAAAACAAAGACTTGGTCAGGTTTCTATGTTTTATCATGATCCCTATGGTATATGAACATCGTCCCCAATCAGCAGGAAGCAGTTTAGAAAGAACGATGCTCATATTCCCAAATATTGTTTATAAATGTTTGTTTTTATTTAAATGGGGTTGGTTATGAATGGTAATGAGCATAGTCAATCTCTTTTTAAAGAAAGAAAAGGGGAATAGGATATAGGAATGAATATTTTGCATTGGTATAGATTTTCATTTATTGATACAACTTTAAGGTCAATTTTGTGATATGCATATGTCTCCTCTTGTTTAGGTATTGTGTTTATACAGATCTTTTAAAATGATATGCATAATTAAATACAGGTTATATAGTTACCTATAATAGTCAGAACTTATAATTAGGTTAGTTAGGTTTTCTAGATTTACAGAGATGTATCTGAGATGGTTAGGTATTCTTCAAACCTTTCAAAGATCTACAGAAATATGGCATTTAAATGGTTAAGGCTTTTCTTGGCAGTGAGACACAACTGCTCCTGGCACACCAACTATGTCAGAAAGGAGGATGGGCTTCGAAGAAACTCGTTATGGAGTTTGCTTTCAACATGGCAAGATTAGCCATTTGGGCAAGAAACTGCTCTTGCCTGGACTGTTTGTTGCTATATAAACTGGACATGCAGGACGCACAAGAAAGTGACTGCTGAACTTCCAAAACAAGACAGCACCGAAGGGTTCCTGTTGAAATGGAGAAGTGTGCCAGACACACTGTGGCCTGTGGGATAAATATGTAACCCCAACGTTACAGAGGAACTTTGGGTGACTGTCCAGGTAGCAAGATACCCTGTCAATTCTAGAGTTTATATATTATCCTTCTGTGGTCTTTGATAGAGTTGAAGACAGATAGTTATGGTTATAGTTTTCTTCAGTTATTATAAAAGATAAGTTATCCTTTTATTTTAGACAGAAAAGGGGAGATGATGGGGGATATTTATCTTATTGATTGTTGAATAAAATACTGTTTGGCCAATGGCAGCAAGTTAGGCAGGACCAGGAGTCAAAGAGGATTCTGGGAAATGTAGTAGAGAAGTGGGTGGCCCAGGCAGGAAGTGACATAGCAAGGAGACTCATATTTAAAGAAGGAGAAACAGGAATCATCCCTTTTTTCCCCGTTCCTCCTCCAGTGGCAGGATGTGAGCCACCGGCAAGGAGGGACGCCAATAAGTCTTATAAAATATATAGATTTATGATAATTAAGACTGAGCTAACAGATGAGAATCCTAGTCATTGGCCAAGCAGCTTTGAACCTAATACAAGTTTCTGTGTATTCATTTGGGCCTAACTCAGGCAGGCGGCTGGTGTAAAGCTCACACATGGCGGTGGGGCTCAGGCGGCATTTGGCAGAAAGATTTATGGTAACAGGGCACTTACTGCTTTCACCTACATTGCTCTCTTTATTTGAGCCTTTTTGTCAGTGCAAGAAAGTAGAACTACTAGCCACATCCTACTAACAAGAGAAGTGAGGCTAATGCAGAAAAGCCAAGGTAGAGCTGGGATTTGAACCTGGATCTGGCCATTTCCAACAGTTAGACACCTCCAGAGATGGTAATTTTATATCTACTGTTCCTTAGATTCTTGTTCTTAACCAATAAACTTTGTTTTTAAAAAAGTTTTTTGTTTTATTTTTATATGTGCATGCATCGTATTGTGTATATACATATGTGTGTGCACATGTGCATGTGTGTGTGTGTGTAAAGGCCACAGGTAAATTTCAGGTGTCTTTCTGAGTTGCTCTCTACCTTACTTTGTTCATGTGTGTGAGCACAAGCATATGCATGTCACGGTGTATGTGTTGTGGGGGGGTCAGAGGACAACTTGCCCTCCACTTTGAGACAGGATCTCTTTGTTGTTCACCACTTTGGTCACAAGACTGGCAGGCCCATGTGCTCTCAGGGATTCTCCTGTCTCCACCTTTCATCTCACTGTAGAGTGATGAGGTTACAGATTTACACTGTATCATGCCTGGCTTTCCGTGTGTTCTGCACCTTCTCACTCAGTTCCTCATGCTTGTCCTGTCCTCAGCATTGCCCTACAAACTCATACTCCTGTTTAACTTTGCTCCTCCACTCTGAGTCATCTTCCACAAAGGCCAAGGGAACTCCAGTCAGGAAGGTCATTAGGAAAATACAAGCTGATGCCTTGGAAGGAGTGATTGTGGAGTAGCCCTGGTTCTCTGCTTTTTTCCACAGAAATGTCAGGAAGCATCACATGCGAACTTATAAGAAAGACACTGTGGGAGTCCACTGCTTCTCTAGAATACACTGAGTTGGCAGGGCTGAAGAAAGGGCATCCTCTCATTAAGGAAAAGGGTGGCTTTATCAAATGGACTTCTTTTAAATCATCAAAACAACTGCTCTGCAACAGAAAGACAGGTAGGTAGGTATACACGCAGAGAAAAGCTGATGCTGAATGCCCTTTTCGTGTCTGTTTAGATCCTTGTTCAATTATGTCACAAAACTTAGTAAAACCAGTCAGGACATGAATAATTCAGAGAGATGGCTCTAGGTGTTTTCCATAAATAATCATGTGACACCATTGTCATAAGCACCAACATTTTCAGAATAGCGTTTACATATTAACCAAGCTGGCAAGTGCTTCCGGGGAGAATTTGAGCAATGATGGTGAGAATCCAGTAATGATGGTATCCCCTACCACCTTCAGGGGTTTCTTCTGTGTAGTGCTTTTGTTATAAATATTCCTATCACAACTCATGGAGAGCCACAGGATGTCAGTTAGAGATAAAAAAAAAAGTAGGGTTTAGATTCTAGGCTTTATGAATGTGATCTGGTAGACAGCCTTTTACTCTTAACTGCAGTTCACAACAGTCTGTCCTCCCCTCCACAGACCTGCCTAGGCTAGCACTCATGTTTCAACTCCCTATATTTTAGAAGACATGGAAGAAAAGTGAATAGGTGGCTGCGCCTCCTCCGTCTGGATGGTGAAGTTGTATAATGTCACAGAACTGTCCATCTAAAGAGCAAGTGACTGTTGACTGTTGACTCATGAGACACAAGGATACAAGCTTTGGTGGCACACAGGAACTTCTGTGCAAATTCCAAGCCTGTGTCTCTCCTCTGAACTGACATGATCCCAACAAAGACACAGCTAAGCCTAAGACTGGTGAAGCCCCGTCTGTGTCTGTGTCTCACACTCCTTGGGCTATACAAAGCACAGACTGCATGGTCAGAGAGGCACTCCTAAAGGTGTTACTCCACGAGAGTGACCAGGATGCTGAAATGGATTGAGAAAGGCACTCCAAGGAAACAACCAATGTAGGGGAAGCTGTAGCCACGCCTTCTTAGGGGCTGGCTACAGGGGTACCTGAGCAGGCTTGTGAGGGCGTGGTCAGAGTGAGTAGGGGGTCTGCATTTTCGGTTTCGGTTTCTCTTTGCTTCTTGCTGTACAGACTACCACCGGCTGGCTGGTTCGCTCTGTAAGTAAGGCTTTTCCCTATTAAATACCCTTATATTTCTACCTGACTCCGTATTGGTAATTTCCTACTATATCTGGTTGTCAGAAGCGGGATATTGGAAACCCACACCCCATTTGGGACAGGCTGTGGGTTCCATCGGGCCCGCCGCCTAGGCCCGGAAAGCACCCTCTCTCCACAGGCGTTCCCGGCTAGCAGCTGACCCACGGCAGCTGAGCTGCTCAGAGCCATCCACCCAGTTTCTAGCTGCCTAGAGATAAGTGCAGGAGCTTTTGTGACCTCGCTCCACTGCTGACCGACTGCTGCCAAACGCCTTGGAATAACTGAAGGCCTGTGCTACCTGCTGGTCAAATATATTTACTGCATCTGGAGTGGAAATCAGGTAAAATCATGGCGGAATATTTATCATTTGCTAAAATTGGTAATGTTTTTGCTTATTACGTGAATTCACTGTTTGAGGAGGATGCTAATTTGCCAATTATTGGGCTATATGCTGTCATGGCAGTTAGCTTGCTGGTACAAATAGTATTACTAGTCAGAGGACTCAGGAATAGAGATAAGGATAACCTCACCACCTGCTTACAGGAAATAACAGCTTTACGATTAGGTCAGACCACAATTGTGCAGCAAATGGAACAGAAATTGGATGATAAGCTTGGCTCTGTGTCCAATACACTAAAGACAGAGCTGTCTGATGAGATACAGCGTATTTATGATAAGATAAACACAGAGAGATCCTCCATGTCTGAGGCCTTAGAGGCTAGGCTGTCAGAAGACCATGACCAGCTAAAGAATATCTGTAGCCAGCTAGAAACTCAGATAGGCAATGTTACTCATCAACTAGATGCAACGGTGCAAAATACCCAGCATAGGGTTGAAGAATTGGACAATGCCATTCAATCAATTATTGAAGCATCCAAGGTAGCAGATCAGAAATTTGAGTCTAGATTTGAATGTTTGGAAGATAATTTACAGTACAGGGCTGACAGATTACATAGGTCCATACGGTCGATTGCTGAGGACTCAAAATCAGCAAATCATGACCTGGAATCTAGACTCCAATACCTAGAAGGCAGTTTCCATGCCATCCAGATGCTGTCTAAGGATGATCGTATGAAAGACCTAGAAAAACGTGTAGATGAGCAGTTAGAGCAATTTACAGATTCACTAACGTGTTTGGAATCTTTTATGATTAAGGAGATTGAAACTTTTCAAAAGGATATCATTGCTAGGCTTAAAGATCAGTGGGATGCCTCAGAAGCAGAATCACTCCAATCCCAGGCACCTACTCCACCCAGGTATCGTGACTATTCTTCTAAGGTTGTTACTCGTACACCATTAGTGTACCCAGCTACCATGGTAGAAAAGCCAGCTTCTAAGAAACACCCTCATGGACGAATGGTTTATGAATGGCAACCTATACAGCCGAAGGATCTTAAGAATATTAAAGAATCAGTTGTCTCATATGGTCTCCATAGCCCATACGTAAAACAGCTATTACATTCATGGGCAACCTTTAACAGGGTGACACCCACAGATTGGGAACTATTGGTAACAGCTGTACTTGAGAATTCATGCCAAATCCAGTGGAAGGCATTGGTAAGGGAAGAGGCAAAGCTCCTTGAATGTCAGGGCATAAAGGAAGGTTTTGAAGCCCCTCTAGATAAGCTTCTTGGTCAGGGTATTTATGCTGACCCACAGGTTCAGGCTGAATATGATGACGATATACTGTCTCTTTGCAGGAAAGCAGCATTAAATGCCTGGGATAAGGTTCGTGAGCCAGGAGAACGTCTAGAAGCTTATACCAGAATAGAACAGGGACCTACAGAACAGTTCCAGGACTTCTTACAAAGGTTAACTAGGGCAGTAGAATTACAGGTAACAGATCCAGAAACAAGACAATCAATTATATATACAATAGCTTATGAAAATGCAAACCCTATATGCAAAAGAATACTTTTGCCTTTAAAGATCAGATCAGCTCCGTTAGAAGAATGGGTTTTGTATGCAGCCAACATTGACTATAATGTGCAAGATACTGGAGCTTGGGTAGGAGAAGCCATCTCCAAAGGTTTAAAACGGCAACAGGAAATTAAAAGTTCTAGAGGTGAGGATGTAAGGGCTTGGCAAGGAGAAGCACCTTACAGAGGTCAACATAGGTACCAAGAGGCTAGAGGTTACTACTACTATGAACCAGAACCTTGGGGAGGAAGAGCCTTCCCCTTGAGACCACGAAGGCGCCAGGAACCTAGATGTTTCAACTGTGGTAAAATGGGACATACTAAGAGAAATTGTAGACAAATGAATTCTAATAATGCCTCATATGGAAGGCCACTGCCTTCTGGATTGTGTAGAAGGTGTGGTAAGGGCAGACACTGGACCAATGAATGTAGATCGACCAGGGACATACAAGGAAACCCCTTAAGGTTGGGAAACCCCGAGGGGGGCCTCAAGAAGGTCAGGTCGAGAAAGGTCAGGTCATTCCCAATAGCAGTGGAAGACAATCTCTCACAGGAACAATAGATAGTTCTTTGCATATTGTGAAAAAAGATATTGCTCTAGATGGTAGTTTGAATAGTGTTGAAGAATCAAGTGTGAATGGACAAAATGAGAAACGCATATTTTGGCAAGCTTCTATTAATGATAAAAGGCCTCAGTTAAAAGTTAAAATTAATAATAAAGTTATTTCTGGCTTAGTGGACACTGGGGCGGATGTAACTATTATTACTCAAAAGTCTTGGCCTCAGAAATGGCCTCTTAGAGAGGCAAATGTACAATTTTTAGGAATTGGAACTCTATCTAGAGTTCGACAGAGTGTTAACTCAGTGGTCTGCATTGGACCGGAAGGACAGAAAGGGATACTGAAACCATACGTGGCAGATATAGCTATAAATCTCTGGGGTCGTGATCTCTTACAGCAATGGAATACTCAGATTAATATTCCTCCAGTGTCAGATACAAATTATGAAAAAGATCTGGTAAGACGCTATGGAAAACGGTTACCAACCATCCATGCTGTACAGAAACTAGGTACAAATGATGGACCTTCAGAGGAGCCAAAGGCCCTGCCATTGAAGTGGCTTACAGATGAACCAGTTTGGGTAGGACAATGGCCTATGACCTCTGAGAAGCTAGAGGCTTTAGAAAAGTTAGTACAGGAACAGCTAGATGCTGGACACATAGAGGAATCTACCAGTCCTTGGAATTCTCCTGTCTTTGTCATCAAAAAGAAGTCAGGTAAGTGGAGAATGCTGACAGACCTGAGAGCTATAAATAAGGTAATTCAACCAATGGGCTCTCTGCAACCTGGAATGCCATTACCTTCCTTAATACCTAAAGGATGGCCTATCATAGTCATTGATCTAAAAGACTGTTTTTTCACAATACCGTTACAGGAAAATGATAGAGAAAAATTTGCATTTACTGTACCAACTCTTAATAATTCACAGCCAGTTAGGAGATATCAATGGAGGGTTTTGCCACAAGGAATGCTAAATAGCCCTACTTTGTGTCAACACTTTGTACAGCAACCTTTGGGAATAATTCGGAAGAAATTTTCACAATCTCTTGTTTATCATTACATGGATGATATTCTTTTATCAGATTCTAATAAGGAAACTTTGGAACGTATGTTTGAAATGGTGAAGGAAGTTCTGCCTCGTTGGGGATTACAGATTGCACCAGAAAAGATACAAAGAGGAAATTCTATTAACTATTTAGGTTACAAGATAGACTTACAGAGAATCAGACCTCAAAAGGTACAAATTAGGAGAGATCGTATCAAACTCTTAATTCTCTTCAGAAATTATTAGGGGAAATTTCTCAATTACAGACAATTATTGGTGTAGAAGGACATGACTTAAAGCATTTAAAAATGGCCCTTAAATGTGATAAGGACCTAAACAGTCCTAGAATATTATCTGATGAGGCAGAAAAAGAGTTACAATGGGTAGAAAACAGAATATTGAATGCACATGTAGATCGGATAAACCTTAATTTAGACTGTATTCTGGTTATCTTGCCATCCAGAGAATACCCTTCTGGAATTCTGATGCAGAGGGAAGACACTATATTGGAATGGATATTTCTGCCACATAAACAGAATAAAAAGTTAAAGACATATATAGAAAAGATTTCTGATTTGATTTTAAAGGGTAAATTAAGACTTCGCCAGCTGACTGGAAAAGATCCAGCAGAAATTATAGTACCTTTAACTAATGAAGAAATTTCTTCCTTATGGAAAGATAATGAATATTGGCAAATAGCTCTTACTGACTTTTTGGGAACAATTAGCAACAACTATCCCAAAACTGACAGAATTAAATTCATAAAAAAGACAGTCTGGATTCTTCCACGTATTGTAAGACAAACTCCCATTTCTGGAGTTCTTACCTTCTACACTGATGCCAACAAATCAGGTAAGGCAGGTTATAAAGCAGGTGAGGTAAGTAAAGTAGTTCAAAGTCCATATACATCTGTACAGAAGGCAGAATTATATGCAATTCTCATGGTACTTAAGGATTTTACAGAACCTCTTAATATAGTTACTGATTCTCAGTATGCAGAGAGAGTCGTGTTACATATTGAGACTGCAGAATTTGTTCCTGATAATACAGAATTAACTTCTCTGTTTTTACAATTACAGGAAACTATCAGAAACAGAAGTAATCCTATGTATATTACACATATCAGATCCCATACGGGTCTGCCTGGCCCACTAGCACAAGGCAATGATGAGATTGATCGTTTATTAATTGGAAGTGTGCTAGAAGCCTCAGAATTTCATAAGAAACATCATGTAAATAGCAAAGGTTTGAAAAAGGACTTCTCTATCACTTGGCAACAAGCCAAGGAGATAGTGAAAAACTGTCCTACTTGTTCCTTTTATAATCAAACTCCATTGCCAGCAGGTTGTAATCCTAAGGGCATTCGGAGAAATGAGGTTTGGCAGATGGATGTCTTTCACTTTGCAGAGTTTGGAAATTTGAAATATGTGCATCATACCATAGACACATTCTCAGGGTTCCAATGGGCTACTGCTCTTAACTCTGAAAAAGCTGATTCTGTTATTATACACCTGCTAGAGGTGATGGCAGTTATGGGTATACCTGCACAAATAAAAACTGACAATGCTCCAGCATATGTCTCTACGAAATTGGAACAATTTTTCAAATATTATAACATAAAGCATGTTACTGGTATACCACACAATCCTACAGGACAAGCAGTGGTTGAGAGATCTAATAGAACACTTAAGGAGATGCTCAACAAACAAGCTTGGAAGACTAAACCCCCCAAACATAGGTTGCATAATGCTTTATTAACACTAAACTTTCTTAATGCCAATGAAAAAGGACAAACAGCTGCAGAAAGACACTGGACTACGGAAAAAACTGCTGAACTCAATCAGCCAGTATACTTCAAAGATGTACTAACCTCTGCATGGAAACCAGGACATGTATTACGTTGGGGTAGGGGTTTTGCATTGGTTTCTACAGGAGAAGAAAAACTTTGGATACCATCAAAGTTGATCAAGATTCGACTGGAAAAGGAAAAACCTCTTGACAAGGACAAATGACAGGTATTCTACTAAGGTGTATCTTATAAACTAAATAGAAACCTCCCAAAGGAAAGGGAAGTGTTTTGCTTTTATCTTCACAGGAAAACTCATCTTCAGAAGGCAAAAGACACTACATGGGTAGATACTTAAGAAGAAAAGGTAGCTATAACCATCAAATAGAAGGAATGTGCCATACGGTAAACTTTACAGCTGTCTCTCAAAAAACTCTATTTCTCTTTATTTCCTAGTCCCTATTCAATTAAACCAATGCTGGATTTAGAGGTGGATTTGGCTTTCCTCCTCTAAAATCCAAGCACATTATTTAACTAAGCTTTAGTGTTTCTGTGTTGTATCAAGAAGCCAATTGATGTAATACAGAATAAAAGAAGAATTTGGGGACTGTCTTTGTCTTTTCTTGGATCTTTCTCTCAAGGTGTACACCCTTTCATAATTGTTATGCTCTCATGGTTGCATTCCCTAGCATGTGTACATACACAAGCAAACATTTCTCTGCTAACTGTTCATGTTTGAGTCCCACACAGCCAATGAAGACCTGCCTGACAGCAATCCCTGGACACCCTGGAAAGAAAATGGGCCACACCTCCTCGACTGCACTGGATCCAACTTGCTCCATTTCAACTGACACTCCGGCCAGAGGTTCGGGTACTGACTTCAATCAAGTTGAGGATTTCAAGCGAGATCTTCAATCAAGTGAATCCCATCTAACATGGACTGGATACTAACATTTTCTTTCTACAGGACCCCACATGACTATCATCGTCCCATTTCAGCAGGAAGTAACTTGGAGAATGCTACGCCC
This sequence comes from Cricetulus griseus, assembly GCF_003668045.3. NCBI lineage: Eukaryota > Metazoa > Chordata > Mammalia > Rodentia > Cricetidae > Cricetulus > Cricetulus griseus. The sequence goes on along the minus strand of NW_023276806.1, from coordinate 151,142,328 downwards.
CCTTTCCCCATTGTTGTCACTTAGGATAGTATATATACCTAGTTAGGAATAGCTTCCTATTGTTTATGACTTTAGGGTTTAGTTATATTTTACCTTTATACTGTTAAGTTTTAATCCTCTTTTAGACTAAAAGGGGAATTGTAGGGGAAGCTGTAGCCACGCCTTCTTAGGGGCTGGCTACAGGGGTACCTGAGCAGGCTTGTGAGGGCGTGGTCAGAGTGAGTAGGGGGTCTGCATTTTCGGTTTCGGTTTCTCTTTGCTTCTGCTGTACAGACTACCACCGGCTGGCTGGTTCGCTCTGTAAGTAAGGCTTTTCCCTATTAAATACCCTTATATTTCTACCTGACTCCGTATTGGTAATTTCCTACTATAAACCAAGAAGGTCCACTCATTTATAATCACAATTTTTGTAAGATTTATTTTTATTTTGTAAGTATGGGAGTTTTGCCTGCATGTGTGTATGTACCACTTGCATGCCTAGTGTATGTAGAACTCAGAAGGTTTCCTGAAACTGAAGTTACAGAGGATTGGGAACCATACTTCTGGGAACTAAACCTGGGTCCTCTGGGTGAAGCCATCTCTACAAACCCACATTTTTACTTGTGATGCCACAGGTTATGTTTCTTTGTTCATACGATTGAAGTTGTGTGTCATTCTGAAAATTTGATGGAATCTTACACTGCTCATTGCATTCATCCTGGAATTTTCCCCTGGGCAGTGCATCTATGCTGTATATACTACCTACTTTTTCATCAGTTCGTAGCCATCTCTGTTATGGAATCTACTCTTACGGTATCACAATGCTCAAATTCAAGTAACTTTTATTTTAGTTAATAATAGACCCAAAGCTCAAGAGTGTCAATGCTGGCAATTACAGCATGCTATATTTGTTATTTCATTATAACCATTATTAATCTGCATGTGCAGCTGAACACATTCCAAATCCCTACAGTCCCCAGAAAGCCCAGCTCCACCCCTCCAGCACACACACACACAAACACACACACACACACACACACACACACACACACACACACACACCATCCAGCTCCTCACCTTCCCAACACTCAAACAACTGTGTTCTCCTCATTAGACAGATACAAGATCTATTTATTTGGGGTGAAGAAGAAAATGTTTATAATTCAAAAAGTCAATGAATGGTTTCCTAGCAATGCCATGTATAACTTCTGTGAGACAATGTCCTCTCTCTAGCTCCCCAAGGACCTCTTTTTCTGTTTTAAGTAACAGAACATTTTGAGGACTTGATGAAAGCTGAGAACTTCTCCTTCAGAAAATATATGTAAATGTACACATGTTCTGTCTCAATGTCGTTTTTTACAGCTCAAGGGGCTCCCAGAGTCCCCCAAACATGGGTTGCAAATGCTGCCTTTAAACAAGGAATATTATGCCTCTGATTCCACAGCTGCCATCCAGGCTGGGTGGAGAGTGTGATGCTGGGGTGGTGCTATCCATGGAAGATAATTGATGACCTTAGTTCATTCACAACTATTTCTTGCACCCTTTTCTAATCTCAAAGTGCCCATACTCCTACCCCTCAGGATCTGATTTTTGCAGCCTCTCCTGTGTCTGATCAGTCACTGGGAACTTAAGAAACAAGAATAGCTTTCAAATGAAAATCTGAGGAAAATCCCATGAAGATGGGAAGGCATAACCTATGAAGGCTATCCCAAACCCAGAACAAAGGGCTTCAGGGTCTCCTCACCTTGGGGCAGGCCATACCACAAATGGGCATCTGTGAAGGCCCCAGGAACCTCCCATTGCCCAAGAGCAGATGCTAAGCAGCCTTCCTTCCCTGACTTTCCCCACCCTACACACAACCCAAGGTTGACTTCATCTCTCAAAAGTCCCTGAGACTCAGAAATGTCAGTCAGTTGGTCCATGAACAACCTGTGTTCCTCATCACTTCCGTATCAAGTCAAGCTGTCTTGATCTCTCAAATAAGAAACTTATAGAAAAAAGAAGATAAGAGCAGTTGTCATTTACTGCTTACATATCCTACTGTCTTCACAAATTTCCCAGCCTGTGATTTTTAAGGAGTAGTGACAGCAGGCAACTTGAGAGACAGTCAGATGGGTTGGATGCTAGCCAGAGTGACTCTGAGACACTATTCAACTTTGCTGCACCTAAGTTTCTTCACCTGTACATTTTACTGCAGATGAATCTGTTGTGCCCTGAATATAAGATATCCCCCACAGGCTTATGTACTGTGCGCTTGGTCTCCAAGTGGTGGAGCTGTTTGTGAGATTCTGGAAACCTTAGGAAAGAGGGTCTAATAGGAGGATGCAAGCTCATGTTTCTGAAGGTTGTAGCTGGACCCCAGTCCCTTCCTCATTCTCTGCTTCCTGTCCACTGTGAGGTGAGTAGCCTAGGCCATGTGCTTCAGTCATCATGAAGTTCTCTCACAATGGACTCAGAATCAAGAGAGCCAAGACTATGATTTCCAACCTCTGAAACCCTGAGCCAAAACCAGCCCTTCCTCCTTGCAAGTGTTCTGTAGGATGTTGTATAACAGCAACAGGAAACCAACACAGAAGTAGAGCCTCAGAGAGGTGAACAGATGACTGCCAGGGGCATGCTCTTGCACATCTAGAAACCACAATGCTCCTGGCCACTCTTGACTATTAAGCCCTTTGAGGTGATGATCTTTTGAAAGTCAGCAGTACAAGGCGGCAGCATTTTTGATATGTTCCCTGAGTGGTGTGTTGTGTTTCCTAAGAGAACAATTGGTCAACAATAACCAGATTGTAACAGCTGAAGATTTACCTGGAACATCCTAACATCATGACCCACCAACGCATTGCTCAGATGTCTTGTTGGTATGGGTGTAAAGGAGCCCATACACACAACAGAGCAGTACAGTTACATACCGTGTGCAATGAACAGCTGTGGCACCAATTTGTGAGTGTGTAATCATTTTATTCATTGCTTTGGAGTATAATTCTTATTAATAGCCAAGGAAAAATTAACTATAAGATAGGCCAAATCAGGCCCTGCAACAGGTACTCCAAGAAAGGGCTGTGTTCTTGGGAGGAGATGACTCCATGTGTGTGTGAGACCTGAAGGCCTTCCAGTAAGACAAGATGTGGAGGAAGGAGAGTGGCACTGACTATCTAGACCATGTGTAGGTCTAGGTTGCTGAATATGGTTGTGTGTGTGTGTGTGTGTGTGTGTGTGTGTGTGTGTGTGAGAGAGAGAGAGAGAGAGAGAGAGAGAGAGAGAGATGTGTTCTCGATTCTATCTATGTGATGTAGGCATATGTGTGCCATAGCATGCACACACAACCTTAGGTGTGGTCTTCGCCTTCTGTCTTATTTGAAACAGGGTTTCTTGCTTACCACAGTGTGTGACAGGCCAGCCACCCTGTGAGCTTCCTTGGCTTCTCCTTCTCACTGTAAGAAAACAGGGATTATGGATGCATGCTATTGTCTGACTATTGACTTCTAGGAGTCCAAAACCAGGGCCTCACACTTCAGCGGCAAGTCCTAAACTGTCTCCCCATCCCTGTCTTTGTTTTTTAACAAAATAAGTTTAAAATAAAAAGAAAATAAATTAAATGCAACTATAAATAAGCTTCGATTCCCAGCCTGGGTTTCTAATAAATATCATCACCTCTGTTTGTGTCGTGTACCACACAATATTCACACACAGCCACAAACCATGTATTACAAACATCAACAACAAAAAGCCCACACAACTGTTTAAGGAAACACAATTGAGACCTGTCCTGAAACACACTGTCACATACTCTGGAAAGATGGCAAGGTCATAACCACAAAGTCTGGGGACATTTCCATATGAAAAGAATCTAGAGAGATGTCATAGTAAGTCCAACATGTGATCCTAGACACATCCAGACCCCAGAGGAAGCTGCCTTGTTTGTGTTTGTTAAAATTGCTGTAGAATTTTGACTGATATCTGTGAGCTAGATAATTTATACTGGAATAAATCAACTAATTTTGATCATAATAAGAGGATGCATGGTTCTTGGGGAAATGTACCCTGAAGTATCCATTTGTGAGTGTGAGTATGTGCTCATCCATGTGTTGATGGAGACCAGAGATGAACTTTCAGTAACTTTGTTCAGGGGCTCCCCACCCTCTTGGGGGAGGAGTGGGCTCTCTCCCACTGGGACCTAGAGCATACTGGTTAGGTTAGGCTGGCCTGCTAGAAAGCTCTAGAGGTCCAGTTGTTTGTGTTCCATCACAAGCTCACACCACCACACCCAACTTTTTACCTGGATTCTGGGGCCAAACTCAGGTTACCAACTGAGTATGGCCTCCTCTGCTCTACATTGAAGGGTTGAGTGGTGATGGGACACGTGACTTCTCAAGCATTGCAGAACGACATGATGATGTGTACAGAGACCGGCAAGAGGGTACAGTGAAAGGGTAACCTGTGGAAATGTAGGTGAAGAGTAGTCAGGAAATCTTGGCACTCTGTGATATCTTCCCTACAGATCTACAACTACTTTAAAATAAACAGGTCTTGAAAGAGAGTGCACAAAAGACTCAGCCCTCCCACAGCTCAGGAATTCTCTGAACACTTGAGGTCCGCACTGAACTTGAGGGTTTTACCTACACACCTCTGCTTCCTTTCACAGACAACTCTGTTGCTCATGTCAACACAGTGGAATTTTCTTTTCCAAGAGATAAAATCCTCCCAACCAATCAATTAAGCCTTTTATAGGACAAGGAAAACACTTCCAATTGGAAGACTACTCTCTTGTCCAAGCGGACATAGTCACCCCATACCTCTTTCCCCTCTCCTAAAAACAAATGTCCATCCATGGGGATTCCATTCACAGACTCCTTTTTGTCTGCTGGATTTTCACAGGCTCCTAAAGAATGTGGTGAATTTGCCATTTCTGAATGTGGTTCATTTGCACAAAAATCTCTACATCCGTTTTCCTTCCACATTTCCATCATCTGTGCCCTTTTCTCCAGTAGGCTGCTTAACAGCATAGACAGAGAGTGAGGGAAGGAATGGTAAGGGCTGGGGGCTGGGGCTCTGCAGCCTCTCTCAGCAAGAACTTAGTTAGCACCTACTATGCACCAGCCAACGGGACCAGAGAACCAACAGGGAAAGAGGCAAATCAGATCTTCTCTCACAGTGTGCACTGGGGAAGATAGGTAAGAGATGCCAATAAGGCCTGGGAATTGTGACAGGGGTGGTGGGGGACATGTCATGGGAAGCTTGTTTACTCCGTAGGGAATCAAGGAAAACCTTAACCTAGAGAACATCCTCATTGTTGTTTAGGTTAAAGGAAGTCCTAGAGGGAGAAGAAAGAATTCTTTTCATTCATTAAAATAAACACCCTTATTTTCTTTTGAAAAACAGCAAAACAGCACTGTTGGTGGGATTGAAAAATGGTTGAGCAGCTATGGAAACAGTATGGATGTTCTTCAGAAAACTGAAAATAGAACTGTCATAGGATCCAGCTGATCCACCCCTGGGTAGCAATGAAAGGACCGAGGCCAGGCTCTTGGAGAGATTTCTGTATCCATGTCCAAAGCAATGTGACTCCCAGTAGCGAAAAGCAAGAGCCACCCAGGTCTCAGTGGCAGATGACTGAATGAACAAAAAGTGAGCCATGTGTGCAATTTCATTCTGTTAGTGAAGTAGTTGGTCATAAAAAGACTAGCATTGTATAATCTGCTTCTATGAGGTACTACAAGAGGCAAATTCACAGGAAATGAGGTACAACCATGACTGCTGGGGCTGGAAAAAGGGAAGGATTGTGACTTAGTAGATGCAGACTTTCTGTTCTGCAGGATGGAAACGATCTGGGGACCTAGGAGGTTGAGGGGCAGAGATGATACTCAGCATTCCACTGTGCATGGGACAGCTGCTAGGCTAAGTCCACATGCTGGAACTCAACTCTGACAAAGCAGTGTTGAGAGGTGGCACCTTCAAGAGAAAGGACTTCACTTGGCAGCTATAATATCATTAACCCTGACATTTCCAAATAGATGAGGAAGGAACGGGAGAGATGCCACCTAGTGTTCTTTCAGAAAACCCAAGTTTGGATATCCCGTGTTGGGTGGTTCAAATCAGCCTGTAACTCCAGCTGCAGAAGATCAAATGCCCTCTTCTGGACTCCTCAGGAACCCACAAATACATCACACACACACACACACACACACACACACACACACACACACACACACACACACACACTTTTTTTAAAAAAGTGATTGAAATGGCAATTTCATACTATGTGAGGTTTTTGGTGTGTGTGTGTGTGTGTGTGTGTGTGTGTGTGTGTGTGTGTGTGTGTGTGAGATTTTGTTTTGTTTTATAGTAGGTTTTTTTTCTCCCCCACTGAACATTGAGTAAGTAATCTATGTCAGATCCAGGAATTTACCTGACGGGGTGGTGGTGTATCACAGGCCAGTGAGTTAATCAGTCATGCCTGCCATGTGTCTTAGCAAAAACTTTCAACAGTGCAGCTGGTGGGGCTTCCTGTTTGGTGAACAGATATGCTGACTCCATGGACAGAAGCTTCTGTGCTTAGGAGCCCTCCAGACCTCACACTATATCATATATACTATATTATATTATATCACATTATAAATACATAATATTAATAAAATGGTCACTGAAAGTGCAGTTTTCTGAGTGCTGCGAACCACTGTGGCTAGTTAGCAAGCCCAGAGGAGTGGCTGTGGTGGGGGCCTACGCAATCAATTACACCAAGGTTGACCGAAAGTACAAGTGCTCTGGCGAACCTGACTGGGTTACTAAGGACAGCCCTGTTGAGGGCGTGGTCCTTTTCTTGTGGAGTTTGAGCCTGGTTCCAGGTGGCTGTTACCTGACTCCAAGCATTTATATCTGCTGCCTCTGTTAGTCTCCTTCACTTGTCTGTGACCAGAGTTCCTGAGTGAAAAAGAAGTCGAGGAGAGATTTACTTTGGCTCACAGTATGAAAGGGTTTTAATTCACCACAGAGGGGAAGATGTGATGGTGGAAACATGGTGGCAGCGGCTCACATGGGAGTGACCCAGAAAGCAGAATGTACCAGAATGTGGCTACCAGAATGTGGTACTTAGCTAAAACCTTCAAAGATCTGTCCTAGGATCCCTGTTTTGAAGCCAGGTCTAATCTCCAGAAGGTTCTAGAGCACCCTCCCCCCCAGACATCACTACCAGCTGGGAGATAAGCATTCAAAACTTGAGCCTTTGGGGAATATTTTATTAAGATCAAAACATTCTGTTCTCTACAGGCTCATCAGTGTTTTATAATGCAAAGTGCATTCAGTCAAAACCTCAAGAGCTCTCATCATCCCAAGAATCCAAAGTTCAAAGTATCTCTTGGGACTCAAGGCAAACTCTGATCTGCAAGCCCCAATAAAATCCAATATATAGTTGGAATGTAAGTCTAATATACAATGGCGTATTCCAAAAAGAAGAATCACATGGAAAGATCAAACTGAAGCAAGGCTAAATCCCAGCAGGGAAACCATCAACTCCCGTGGCTCCATGTCCAGCATCTGGGGCACACTGTATCATGATGTGAGCTTTAACAGGGTTAGGCAGCCCAACCCTACAGCCCAGCCACCTGCAGCACACATGATCTTTCTTGGGGACTGGCTCTACTTGGGGTCTAAAGCATTCCCCGGCCAACATCCCTCATGCCTGGCATCTCCAACATCATGGTGTCTCCAAGGCAATGCAGGTTACACACAGGCTTCACATAGATCCTGTTCAGGGACTCTCTCTCAGCAACTCAATCTTGCTACACACTGCCTGACAGCACATACTGCTTTTTTCAAACTCTTGATGGTAATTTCCATGACTGCATGCCTGAAAAACCAGCACCACATGGATGACATCACGTTTTGCTGCCAGTTTGGAAAGCAGCCAGGCCACCTTGGACCATGGCATCTCTGAATGTCTGTGTGGCCAAACCTGGAAAGCAGTTCCCTATGCATCCCTTATTCATGCAAAGCATCCCAGCAATTCTTTTGAAATGAATGTCTTTCCAGTGATTTCATTTTCACTCCCTGGAGGTTTGCCCTCCTAGCACCTTCCCTACTGTCCCAGTGTAAAATGGGTTGACCCCTGGAAACAACGCTCATCTGTTGAACAGCTGAGGCTATGGTATCTGCACTCACTCTGTGCACAGGGTTAAGTCCACCCATGCTCCCAGATTGCATGTTTCTTAGATCTTCCTGCTTTTAGCTCTGGATTCTCACTGTAAACCCAGCAAGAAAGAGCCAGCAATAACCATACTACAGGCTGGGCACTGTGCTGCTGTGAAATGTCTCCCGCTTATATAAATTATCCTACTTCTTTTTAATTCAGCCTCACTCAGGTGTTCAGAGCATAAGTGAAGCGTAAGTTGTGTGATGGACCACAGCATGTCCAGTTCCCTAGAGAGTTCTTATTCCTTTCTGAAACCTCGTGAGCCAGACATTCATTGCCCACCAGTTTCTTTCAGTATTCTGGTCTTCCATGCCCACCAGAGTCCACTGTTAAACAAAGATTACAACACTCCAGGGCTTCTCCAGCCGGTATCTCCAAGCCCTTTCTCATTCCTTCCACAAACCAGTTCTTATGAACCACATGGTCAGGTTTGATCTCTCAACCGATCACATCTCTGTTACCCATGGTCTGTGTTAGCTGTTTTTGTGTCACTGTGACAAACAGAGGCAACATAAGGGAGGAAAGATTCACAGCGTAAGATGTTTGCAATCCATCACTGTTAAGAAAGGGCATGGCAAAGTGACTCAGTCCACAGTGGCAGCAGTGTGAGTAGCAATCATGGACATGGTAGCAGACCAGAAAACAGAGAGGGCACTAGAACTAGGGGGTGGGCAGTAACCCTCAAAAGCCCATTCCAGTGACCTCCCTCTGCCAGCCAGGCTCCATCTCCATGGCCTCTGAAAGACATGAATCCTCTGGGAAGAGATTACATTTAACCATCTTGGTGTCATATTTGATGTCAATTGTGGAGAAACTGGCTTTAAAATGTGTTCATACATGTGTGCTGGTGTCTTTGTAAGACAATCACCATTCCCATTTTACATATGAGAACCTAGATTGAGAGAATTTGCACATTCCCAAGGTCACATAGTAGATAGTAGTGGAACTTAACTACAGAGTCCAAGGTCTTAATCCAGGGTGACAGCTCCAGTTCCATTCACAATGCCAGGGTTCCCCCTCATCCCCGCCCCCACCGTCCCGGACATGTGAATGAGGCTTTATGTGTCAGGCAAGGCACAGTCCTGCCATCGCTTCCCCAGTGTTTCCAGGCTCACTTGATCATCATACGCCTGTGACGTGTATTTAAAAGAAGGTTTCCCAGGCCTCTCCTTTAAAAAGCCTAATGCAGATAACTTGGAGTGGATCCTGGCAGTCTGTGTGTCTAACAAGTGTTCCAGGCAATTATGAGACTGAGGAAAGCTTGGCAGACTGCGCTATGCCAGTCTCCTTATTGGATTATTATTGTTCTGCCCTATAACTCAGCCCTTCTGTGGCTGTCCTAGCACTTAGCATCTTATATGGAATGTTCCTGTGCAGAGGTTCTGCACAGTTGGATGGACCTGCTTTCCAGTCAATACACTGTGATTTCACCATACTCTTGGAGAATATTGATGAGTTTAGCAATATGAATCTAACTCCAAATCCACAGATGGACTCCTCCTTGCCCCTTGAGCCTTCCTAAATTCTCTAGCCCACCATCCATCAAATGCCCCAGACAGAAATCTTTGAAATATATTACTCTATTTCCTTCTTGGCTCCTTATTTACTCATAATCATTAACTAATGAGTTCTTGTTTGTGTTTTGTTTCATTTTTGATATGGAGTCTAACTCTAGAGCTGAGGGTAGTCTGGAAATCACTATGTAGCCCAGGCTTTCCCTAAACTCTTTATCTTCCTACTTGGATTTTGACTTATACCATACTCTCATCTTCTTTCCACTGTTGAAGTATAACCCACTCAACACTTTCTGCATTCATTCTCTATCCTCTTGACCTACGTAAGCTCCCCAGAAATAGGAGGAAGATTCAACACTCAACAAAACAAAAATAATGGCTACAATTATGTTCCATCTCAAGTGCTTTTCAGGATTGTTGCCATGACTTCAAGCCATGGGGATTCATTCCCCTTTCCTAAATATGAGTTCACATTCCTGACTGTTTCAACTAGTGGAGCTTGCAGAAGTAAAAGCACATGATTTCTGAGAGCGGTTCCTAAAAGGCAGTTCAAAAACACCCTGCCCACTGTGATATTCTGCATCTCCAAGCCTCCACGCAGTCAACTTCCCTAGGCCATCTTGCTAGAAGAAATCTGAAGCTAGTTGCTACCCAGAGACCAACTTGAATGACACTGTGACTGCAGAAATTACAAGAGAGATGCCCACACAACCCTCACCAACTTGAGCCTGTCAATGTTCAGGCTACGACTAAATAAAAAAGGTACCAAGTCAGAGTTCACCAGCACAGCTCTTCTCAAATTCTCCATCCAAAGACATGAAAAGAGATGATTAAATCATTGTTTTAAACCAGGAAATCATTGTGTGCTTTTTAATGCAGTAATATACCCTGCTGGGTTGAATACATTTTACAGGCATTATCAGAGCCAAGACAGATTCATGAAGGGGGCAGCACTCAGAACCAGGAAATAAAAGAGCTCTACTTCCAAGCATAGGCTGTCAATTTACAGAAATGAAAATGAAAGCACAACCCGAAGATGCAGTGAAGCCTCAAAATGAAACACAAGCAAGCTTTACCTGGAGCACCTGAGATTCCGTGCACGCTTCTCTTTTGAATTAATCTGTGATCATAGTAGGTTCAGAAACTTCCACAGTTAACATTTTTATTATGACCCTACACCCAGACACACAGCACCATGTGGAGCCCATGGCTTCCAAAGCTGGGCTTCACACAAACTGTGACTTATCTTCTCATTGTATTAATATATCATTGGGTGATGTTTGTTTAGTAAGGGATGATCAAGAGAACACTGAAATGGATTATGGGGTGTGGTGTGAGGTGAAGTAAGGTGTTATTAGGACAGTTATTAATGCCCTGAAGAGAGATACAGAGAAACAACAGGAAGGTGGGGGCTCTGAGGAGAGTTCTGGCCCCAGTGAGAAGGACAGTATGGTCTGATTTCTGAAGGGAGAATTAAGAACCTAGGCAGAAGTAGGAGTCTGGCCTAGGCTTGGGACTATTTCACAGGAAGAGCAGCAGCCTAGCTTAGGGAGTCAGGGAAGGGAGCCAGGCCAGAGTGTGTTATGCCCACACCCACTCGGATGTAAACTCACTTCCCAGGTGAGCAATCCTGGCACCAAGTCTGTTAGCTGGGAACTTGCAGACAATGTCTCAGTAGGGGCCTGTTGGTCTGTGTGAGAGGAAATGTGAACAGAGCCTGGATTAATACTGCATTCTTACAGTGACAGTCCCGTGGCATCTTGGGCACCAGACTTCCAACAACCAGACTTAGAACTTTTTGAGTGTTTTCATCAAAGACACAGGAAGAAGGCCACTCTGTCCTAGGGCAGTATAACCCTGGGGTGTACTGTACTGGATCCCAGAGCCCAGAATAGCATTAAACTCCAGTTGTCCATGGACCATCATACTAATCCACATTTTATTGGATTCTTTTCTCCTTTTCTGTTCTTTTCCCATACATTTCTGTTACCAAATAAGCAACTGCATCTGTAAGGTGCAGGATAAGAAAGACAGAAAGCCCCAAGGGGTAAGACTAGGTGGGAAGTTGAGCAAACAGAGGCAAGGCTGTACTGAGGGACACAGGTGGAGAAGAGAATGCATGGCCAGAAGTGTGCTCTACCCTCAGGAGAGCAGACTCAGCTGCCGCAGGAAGCTTCAGTGTGCTCATAAAGCTGCAAAAGAGCAAAATTGCTGCTGTCACTGCTGTGATTAGAGGATGTCCCCATAACCATGTATAACCCTAGTGACAGGAGATGGGACTCAGTGGGAGGTATCTGGGTTGTGAGGTCTCTACCCTCATGAAGGGGTCAGCATCATCTCTCACAGTGAGCTTTCATTCTGCGTGAGCTGGGCCAGTTTCTAGGATAGTGAGCTGTTGCACAGCCAGCCCACCCCTAGTGTTTCACCTCTTTCACACTTGTTAGCTTCCCTTAGTTGCCATGAGTGGAACGGACTTGAGAACCTCGTCAGAATGTGATAGATGCTCACCCTGTACTCTTGGACTTCCCAGCCTCCAGATGCAAGAGCCTAGGTGGACTCCTTTCACAAAGATGCCCAGTTTCCAGTTCTTTGTGACAGCAACAGAAACTGGGCTAAGATAGTCACAAAATTTTTTACTTCTCCCCCAGACAACAATCTTTGTATGTGTGGACATGTACATGTGTGCATGTGGTATATATACATATATGACTGTATGTGTGCATGCATGTATGTGCACGTGTGTATGTGTATGTGTGTGGGGGGTGGGTGGGTGTGGGTGTGTGTGTGCATGTGTGCGTGCGTGTGTACATGTGCACATTCCCCGGCAGCTGATAGTGAGTGCCTTCCTCTATTAACCTCTACTTTATTTTTTGAGACAGGATTTCTCACTAAACCCAAAGCTCATCAGTTGGCTAGGCTGGCTTGTTGGGGAATATTATTTTAAGGTGTGTGACTTTTGTTTATGTTGTATTTATTTAACTCTGTGAAGCTGAGTTACTGTGCCTGTACAAAACACCTAATGGTCCTAATAAAGAACTGAACGATCAATAGCAAGGCAGGAGCAAGGATAGGCAGGGCTGGCATGTAGGGAATGCTGTAGCCACGCCTGCTTAGGGTAACGTAGAGTGAGGGATGCTAACATGGTGGGCTGCTTTCATTTTTTGTCTTTGGCTTGTGGTACAGACTGCTGCCCTCCGGCTGGCTAGGTCGCTCTGTAAGTAAGGCTTTTCCTTATTAAATTCCCTTGTATTTTTACCTGACTCCGTATTGGTAATTTCCAACATTACTGGCAGGCAGAGATTATAAATAGAAGGAGAAACAAGGATGAGGAAGAGGCAGAGGAGGTGGAGGCAGAAGAGGAAGAAAAAGAGCAGCAAGAGAACAAGGAGAAGAGGACACCAGGGGCCAGCCACCCAGACATCCAGCTACACAGCAATCCACAGAGAAAGAAGGATTTACAGAAGTAAGAGAACAGGAAAAGCCCAGAGACAAAAGGTAGATGGGATAATTTAAGAAAATCTGGCATGAAATGAGCCAAGCTAAGGCCGGACATAGATAACAAAGAGTAAGCCTCCGTGTGTGAATTATTTGGGAGCTGGGTGGTGCAGCCCCCAAAAGCTAAAAGGACAAAAACATTTCACACAATGCTGGATGATCAATAAGTTCCTGGAAGTCTACCATGTACTTCCACCAGTGTTGTAGTTGTGGATACACACCACTGCACCCAGTTTTGATGTGGGTCCTGGGGCTTCAAACTCAGGTCCTTATGCTATTGTAGCAAACACTTTAATGAACCATTGCCTTTCTCTCCCTAAGAGCAATCTTATTGATTGTTTTATTCAAAGAAAAGACTTCTCCTGATGCCTGTCTACCAGAGCGTCCTCCGGTCAAGGAGAGCCACCTGGGAACCGACTGGGGACAGTTCCCATAGTGGGACTCTGGGATCAAAAACAGAACAGAAAGTCCCACGGGATCTACAAGTGTTTGTCCAAATACCACCCCCACCAAGGCCACTACCCAAGCACCTCTCCAGCAGACACCACGTTCATATGTCCTTTGTGACCAAGGGCCATTTCCTTCGTTCTCTGTGACTCCTCTGGATACATCGGTGTTCTAATGACACTGGCTTTCAGGTTGCTTCAAAATACAGTGCCTAACAGAAAGATGCACCTTGGTCCTGCTCAGCAACGGCCCATCTCCTCACCTCTCTTCCCAACTTTCAAAACACTAAAGATGCACCCAAGCCCATTGGTCCAACACTTCTCTAGCTTCTGGTGATTATGTCTATGAAGCTTACACCCATTACAACAACACTACACTCTAACAGCAGCGGGGACATAAACAGAGGCCCAACTCACATAAAACCATTATAATCACTGCCCAGATTTAATCACTGGCTAGTGGGCTCCCCTGTAGTTTGACCAAGAGCCAGGCAATAGTCAAATGATCAAACTGCCAATGCTGGGAGAGCCAAATTGGCTTATGTGTTCAGCAGTGGCAGGGTCCCAGGGTAGAGAGGGGAGAACAGAGATGCGGACAGAGAGAGGCAGACTTTCACAATGTCAGAATTTCCCCTCCATGGCTTCCCTGGTTAATTGGTCCATAAAATAACCAGGCTTGTTAATGGATACTAGACTCATTCCTGAGAGGTACCCAGGTCTGGTTGTCACTCTGGGCTGCTAGCTCTGCGTTTAGAGCCTAGAAGAATCCCCAGGGTGACATGAAGGTAGGGCCATTGTGACCTTTGCCTTCCTGATTGCTCATTGTCTGCTTAGAAAAATGATCTTATGTCACTGAATCAGTAAAAAGGGAGGTCTGAAGCTCACAGTCTGGGGCTCCCTCTCTGAGGAAAAGCAAAACATTGCTCCTATAAAAAAAACACTATTAGCACTGCTGTGGTTTGAGTATGCCCCATACTCTGTTTGTAGCCCGAGTACTATAGTGTCAGGCAGTGGAGCTCAATGGAAGGTATCTGGGTGGTGGGAGCTGTACCCTCACAGAGACATACATGCAGGCAAAACAACAATGCACATAAAAATAAACAAACCTTAAAAAATAAGGTAGGGGGGGCTGCTCCAATGAAATAAGTGTCCTTAGAAGAGACACTGCTGTTCACTTGATTTCTGTCACATAAAGACAGCATGCCCAGAAAGTCTTCTTTGCTGCCCTGGTCTCCTGGCTCTCCAGTGCTCATCTGCTCCCAGCATGTGTGGATCTCTTCTGCAGAACCGCACAGTATACTACGCAGACCCTCATAGCATGTTACACATACTCATGTACTTATTACAGAGCAGACCTGCACAATATACTACATACACCCATGTACTTACCATAGAAGATGGTTGAGGCAGCTTTGCTGTGTGCATGGTCAAGGTACTTTGCAAATTGAAAATAATTATCAGAGAGAATGTTGGCAGACTCTGAAGAATGGTTTCAGTAAGAGATGATAACTGAAGTCCTCCTGGCATCTGATGGGCAACTTCTTAGCTAGTACCACATATCTGGGGCTTGCTCCAGAGAGAGATGCACTTCGCCTGCCTTGGCTCTTGTCAAGGAAAGACTAAAGTGGAGGAGCCAGCACCTACATGCACAGAATCAATGGAATGATTTCTACCTGGATCTGAAGAGTGTCTAAGACCTGTGACTTGTGAGTGATGGCCACAGCTCCTAGGGAAAAGCACATTCCCACGTGTTGCTTGAAATCCCAGAGCAAATGAAATGGAAACCATTACAACGCTGTCTTTGTCACCTGCCCAGTTTGGAAGCATGAAGCTGGAGCTGGATGGTGTTCCCTTCAGTTTTCATCTGTGGCTTTCACAAACCTGAATGTAGCCTGAGAGCAAGAGACAGAAAACAAGGCAGGGCTGACATCTCCATGTTGTTTTGTCTGGGGGGACTGAGTCAGAGATTTTTACAAGAGGTCCTCAAAACCACACTGTCAGATCTGGGCCTTGGTCGATCTACTTCCGTCTTTCCCAGCTGTATCTCATCTTGGCTTCTGTCCACTCACCCAAACCCATTGTCTTAGCTACTTTCTCTTGCTGTGGTAAAACACCAGCACCAAGTCAACTTACAGAAGAAAGTGTTTAATTTGGCTTCAGAGGGTTGAATCTATGGTGGCAGTGTGACAGAAGCTGAGAGCACACATCTTGATCTTCAACCTCAAGGCAGAAAGAAAGCAATGGGAATCTGTTGAGTCATTTTGAAACCACAAAGCCCCACCCCCCAGTGCCATATCTCCTCCAATGAGGCCACACTTCCTAATCCTTCCCAAACAGTTCCACCAGTTGGGGATCATATATTCAAGTGTATGAACCTATGGGGAACATTCTCATTCAAACCACTACACACAGGAAGGCTGAAGAGATCCCTACAGTGTCCTGGCCAGCTCTGTAATGAGGCATAAATGTCTTTAGTATACATGCAACATTCCTCACCCAACACACACAGATACACACACACACACACACACACACACACACACACACACACATATATATATATATATATATATATATATAAACTCACATGTTATATGCATTTTCATACAAACTACACTCTCATGAGGCATACATGTGCAGCTGTACTGAACAAAGACACATACCTAAATTCATGTACTATGGACTTTAGGTCAGCAAGACACTCTCTACTCCTGCATACTGACTCTAGAATGAACACCTGCATGCCTCCACTGAACTGTGCCATCCAAATGCCAACTCCTGATTCATAGAACCCTCAGATTCCAGAAATTTCTTCCATGATCCAGACCTAAAGTTTTGTTTCTTTTCAGTTTATAACTTCTTGTTAGTGTTCTGCAGTTAACAGCTGGAATAAAATTTGTCACTAACATCTATATAAATTCCACAGAAAGGACACATGATCCAATGAAAGGACATTAGAACTTGTTCAGTGTTCCCACAGGTGAACACACATAAAACACACACTCATAAAAGTCCCTCTTCCACCTTCACTACTCTTAATTCAAAACCCTAAGAAAATAGGAATAGATCAGATTCAGCAATATATTTAAAATTACCAGAACCGTGAAGTAAGACGTGCATTGCTATAATTTGCCTTATTCATATATTTATTGTGTTATTTGAGCAGTCACTCTTTGCCAGTATAGATCTTGCTCAAGGACAGAGCAATAGAACAGAGAGGTCTATGATTCAAGTTAGCCTGCAAATACATGCATGGAAGGGGGGTTCAGAAACAGACTCATAAACAGGGATAGGCTTCATTATAAAGGTGCCCAGTCCCATTACAAGAAGGAAGGAAAGGGCTGGAGAGGTGGCTCAGCCATTAAGGCTTGCAACAAGAGAAGAGAGGAGGGAGGAAAGATCCACCAATCCATGATATTGAAAAAAAACTCTTCATTTATAATGGCAAAATTAATTAATTGCTGCTCCCTGTCATTTGAAACACTAAGCCAGATGCATTAAATTTCAATATAAAAACAAAAACTACACACTCCATACAGTCATATTCAGCAGCAGTATGGCCAATGGGTGATGGTGGCTCTGTCCCTTAGCAGTGGGTAACAGAGGGTGATGGTGGCTTTATCCCTTAGCAGTGGTAACAGCCCCACAGGAACTCACAATGCCTGTTCTGGGCTTCAACTCTAGAAGTATGTGGGATTTTATGGGGGCTAGGTAAAAATGCCTAGAGAAAGAAGGCTTTCCACAGCAAGCCACAAAACTCAGGAGCCAAATAGGGAAGATTGACAAACAAATGCATCACCACTTAAAATCCTATAAAATTAAAACTAACTCAAGGAGTGAAATGGTAAAGCACTTCGAATATCCCAAATGTGTTCCAGGAGGGACATCATTAATAATCTTTATTGCATTATTTATCATGATCAGACAGTTAGGTTATGATGTCCTAAATTAGGACACCAGGGATGGGGAGATGACTCCATTGGCAAAGTACTTGCCTTGCAGCCACAGGACCTGAGTTCCAGCCTCAGGACACACATTTTAAAAAGCTACACATGATGATATGGTCCTGTATCCTAGCATGGAGATAGAGATATGTAGATCTCCAGGGCTTGCTGGCCAGTCAACCTGGCCTATTGGTGAGTACCAAGGTAATGAGAGAACATGTCTCAAAACACAAGATGGGGACTAGGGAGATGGCTCAGTGGGCAAAAGTACTTGTTGCACAAGTCTCACAACTTGAGTTTGGATCCCCAAACTCATATAAAAAACTCAGACATGGTGACACATGTCCACAACCCCACACTTTTACAGTGAGATGAAAGGTAGAGATAGGAGAACGGCTGGAAGCTTGTGGGTTAACTAGCCTGGAGCACATAGCACAATGGCAAACAAGAAAAGCCCTGCCTTAAACACAGTGGTAAGCGAAGATAGACCCATGAGTTTATCCTCTGACCTCCAAATGCTCTCTGGTATATGGGTACCCTCACAGATGAACATGTACACACATGTATTTGCACACCCACACACACAGGACAGTAACACCTGCCTTGATCATAATAACAGGACTGAGTCCTTAGATTGGGACTACTGACAAGCGTCCACAGTATAACCAAGCTTTGAAAATACATACACCCACAGTATAACCAGGCCTTTAAATACATCACCACACTGACGTTAGTAACAGCCTAATGAAGGTAACTAACTATCTTACATAAGGTCATGTTTTGTGAATAAAGAGACTGGGACCCAGAAAGATGAAGCAACTAACACAAGGTCACAGAGCTGTTGCAAACAGATGGTATGCAGCCTGGATCTCCTCTACCCTCATAATAGTGCCATTGGCCATGAGCTCCTCTGTTTTGTAAGGGCAATGATGCTTTCTTCAGGCCTACATAACCCCCAGAATAAACCTGATTCCATCTCCAACACAGTCCCAACCTTGACCTTGCAGAATGGGGGCCAGGGCTTACTGAATCCTGGCCTCAGCCTATTGTTAACATGCAATGCCTAGAAGCTTCCATCTCCCACTGCCTATGAAATAGATAACAGTGGCTATTTTCATAAGAATAATAAATCTATGAGCTACCAGTGAGGAACTTGTTCATAAAGCCCTACACCCCACCACATCCAGCTGGAACCCCTATCCTGGAGATTCTAGCGGAGAAACAAGGGAAGAGGAAAGAGAACCATACAAGTAGGACTCCCTGAAACTCCCTGAAACTGCCGGAAGCTGAGCAGGCGAGAGGAACACTGGGTGTTTTGACTTGTTTGCAGCAGTGTGTGCAGCCTGATTTCTCTCTGAGAACTACAATTTTCAATAAAATCTCAAACACACACAAATGTTAGTTAACCCAGAGTTACTATGTGCTAGGAGATGTTCTAGGAATTTCTACAAATGAGTCCAAATTTAATCCTTACAATAAATTGATAATGGTGCCAATTTTCCAGCTGAGGGAACTGAGGCACAGAGGGGCTTCTAAGTGGCCTGGCCTCGAAGCTTGTAGATGGCAGACTTGGGCAAATCTGCTTGGAGGTCCTGATCATGTTCCCTGCTCTGTGTTGCCTCCCAAACATGGTGGAGGTGAAAGAATGCACACTTAGATCAGAGAAGGAACTGGAAGGAAGCTGGATCTATGAAGCCAACCTCAAGTCAACAATTCTACCTAGAACTTTAGGGTAAAATCCCCAAGCTCCAGCAGCCTCCACAAGCGAGGCTCAAGCACACATCTCAGTGTTCCAATAAAAGAGAAAAAAACGGTGAAGAGAATCCAACAAAGGGCCCCAGCTCATCTTTGAGGTCCTGGCACGAGCTTCATGTTTGGGCTGAGGAAAAATAGGACAAGAGGCAAAAGGGTCTGTTAAACAGTCCTGGCCAAGCAACAATCTGGTCTGGCCTCTTGTCTCTGCTCTGGTTCTGAGAGGTGGCCTGAGGAAGAAGTCATTAATCCTGTCGTGGCTGGAAGCCATCACTTTGGTTCCTTAAAAAAAAATGATCTCTCTGATCCAGGGCGCATCCTCCTGCCTCACGTATAATGGAAGTATTACAAGGTCAGGGGTGGGGGTAGAGGGGGGATAGGGGAGGGGGGGTTGGGGCTGGGAGTGGGAGGATGGGAGTCAGAATGATGGGATGGGGGTGGGAGTGGGGGGATGGGGATAGCGGTGGGGGCATGGGTTATGTCGTGTGAGGCTTTGCTTTTCCTTGAATTCAAGAGGACTACAGGTTTAGACCAATGACTTATCTTTGTACTTTTAGCCTTGTAGGGACAGAGGTGGGTTAGGTAGTTGGACCCTCCTTGGGTGGTTAACATAATCATGAGAGTGCAAGGAGGAGCCTGATCCAAATGAAGAGGAGCAGACACAAAAGAAGGCAGCCTGCATTTAGTTACCATATGGGCCCAACAAGTAAGAGGTCAATGGTTTGAGGGTTTTTGCTTCTTTTTTCCAGCAAAAGCAGTCTCTAAGTGGCTGTTATAAACTGATGTTGGAAATACCAAGAACTCTCAGGAAAAGCCGACCCCATGATGGTACAGTTCAGTAAGTAGTGTTTGCCCCCTGTGCTCTAGGCCCTGGGTTTGACCCAGTGCCATGAAATCATAACAATAAAGAACATTTCTGAAAGGACACCCCAATCTAGCAGATGAGCTGCTTAAAGACATGAAATGACTTTCAAGCCAGTCTTCCTGGATCTCAGTGTTTGGGAGCTGTTTTTCAGGCTGCGATTCTGATGGGCACCACTGTCTCCCTCCCCACAGCTCTTAGGGCAGTGGTTCTCAACGTGTGGGTTTCAACCCCTTTGGCAAACCTCTATTTACAATAGCAAAATTAGAGTTGTGAAGTAGCAATGCAAATAATTTTATGGTTGACATGAAAACAATTTTATGTCACCACAACATGAGGAGCTGTGTTAAAGGATCACAGCGTTAGGAAGGTTGAGAACCTTCAGTCCTAATATGTGATGAGTTTTCAGGGTCACATTCTGCCATGTTGCTGTCCATTTTTGGCTTAGGGACTTAAGGGACTGATCTCACCTCTGCTTCACTAGCCCCAGGGAAAAGCACAGGAACAACTAAAAATGCCTCAGTCAGATGGGGGCTCGGCTGTCAGCTATGATGCTGGTGTTGCCTAACTGGAGAAGGGAGAAAGTCTTCCTGGCAAGGTGGATTCCTCAGACTTCACCCCAATAGAATGTGTTGTGAAAGTTGCTAGTTTTTGTTTTTGATGTGGAAAAATAAGTAACATAACAACTTAAAAGAAAAAAGATATATGTGGGTTGGTGGCTTTAGAGGCTTCAGGTCATGGTGTGGAGAATCATTGGGCACCTGAGCCCTACTCAGCTCTAGGGTGCAGCAATACACATGAGAAACTCTGTTATGGGGTCCCGGGTAAGCCTGTATCTTACAGACAGCCCATCATGAAAGAGAGAGAATACAACATGAGAAACTCTTGTTATGGGGCCCTGGGAAAGCCTGCATCCTGCAGACAGGTCATCACAAAAGGGGAGAGAAGAAATGATGAACACACATATTCAAGTCCTCCTCCTAATTTAGTCAATCAAATCAAGCTTTCCTCATCTCTTGGGGGATAACTCAATGGGCAAAATACATGAAGATATATTTCTCTCAAATACTT